>NW_005871156.1:2497414-2503155 GCF_000147115.1 Myotis lucifugus
TGCCATCTTGTGAGGGCATGATGGTCAATTAGCATACTCTCCCTCTTTATTAGATAGGATATGAAAGACCAAAGTGGAAGTCTTTTGAATGAAACTGAGGGTGGGTGATGGAGCTGGGCTGGAGCAGACATGCTTAGCTTTCCCTCATTATTCCACCCACATAACACCTTCAATTAGTTCCCTGGAATTCAATTTGCAAAACGCAAAGACTTGGGGCTAGATAATTTCAAATGCACCTCTGTTTCAAACTCAGTGAAGGCTAGGTGTTGCCTTGATCATCCACAAATCCTCAGGGCCTAGAATGGTTTTGGCGCGCGCGCGCGCACACACACACACACACACACACACACACAATTAATGGATAAATACAATATTTTTAGATGTATGAGATGTCTCTGTCTATTTCAGATTATAGCTCCAGGTGACCAGTAGAGATTTTCAGTATTAACCTCCCATTCCTACCATCTTCCCTATACCTTCCCCAACTTTTCTCTGAACACATATAAAAGCTCAGCCTCAGCTTCCCAGGGGTTGTATCTAAAATACCAAATGTAAACGTCTCCCCAATGGGAGACAGCTTGTTTATACAGAAATAATTGCTTCAGCACAGTGTCCTCTTTTACGGCAATGCTGGAAGAAAGTGCTGATTCGTCAGATTCCTTGCCTTTGCATTAGGAAAGAATTTAAAGCCTATTTCAGTCCTTTCTTTGGCCTCCTGTAAAAATAAAACTTTTCTTCCCAAGCTTGGGGCTAAGTAAAAAAATTGAACCCTGACTTCTATTTCCCTGAGCTCCCAAAATAAGTTCAGGTGATTTTGAAATGTATTTTTCCCCTCATTGCCTTCAACTGGAGACAGTCAGAGATGAGTGGATATTATGTGCCAGTTTGAAACTGCTGTGAAAGCTGTAAACAATCCGTCTCTTCATTGTTCCCCTCCCCTCCTCTCCCCTGAAGAGGAGCTCATGCTCAGTGTGGACCCTGCCAACTAAGCAGAGGCTGTAGGGGGCTTCACCCGGATCCTGGGGCAAACCATCAGGTGGCAAGATCCACCAAGGAGCCAGCCCACCAGCTGCTTGACTTCATTACCGTTTACCATTATGTCTGCTTCTTTAAAATATTTTCTTTATTTCATCACCTAATACTATTTTTATTAGCCTGTCAGAATGTGGGGGAGGGTGGAGGGGAACTCATTTCATGTGTTGTGGAACATTATTATGGTAAAATATTAGGGCAAGTCTATACCTTCCTCCTTGGAAAAATAAGATACAAAACCAATTAACTCTAAGCGATCATTGAAATGCATCTAATTACTTATTAACTCACACACATCAGACCGTGATGGCAGCTCCCACAGCAGAAGCCCTGTGTGGTGTTGATGCGGGAGATAATTGACATCTCAGAGGCCTCTGCTGCTCAGGCTGTGGCTTCAGAAAGCACCTTCACAGCTCAGAGCCTTCTCTCTCTTTGGGTTGGGGCACATTTTGGTCCATCTGACAAGATCTGTCGCATATTATCAGGCAATTGATCACTGGCTCCTTCCAAGTCTTAATCCATCGTTTGATCACAGACAAGAAAAATGGCTTTTTATGGCTCACATCTTGGCCATGAGAAAGGGGAGAAAGCAGAGACTTCAGCTTCCGGCTCCAGCTCATTACTTTTTTGCAAATGATAGATGGGTTCACTAGGCGAGTTAACTTTACAGTGATCTTTTCCCCCTTATCATATGAGCAAATACAAGGAGCTTTCAGCCCAGGCTGAGAGGAAAGGGAGTCTGCCTGCCGTTCCTTTTGGGTCTCTATCATAGGTGCCCATGTGTGGATCCAGGCGGGTAAGATGGGTAAATATGTATTTACTTAGCATTACTGCATCTATTTCTAAATAATAGGATTTAGGGTGGACACACATAGAGAGTCTAACTTTCACTCTCCAGGACATAGCTATAATAATTTTACACATTCCTTTTAAAGTATTTATGTGATATATAAAGTAATTTGAAATGATTTCCAGCTTACCAAATAAAAGGGCTGGGGGAGTCCAGCCAGCATGGCTCAGTGGTTGAGCATCAACCTATGAACCAGGAGGTCAGAGTTTGATTCCTGGTCAGGGCACATGCTTGGTTGTGGGCTCAATCCCCAGTGTAGGGTCCAGTGCAAGAGGCAGCCGATCAATGACTCTTTCTCATCATTGATGTTTCTATCTCTCTCTCCCTCTCCATTCCTCTCTGAAATCAATGATATATTTTTTAAAGGAGGTGGATATTATATAATGACACAGTAAAACCAATTTAAAAAAGATATTTACTCTACCATGAATCCATTTATATTATTGTCTAAATCCTGACCTTATATATGTAGCAATATATACATTCCAACTTTCTTAGAACAGGCAAAACCTAATAATGTCAAAATTAGTCCTGTTTCTAATAGTTTGATTGCTACTTAATATCAAAAATAAAAAGTATCTGTAATCCTATATAATAAAAGGCTAATATGCAAATCAACCGAATGGCAGAACAACCAGTCGCTATGATGCACACTGACCACCAAAGGGCAGACGCTCAATGCAGGAGCTTCCCCCCTGGTGATCAGTGTGCTCCCACAGGGGGAGCACCACTCAGCCAGAAGCCCTGAGCCGGGCTCACGCCTGGCAAGTGCAGCCTCTCCTGCCTCCGCGGCAGTGCTAAGGATGTCCAACTGCTGTGGGGAGCGGGCCTAAGCCATCAGTCAGACACCCCCTGAGGGCTCCCGAACTGCAAGAGGGTGCAGGCTGGACTGAGGGAACCCCCCACCCGAGTGCACAAATTTTGTGCACTGGGCCTCTAGTTACCAATAAAAGAATAACTAAAACCTCAAAGTTATTGAGACATTCTATTTGAATTGTCAACACACACAAACACCTGGTGAACTCTTAATAGTATTTCCAAAGTTCACAGCTTTCAAAGATTCGAATTGCATTCTTTGAGGCCAAAAAGGGAAACTCCCCAGCTCTTGGCTTATTTTCCACCTTCTCTTCCACTGAAAACCTCCCCAGAAATTCTTCACTCTTGTACACTCTCTGTAATTTGGAGACATAAAGAACTGAGTTTCCCTCTTTCTGTGTTTATGTAGAATGAAAGATGCTCAGAGAGATATAATTAGTGCTTCCCCTGTGTCACGACAACTCAATGAAATGACAGTATTTCCAAATACTAGCCACAGAACTGTACAGCCAAGTAGCATGTGGCTGGCCTGAAAGCTTTTATCAAAAAAATTGAAAACACTC
Source organism: Myotis lucifugus (assembly GCF_000147115.1). Lineage (NCBI taxonomy): Eukaryota > Metazoa > Chordata > Mammalia > Chiroptera > Vespertilionidae > Myotis > Myotis lucifugus. The sequence continues at coordinate 2,500,676 of NW_005871156.1, forward strand.
TAAACCAAGGGATACATCCCAACCCCTAGCACAATTTTTTAAGCCACAAAAGAGCACTCCAGAAAATATTTGTTCTGGTGAAATGCAAATATAGCTTAGTTAAAAGTATCATCCAATGTAAATTTCCTGGTTTTTATCATGGTACTACTTGAAATGTTATTGCTGGGTGAAAGTGGAAGAAAGATATGTGGGAATTATCTGTTTTCTTTTTGCAAGTTCTAGGTAAGTCTAAAATGTTTTCAAAAATATTTGTTGAAAAGAGACCGAATCTCCAATCCTTTAAGCCTACTAAGTGTGCTACCCATTTGAGGCACTGATGCCTCTGGGCTGCTTCTGATGATCTCAGGCACCCTTTGTCTTGCTCTTAATACACATCTTCCCCACTTAGAGCCCACTGCCTAGATTCTCGTTCTGCCTCTGGTCTTCTGGATTGTTCCTTATATTTGATCTTCCCCAAAGTTTTCTCTTATCCCTCCAGGAGGAATTTTGGCTCAGGCTTACCTCCCAAATTTACCTCTTTTCTTGTTGGTCTCAGCACTCAGTTTCCCCTATGCCCAGCTATTAGATGTGTGTTTTTGGGAGGGAGGTGTCCAAAGTGGAAATAATGAGGGTTGAGACTGAGACTTAGTCTATAGTAAACTACATCTCTGAAATATATTTCTTGTTATAATGGACAATTCTTTTTTCCTTAGGAGAGACTCTATAGATCCATCAACTTGAACTCTTGTGTTTCACTATACATTTCATGAAATTACTACTAGAGCCTTCAAAGTTAAATGTGGTCCATATCTGTTCCCACTACTGAGGGTCAGGAGAGTGATCCTTTTTCTCATAAATGACAGACAGATATTGAACTTACTCAGACTACATCCTGAGGCCAAACAGCATGGTCTGTGCCTTTATCTCAAACCGGATTTGCCATTGGGAAATCAAGTGGGACACTCAGTGCCTTTCCCATGATGCTACTCATGCAAGACAAGTAGAGTACAATGGTTAATAAGAGTCATTGGGGCCATATTGCTTTAAATACAGATCTGTTTATGATCAATATAACTGAACAACGTAATCTCAATTTACTGTAGTTGTTCTATCTGTAAAATGGGGACAGTGTGCCTAACTCATACGGGTCTTGTGAGTATGAGAATTAGTACTTTGAGAAGCACCAGGACTTGCCCATAGTTGGCACTCAGCTTATGTAACTCCTATTTTCTAATGCCTACCAACCTCCTTTCTCACTTCTTTTCCCTAAAAGTTCAATATGGTGACTTATGCTAGAACATTTCCCTAAACTTCTGGATATAATAGAAGATAATAGTCTTGGAAATAAGTTTGGAAATTAATTAGTACCAAAGAAGAAACATGATACAGAGTCACTCAAATGACTGAATCTACTGTTCAAATCATTATTTGGATGAAGCTCCAGTTAAGATGCTGGTGAGTTTTGTCATAGACCTGGAACTTCTTGGCCTGGCCTTCTCCTTACAACTTCCAGTGCTCTGACCTGGGAGAGGCTAGGGTAGACTTGAATTAGATTAGACGTACACTATTGAGAAAGATGGGCTTAGAAATATAGCTGAATGTTCCTTTTTTTAAAAAAAAATAGCAAATACAAGCTCAACATTGACACTGGTTGACCCGGCTCCCAAGTGTTAAATGTGGTGTTTAGGGCCATAAAACACTCTGATGTAGCCACAGCCATGAAGTGGGATTGTGCTTTCAAAAATCCCTTGGTCTTCCCACTCTTTTCAGAAGTGAGTACTATCTACCAACACTTGAACTGGTGGCATTCCATTCCCAGGCAAATGGCATCCAATCCACCCCATGCTTTCCAATCAGTGATACAAAGCAATGAAAACTTGTGGTGTGGATCCTCTCTCATTAGCTCCAGAGATGCCGATTAAAAATCATCCTTTGGTGGCATGGATTACGTTTGTATGACCTGCTTTCCATGAAGCACTTAGAACAAACAATGAGTGATAGCTAAAACCGATGCGAGTGAGCAAATAGACTCAAATTAGAAGAGATCAAATTAAATTTTCATGTATCATACATGAAATATCCATTAGGGACTTCTCCAATGTCCTTCAGGTTCAAAAAATTCTGTATGAAAACTTCCACCCTGAAAAATATGGGTGCTGGGCCAGGCGCAAGCATTGGAGGGACTGTGGAGAAAAAAGCCCAGCCAGCCACAGTAAACAAATGTAACTAGTTTTGGAGAAATGCTATTGACAGTAAAATTCTAATTTTACTCCAGCTCCCAGAACAGATGTACCTCCGAGTCCATAGACAGCAATACTTAACTGCAGCTACTCAGCTGTGACCTTCAGCCCCAGGCTCACTGCAATAAAATTTTCATGCAACCATATGGAATAATATTTTAATAGAGATTTACTGTCAGTAACTGTCCCAAAGGAGCAAATAAGGAAGCTGTAACATATTGCGTACAGTAAATCAAGGGGACTTCAATGGAAAAAACGAAA
>NW_005871156.1:2506920-2817753 GCF_000147115.1 Myotis lucifugus
CTTACCTGAAAAAAACCACATGGTATTTGAATTAACATTGTCTGAATCAAAGTGTTGTTATATATTTTAAAATTTCCAGAGTATGTGTAATTTATAGTTGTGAACTCAGAGATATATTACGGTTAACCTGAATGTGTTTTGGTAAAAGTTATTGCAATTCTTCTAGACTAATTAACATGCATCTACTCAGTCCAAAGTTTCCTGACTCACACTTTAATGATTCGTTTTTTATGAACTTGTTGAATATTTGTAGCCATCTTCCTTTAGCCAGATCATACCTAAACTCCCAAGATGTAGCTGAGTACAGAGAACTGGATGGTAGTTGAGAGATGGAGGTGCTAAGGACACATTAGGATTTCTGTTTGGACATTCAAGAAGTAGGAACATCAAGAGCTGCAACCCAGTCTACCTACCACACCAGTCTATGACAAGTGTGACCTCAACCAAATCTTGAGAAAACCTTGGTGTCTCTTGAAGTAAGATATTGGATCAACCTAGTATAATGTATTGCTATTAATATTCTTATCTGTGATGCAATGATAATTATTTAAAATAATTATATGGCCTAAAAAACTCATGCATAACTCCCTTGTGTGGGAGAAGCAGACAGTAAAAAGCATGAAATAATTTATCTGTAGCATGTTTTTAGTTTCTCTCCTTAACTTCTCCAAGTTAGCTGCCTGAATCTTGTTCAGTGTGACAGAAGATCATTCTAGAGTCTGGGAAGAAGCATTGAGATAAACTGGCTAGGTCATGATAAGATATGAAATGTCTTATTAAATTTTGAAGTGAAATTCATCTTCAGCAAGGCCTTCTCCATATTCCCCACCTCCACCACTTCACAACTTATATTCCCAGAACATGAGTATCAAGATTTCATTTGCCTTGGAGCCCTTCCAGAAATTAACAGCATTAAGAAGAACCATTCTATTAAGTCAGGATGGTGTCCAATAAAAGCAATGAATGATTGGAAAATGGACTGCTTTAATGCTGTTCAGTAAAACCATTGTGAATGTTCTTAATTATGCAATTCTATCCCGCCAGTGTAATTGCCTCATTTGATTTTCTTTTCTTTCATGGTATAAAATAATCTGAATTAGGGGGTAGAGTCTTTTAATGTTGTTTTATTTGACTAATATTTGAAGATGATAAGATAAATATGTAAGAGTATGGAATGATTTGGACTACCCCAGACAACCAAAGAGTGTAGAGGCTCATAGGACTGACAAGAATGGAAAAATAATTGTTTCCTCAGAGGCATCTAATCTCTGTTTGCAAGAATAGAGCATTCCATTTTTTAAACCATTATTCCTTTGGTTTTGAATACTTAGTATCATCACATGATTCAAAATTCAAGAGATGCAAAGGGTATATAGTAAAAAATGTCCCTCCTTTCTGTCACCAGAAGCAACTGATGTTATCAGGTGTGCATGATGCTCTCGGAGATACCTTATGCATATTCAAGCAAATATGTGTAAACCTTCATTTGCTGTTCTCTTATTTGCATGCATGGCAGTGTTCTTTTCTAGGATTTTTTTTTTAGCATTCAGTTCAGGTAGTGGGGATACAGTGAAGAGCAAAACCAAGCTCATTTGGAAAGCTAACATTCTCATGGTAGGAAGCAGGAAAGAAACCAGATAGTTTCAGATCATGAGTGTTTAATATTGACCAGCAGAAAAGGGGTGCTGGCTAATTGAAATTAGATGGTCATAAAGAATTACCAAGGAAGAAGAATCAAAAAGAAAGAAACCACTTTTTCACTTTTGCATTCATCTGGCTAACCATCTAGTTAAACTCAACAATTTACCCCTATGCAGCCCCACAGAACATATCTTCAAAACATGGGAGTTGACACAAAATTCACAAACGTGCTGACTCTACTTTGTAATTAGGTGACTCAAAGTTTCTTGTCTTGCTTAGCAAACGCTATAGATAAGAGAGGCTCCAAGAAATTCACTCCAGATATGATATTTTGTGGAATGTCTACCAAGAGGCTGGGATCCGACATTGACAGCTGCTTCTCATCAGTACTCACTGTTGTGATTATATCATACAGACATTTTACAAAACCAGCAACTGGAGAGGGAGGATTAGACTATAACCAGTAGAAATTCATAGACCAGTCATATAAACTAGGTTTCTGGATTTAAAAAATAAAGACTTCTGTGCACATTTATACATATTCAAAAATCCTAACTTTCATCATCAAATATCTTGAATACTAACTACAATTGGTTACTGGATTACCTTTTTCAAGTTTCTTGCAGATGTGTGGTACAATGTAGTAGTATCCTAAGATGGCTACCTGTGATTTTCCTACTGGTATGCAAAAACATCTATTTGCATTTCTCTAAAATAACTGAGGATTTCTCTGGTTAGTTGAGATATGTTGGTCACTTCTAAAGGTGGCAAAATACATCCCAGTGGAAGCTTAGATTTATGCCAAGTGCTGAAACTCTCCTGAAAGTAATTCATTGTTTGATGCCACAGAAATTACTTTAGATTTCTATTGAAATTCTGTCCTCATTATGGACATCAATTATCATCAGACTGTGAAATGGATGTAAAAGGAGAAGAAGATTGGATGCATTTGGAAGCAGCTCCTCCCTCTTCCTCTCCATCACATATCACATGACATGTGCAGAAGGTGGCCTTCTTTATGCATCCTCACAGCAACTTATATATTTATGTCTCTCAAAAGAGAGAAATGGAAGAGTCTCTCGCCCCCCTCAACCATGTCTTAGTCCCTCCAGGCTGAGGTAGTACCACAAACTCAGTAGCTTATAAACCATGGAAATGTATTTCTCATGGTTCTGGAGGCTGGAAAGTCCAAGTTCATGGCGCCAACAGATTCTGTGCCTAGTGAGGACCCACTTTCTGGTTCATAGTTAACACCTTCTTGTGTCCTCACGTGGTTAGAAGGAGCTAGGGATCTCCCTGGAGCCTCTTTTATAAGACGCTACACTCTTAGACTTAAGTGCCGGGGTCCAGCCCCGGGGGTCCAGGGGTTCCCAAAGGTGTGGACGGAGTTGGCAAAGAATGTTTTACACAGAGACAGCATTCAGAACTCTCTAGCTCTCTTTAGTCTCCCTGGATCTTCCTGTGCCTGGCTGAGGCCACAGAGAAAGATCCTGAGGCAAGCTGAGCCTTTATTTTTATTGTCAGAGGTAAACAAGGTAGTGGTTACCAAAGTTACACTGTTCTTGTGAGTTTCACTTGTTTACACTATTCTTGTGAGTTTCACTTGTTTTTGTTCTTGTTGCACTTCCCTCAGCCCATTAGCTTCCCAGGTAAGATCTAGGGAGTTATAAGGTCAAGCCTAATTATGCTAAGAGGACTGTGCCCTCTAAACTGGGACTTGTTTGTGACTTTGCCAACAGGTCAGTCCGAGGCTTAACCCTATATCGGCTCCCCACACTTAAGTACCTCCCAAGACCCCACCCCCATCTTTGGGGGACACAAACATTCAGATCATAGGATCCCACTGAGTCAGTCCATTATGTGTGCTTTCCAGTTGTGTAGATTTCAGATGCAGGGGGTTTCCCACCTTAATTAGCCTCCTCTGGGATAACAATGCTAAAGTTGTTTGCGCTAATTCCAAGTGATATTGCTATTAGACCTTCCTCAGTTGACTCCACTTTAGATGGTAAAAAGGGGGGGGGTAAACTTTTATTTTGTATCACTTTTATAGATATTATTAGAGAAATGCTGGGGTCCAGCCCCAGCGGGTCCAGGGGTTCCCCAAAGGTGTGGACGGAGTCGGCCGAAGAATGATTTACACGGAGACAGCGTTCAGAACTCTCTAGCTTTCCTTAGTCTCCGTGGATCTTCCCTGTGCCTGGCTGAGGCACAGAGAGAGATCCCGAGGCAAGCTGAGCCTTTATTTTATAGGGAGAGGTAAACAAGGTAGTGGTTTCTATAGTTACACAGTTCTTGTGAGTTTCACTTGTTTTGACCATAGTTACACTTCCTGCACTTCCCTCAGCCCATTAGCTTCCCAGATAAGATCTAGAGAGCCTCATAAGGTCAAGCCTAATTATGCTAAGAAGACTGTGCCCTCTAAGCTGGGAATTGTTTTTGACTTTGCCCACAGGTCAGTCTGAGGCTTACCCCTATATCAGCTCTCCACATCTCACCCTTCTTTTATTTCTTAAGCTACTATAATGAGAGTTTTTAAGCTACCATAATGACAGTAAAACTTAAGCATCAAACTTAAGCATCAAGAACAAAACTCTGGCTATTAAAACAATAACAAAACAATGCCAATGCAAAACCCAAAACATTTTAAAACTTATGCATAACATTTCAAGAACAAAAAATGTTTTAAGTCCCAATTTCAACGTCCAACAGTTCTGAATCCAAGTTTCAATGTCCGACAGTTCCTTACGTGTACATGTCAGCAATGATACTTCAGTTCTGGATGGTGGACAAATGGTGGCAATGCAGGTCCGACCCTCTCTGGTTTGATCCTGGGCAACCTGCAGCGATGCACAGCTGCTGACTGCTAACATGGCAAAGTGTCGTCAGCGTCCTCCATCTTTGGATTGTTTTTCCTCTTGTCTTCATGGCTGGAGCATTCCTGATAATTCCTCTCTGTTGCAGGAATCCACATGGTCTTGAAGTTGTTTTCTGAAAATATACAAACGTATTCTCGACCGAAGGTTAATAAAGGGAATTTTACTTGGGGTCCTTTTTATATTTGCCCAAATGATTTTCCTTTGGCTTATTTTGACACCGTGTGTGTTTTCCTGGGTATCTTGCTGTTAGCATTATAAATGAAAAAAATTTCCTAGATGTAATTTAGTTACAGGATATTTTTCCTTACATGGTATTTTTCCACTCTCTCCCCTTTTTTGATTTAGTCTAGATAACTTTAAATTTTAATATTTTTGCACAAAAATATGACTGTTTTAGGTTCATTGCATGTTAAGCAATTTTTCCATGAAATGAAAATTTTGGTTAATATTTCTTGAGCCAATTTTAATCTGAAAACCTGACTGCTATTTTACTGTCAAATTTAGTGCTCTAACAACCATCTTAGTTTACACTGTAAATATTAATGGAAAGGATTATTTTGCATCCTTGAGAAAGCCCTGTGCATTCCTGGTGTTAGGCTGGATGTAGATATAGGGGTAGCTGTTGTCAGCCAAGTCTCTGTTGTCTGGGTACTGATCTCAGCTGGGCCAAGTCTCTTTCTGTTACCTGGGGTCCCGATCTGGGCTGTGCATGGGAAGCAAGAAGCAGCCCATGGGGGCAGGAGACCTCCCTCAGAAGGGGCGAATGTTCAAGCCCCTGCATAGTTGGGGGGGTGAGGATCTGTGCCCCACCTCTGTTGACCCCCAAGTTCTCTCCTGATGGCCCCTCTGCGACTGTGCCTGTCTTAGGTTGTTCCTCCCTGAGGAATCTTACCCGTCTTTGACTAACCAGCCATCCTCTGGGGCCAAGCAGGGTGATGTGAGGTTCAGTTCTGTCTCCTTGGTAGCCTATGCCCCTGTGGCCTCCACGCCCAGCAATTGCCTTGGTGTCCCCTCACCTGCTGGCGGGGCCCCGGCATTGCACATATCTTGGGGAACCCAGGTTTCTTCTCCAGAGAGGGCCCAGCTCATGCCATTGGGCGAGAGACAGATCCACGGTACCAGTCACCATGAGGCTTCAACCTCAGCATGAACAGAAAGCTCAGGCAACAGCTGTGGGCAATTGGTTTGCAAGAAGAGGGACCCCCTTGGCAAAAAGGGCAAGAGAGGTCAATACAGAATGCTCAAGTGCCTTCCCAGGGGGCCTTCCACACAGTGGAAGGAAATAAATCCTTTCATGTCCTTAAAACATTCAAAGAATTAATTTGTAAGTTTGTTTGGGATAAATGTACAATATACTGTTGTAAAGCATCAAAAATTATGAATAAAACTTGTAGAATAATACCATGTAAGAATATTCTTTGCTCTAGGTCATGACAACTCAATTTTAAACTGGCTGTCTCAAGGTTTGGAATGAGGAACCTAGTTAGCAGGAAAAAAGCAATTTACGAAGCAGAGACAGCATGCTATCCAAATTACAGTTTTGGGTAAACACGTTATCTAGAGTCCTTGGGTAACCTAGTTAAACTTAGGCATGTTATCTAAATTTAGTTTTGGGTCTCCAGAACACTGAGTTGACACGCTAACTGGAGCCCTCTGACTTGGGATAGCTGTGCTGTCCTTCCCAGGTAAAGGAAAAATGTGCCTTCTAAGACCAGTATGAAAAGTTATAGTTTTTACCTGAATTAATTGTTACCATACTTCACTTTACCGTGCCCCAGGTGGTCTCTGGGCTGTTGGTTGTCTGGTTTGTCTTCCTCCTGCTGGGTTATACTTGGAGAACTTCAATTTAAAAAGAAATCTTTTTCTTTTACAAAAAGTAACCTATAGGGTTACTTCCTGAATGTTGACTGATAGTGCTGCAAGGCCATGTATTACAAGTCAAAGTCATGAAACAGTTATGGTGACTGTACTTTCAGATTTGGTATTTTAACAGCAAATCATTAGTTTATCCTATAAATATTAGTGGAAGATATTTCAAAATTTTAAAATTTCTCCTTTTTATTAAATTTAAAATAGTATTTTTAAACAGCATTCCCTTTCGGCTTATTTGCATATACAGAGGGATCATGGGAAGCCTTCAGTAACTTTTTTAGAAGAATTTTACTTTACTAGGATTCAGTTGCTTACAAAGATACTGGCTTCTTATAGTAGGTACTTTTATTTATAAAGTTAGTAAATTTAGTAAAGTTTTATGTCTGATTCACAAGGTGCAAACGCTGCCCCACCTCCAGCCTAATTTAAAATGCAGCGGCGAGGAGCTTTTGTTATTTTAAATTACATCTTAAAATTCTGGTGCTGTATTTTAAGAAATATCAAACAAAATAACTTGTTTTTCCCTTTCTTAGAGGCAAAAACTTAAAATATATTTATTAATTTATATTTGATAAAGCTTTCCATGTGATTTCAAGAATATTAAATTGGCTTTATTAAAAAATCATTTAAAAAGAGAGAATAAACTTTTGGAAACATTTCAGGGCCCATGAAATGTCCCAAAGTCATTTCTTGGTTATAGTTTTGAAATCTAACTTGAAAGACCATCAAATATATATGTGTATATATGATTTAAAGATTACATACCTTTTATAATTATTAAGAGATATCAATTAAATTTAAACTGATCTTTGTATTTAAAAATTTAGGTTGGGATTACAGAATTTATCCTCTTTTTTCAATTAGACAAATGTTGAAATTTTACTATAATTATATGATTTCTCCCAATTTATTTAACCAGAACTTTAAACTCTTAGCTGGCAAGTTAAATATTTAGCATTTCTCAATCAGTAACATTTTTAAGAATAAACTTCAAAAATACAAGACATAATCAATAGATTTAATTCTGTCCTCTAGATTTTTCGTGAGGGAAATTTAGATTAATATTTTAGCATTTCTTATTTCAGAATATCTAATTCAATTTAGCAAACTCCCAAAGCCTTGGGCTGCCATTGACTGGAAACAGGTAACCATTAAAATGCAAATTTGTTACATTCTTTCTACTAAGGATGGGAAACTGGGAAGCAAGCCTCTCTTTAGAAGTTTCCATTGGCAGGAAATTTTTGGCCTACCTGCTTGTTCTGTTGGGGGAAGGGAGGCTAGCCCTTCCTCCATTAGAAATTGCCTTGGGCATACATACTCCTCTGTATTCACAACTTCCCACTTCAACCCCAAAAGCCTCAGCTTCACATTTCTACCGTGAATTGGCTCCACCCCCGAGCCTCAGCACCTCAAAACAAAACCCCAATTTCGAGCCAAATTGTTAGTTTTACCTTTTGTGTCAAGAGCTAACTTTGATATGTTAAAAACTAAGTAAAATCCACTTACTCAATCCAAAACAGGCATTAAAAAGAAAAACCTCAAATGCTCTCTTGTATCCATTTTAAGAGTAGGATTGGTGCTTTCCGCTATTACCTGAGTCCTGATCTATCACCCCAGGGAGAGCTTGCCAATCCTGCACTTTCCCGGGGTGGAAAGGCTGCAGTGGGGTTAAGGATAAGGCTCCTTGGGCCTACCTTCTCCCATGCCTTTACATTTACCTTTCCGGCACCTTTCCTTCCTCAGAAAAGCATGGACATGTTAAAAGATCAATACGGAGTCTTTTTTTCTTCTAGACTCAGTACGGCACATCTTCTCATTCTAAAGATCAATACAGAGTCTTCTTTCTTCTAGACTAAGTATGGCACATCTTCTCAATCTAAGTTCTGTACTATCCACCCACTTACCCTACTTATCCTCTATAGGGGGGTCTGCAGCACCCTACGGTGGAGTCCTACCCGTCCCGAGTGCAGGGGGGCTTACCTGGGGGAATCCTGTTCCAAGGGTTCCCAAAGGTGTGGACGGAGTCGGCGAAAACTATCCACCCTCTTCCTATGGTGGAGTCCTATCCGTCCCGAGTGCAGGGGCCTTACCTAGGGGAATCCTGTTTGGCCTGTCCGGGCGCCATATGCTGGGGTCCAGCCCCAGCGGGTCCAGGGGTTCCCAAAGGTGTGGACGGAGTCGGCGAAGAATGATTTACACGGAGACAGCGTTCAGAACTCTCTAGCTTTCCTTAGTCTCCGTGGATCTTCCCTGTGCCTGGCTGAGGCCACAGAGAGAGATCCCGAGGCAAGCTGAGCCTTTATTTTATAGGGAGAGGTAAACAAGGTAGTGGTTTCTATAGTTACACAGTTCTTGTGAGTTTCACTTGTTTTGACCATAGTTACACTTCCTGCACTTCCCTCAGCCCATTAGCTTCCCAGATAAGATCTAGAGAGCCTCATAAGGTCAAGCCTAATTATGCTAAGAAGACTGTGCCCTCTAAGCTGGGAATTGTTTTTGACTTTGCCCACAGGTCAGTCTGAGGCTTACCCCTATATCAGCTCTCCACAGAGAAATCTAAAGGGCAGGAAGCTGCTCAGTCATATAGAGGGAGCAATGGAGGTGCCAATACATTAGCAGCCCAAAATTAGAGGAATGAGACCCACCCTGCAGTCCATGACATTAACTTAGAGCTCCTTCCACAGGATCAGATGGTCTCCTGGGAGCTGGGCTGGAGAAGCGAGCTCCCGGAGAACTTAAACTTCCCTGAAGGTGTGATGAGACGCCTGCAGATTCCATCTCAGGACAGAATTCCAGTTCTCTGCAAAAGAGGCAGTGAACGTGGGAAACCTGGTGAGTCACTTCCCTCTGTTCGTGGCTACTGCTCCTCACAAGAAGGGCATCTTCTCTCCTTGGGCCCTCTTCCTCTGCCGAGGCCAGGGATGGTGCGTGGGAGATCTCCAGGAGGGCATCGGACCTGACTTTGTGCTTCTCCATGGGGAGGTTTGGGGTATTGGCGTCCATGGACGTCTTCTGCTTCCTCAGTGCACACAACAGCAGGTTATTCTCCCGCCCCCACTCTATGGAGCTGGCTCACGACCAATTCCAAAATGAAACATTTGTTTGCCAAACATGCACAGCTGTAACTGGCCTGCTGCTGATTTGCTGCATAGCATGCCACCTGCTAGCTCCTTTTCCAGAGAAAAAGAGGGAGGAGAGGAGCTAACTGAGGACAAAGTTCAGGCAATGATTTAGGATCTCTCTCCATCTCTATACCGCCTTCTGCCAAACTCTCTGGTTCACCCTCTTCCCCCCACCCCTCCCCCCCAAAAAACTGCAAATTTGCTTATGGTTTAGAAAGCAGTTGGGGCAGAGATACTGCTTTATGTTTTTCAAATGGCAGAAAACATCATATTGGTCTCTTCTCAAGGTTAAGTGGCTGCTGCTGCTGTTGTTTTGCATAGGGGGAGGGAGTTGTTTACAGAAGACTGGGTCCCAATCCTGTTATGACAGTTGTCTAGGTGAGGGAGGAACGGACCTGCTCTCATTCAGGATGAGAACGTTAGATAAGAAACAACCCGGAGAGAAGAATGAACATGGTTGAAGTTTGACAGAACACAAAATTCCTAAGAAACTTCTGGAAAGTTTTTTACAGCTGTGCCGGTATTTTTTCACTTGCCTGAGGTCATTTCCTCTTATCTTATAATCCATTCTTTTCTAGGAGAAATTTCATAAAAGAAAGTCTTTTTTTAATAGCTTGACGGAAGCTAGTGTGATGAAAACAATAAAAATTCTTGTTTGAAAGTGATTCTTTCTCTGCTTCTAGGATAACCAGGGGAGTAAGATGACACAGTGTACAGCAGCCCAGAGCTCATGATTGCCAGGGCCAAGTGGAAGGTGCAGAGGTTCAAAAGTATCACACCCGGTTTTAAACCCAGAAACTTGCTTCAGTGGGATTCTTCTGCATCTTGTGTCGGGGCCACTTTTCACCGTCCACCGAATGTTTACATTTTCTGGAGGTTTTCAGAACCCATCCCACTTCTTCCTCTGTGTCAGTGCCGCATCTTCTCACTATTCTCCCCAGTTCTAGGTTTTATCCACATATTGCCTTGTTCAATGATGTGTTTTTTGTTTGTGTGTGTGTGTTGTTGTTGTTGTTGTTTTGGTGGAGAAAATGTTAAAAAGCCAAGAGGAAGACAAGAGATAAAAATCTGGGCAGAGAGATGGATTTTTTATTTATCCCTCATATTTTATTACATGAAGGAAGAATAAATACCATTCTGAAAATCCTAAAATGTCTTCATTTTGAAGCCACCCCTTCCAGACAGACAATAGTTCTCAATCGTTTTCAGCTCTGTGCACCTGGGGAGAGAATTCACAGTTGGAATGTGACGCTCCAGTACAGTTCCCTGGCCAATCTTACTGCTCATTGAGTCCTTCACGTTTTGGGGAATCTCTTCATAAATCGACAGCCACTGCTAGCTAAGCGATTCGAAGGAGAGGGCGGAATCACTAGGCTCCTTGGGCCATCCGGATATACTGTAGCAGACCAATCATGTGAAGTTGACTTCCACAATGCACATCAGGCTAGTGGGACTTTCTCTCTGCAACACAGCTCAATACTCTTCTTAATCCCTTGTTTAGCCATGCAGGTGCTCTGTTACTATCACTTACCCTCCCAGATAGTCCAAGGAATGGCTTGTCATTTCCAAAATGCATCCTGAGTTCTCTTGCCCAAATGTCTCTGTCCACCATGTCCTTTCTGCTGGAATGCTATTCTCTAAACATTACCCTTCCCACCACTTTTGCTAGTCAAATTTTGATCCACTATTGAGCTGAAATGTTATCTTTTTTTCTTACTTGAGATGTAATTGACATGTAACATTGTATTAATTCTAGGAGGACAACATAATGATTATATTATCCTATATAATAAAAGGCTAATATGCAAATTGTCCCCTTAGGAGTTCGACTGACCAGGAGTTCAACCTCTCACTATGATGTGCGCTGACCACCAGGGGGCGGTGCAGAATGAAAGAAGGCCCCGGCCAGCAGCCAGAAGGCCCCAATTGGCCCTGATTGCCGGCCAGGCCTAGGGACCCTACCTGTGCACAAATTTCCTACACCCGGCCTCTAGAATATATATTCCAAATCTTTAATTTGTAAAACAATCTGCAATCCTTGCAGATGGTCATAATCCCTGGTTTTTGGTGACACCAAGCCTGTGGTAGCACTTATGTTATCCTGGCATGGTAGGCTGAAGCTACTGATATGCATGGTTGTCTTCTCCTGCTAAGCAGGCAGCTCCACAAAAGAAGGTTCCACAGTAGCTTTACCTACCTTGTGTCTTCCACTCTTCCTACCACAGGACCTGGCATGTTGCACACACTCCATGCTTGTTCAGTTGCCAATCATAAAAAGGACCCAAGAGGTCACTATTAGTTTCTCATGGAAGGGAACTGCAAAGCATGAATTAAGCAGCACACTCCCAGATTTTTCAAGTACATTAAGTAGTTTTATCAACTGAGGTAGGCCAAGATGTTTCAGGAGTTTGCTATATACTATAGATAAATATTTATGAAGACACAAAGACACTGGGGTAAAGGCAATATATGAGCATTCTTCCCCTATGGAACTCTGCTGGGGACATTTGCCATATATATTTTCTGTTCATCAAACTTCCTATAATAAATTTATGGTAGGAGATTATATTTCAGATATTCCCAGGAGTGCCAGAGGAAAAAAATATGTCACTAACCACAACTCTATAAAAATAATCACCTGGGAAAATTAATGAAATTGTGCTTGAATGAAGGTATTACATGTACAAAAAAAAATCTATGAGCTCTGCCCCATTCTTTGAGAATTAGGTCTATATTTTTAGATTTTTCTGAGCACAGCTGGGAGTGGGATTAAGTAGTTCTACCACCAAGGCTATGTGACTTCAAAAGTCCCCAGCTGATAGTGGGACCCTAGTACTTTAGTCCAGGATATTCTCTGAGCCTGTGGGAGAAACCTATGACTGTTTTGATACTGTGATTCATACCTTCATGTAACAGAGGCCCAGCTAAGTACTTTGCATACTGTAGATGCTCAATAAATATTGGCTGTACTCACTAATAAGTGGCAGCCACTTAATTGAGAAAGTAGAAATGTGAAGTTTATAAACATGCACAATTGTTGGGCATGATTATTGGCTATCTAGCCTCAGGAGAGAAAGCCATAGGTCTTTAGCAACTAAATACTATGGGAAAGTGAACTGTCTGTATCATAACTTACGTTTTAAAGCCCTGTTGCTCAAACTGAGCAAGGATAAGATATCACAGGAGCATTAAATCACCATATGATTTTTAAAAAAATCAGAGGGGAGTGGGGAAGACATTGGAATGCATGTGAATATAATGTGGACAAAATGCAAAATTCATGAGAAAATAAAACATGAGACTTCAGGGAAATTTTACTTGCCTGTAAACCCCTAACTTTTGCTTTCAGACTGCTTTTAAAGAGAGTTTACTGGAAATCCAGGAAAGGTGTCTATTCTGGCACCTTTGCATGGATCTTTTGGAAACATCTTCCTTCCCCTAGATCACCAAAATTGTCTAAGCCTTCTAATGTTTCCATCTTCAGTTACTCTCATTTTAGCCCAACCAACAGACATAGTAAAAATTCAGAATGACCGAATTAGTTCAACATAGATTTTTCAGTTTCAGAGACTGTTCTGGGCATGATAAAACAAAAATGAGTAAAAAAACCTCTATTCACTGGTAACTTCCAGTCTACCAGGGGTGACAGCTATATTTCCAAATGATTTCAACATAGTAAGTACTTTGAAGTATGAACCTGGGGTGGTTTCTCTAGTATGCAGGTACAAGCATCTGCCAAAAGGTAGGTGTTGTTATACACTTTCTTGTACATGTTTCTCCCCATCCCTATCTCTCCTCTGTTTTCAAACTCCGTGAAGGCAGTATCCATGTGTTTGCTACTTCCCTACTTCTCTCCTAGATGACGTTCTCAATAAATGCTGACTGAAATGATTTTACATCCATCATTAAAAATGCAGTCACTTTCTTAACTTGCTTTTTATACAATTCATAAAGTTTAGATGCTGAAGTCACTAAGAGAAAGAAAAGGAGACCCCAGATTCAGATTCATAAATAAATTCATTATCTAGCATTATTATTGTACCTCCTCTGAAAAGACCAGACTTACCTTTTGAGCCCCATGGGGCCTTAATTTAGAGGTACTATTGACAAGTCATTCCTACAAGATTGCTCAAGTGGCGAAGAGCATGTGGCGTTAAATGTGATCTTAAACATTACTATCTACTGTAAATCAGAAAGAGGGCACAAGTGTTATAGTTGCTGTTTAATGATGTATGAAAAAGCTGCCTGGTAAAGTGCACCGTTAAGAAAAGCTGAAACCAGAGTCCAACAACGACCTGATGATATATTGAGAACTTTGTGGCCAAGGCCATATCTTTTGACTTGGAAAGTGATGAGCACCAAGTTCCCTTGCAGAGTCAAGAAAATAAGGTAAATCCATGGAGGCAGAGGAGTGGAGGGAATGGTGGTTTGGAAAAGGAGGTGAGTGATGAAACAAGGCTGGTGCCTACATGCATTCATGAAGCCCCTTGCTGTCCAGTGTGGTCATGGCTTATTTTTAAATCTCCTTTCTTATTAGTCCACTGAAACAAATCCAGAAACTTAGAAAACAAACAAATTAAAACCTTAGTCAACAGAAATAAGCTGTATTAATTAGAGTGGCATATGGTAAGCAAGTCTTGGATCCTTCAAAGAAATGCCCAAAGCAGAAGTACTGTTACTATTATGTTTCTGCTTTTACAAATACAAGCTAGTAATTGCAATCATATCTTTGGTTTAAAATTCTTAGTGCAACATGAAACAGCAAAGTATCTACATAGTTCCAATAAGTGGCTTACAATAAGCTGTAAGTTTACAATCTACAATGGATTTTATGTGTTTCCAGAATGTTTTTATTGATCTAAAAAATTGTTAAAGAATTATGAAAGTCTGTATCTGCTTGTTTAGTAGATCATTTCTGTCTAATTGATTGTGCTTCCTGTCTGGGGAGTTACAGTCCTATGGGCTGACGATTGTATTTCCTGACATAGCTACGATGTAAGTCTATGACAGAGTACTCTCCAGATCATACATGAACATATCTTGGACTCTTTCTCTGTGTAGACACAGCTAGTCAATTGAGTTGATCAGTGAGGAACGTGCTTCTTCATAATGAAATGCTTAGAGTAGCCTGGTGAGACAGAGAACGATGTAGAGAGAGATATGGCAAGAAAGTAAGTGGTTCCTTCTTTTTCTCCTTCCAAATGAATTATACTGATGAGAAATATAATAACTGGGAGGGAAGGAGAGATAACTTCACATGGAATCTATCAGGTAAATTGTAGAATGAGATATTGGCACTGGTTCTGAAGGAGCTGACTTTTGAAGGTAGAGAAGGAAACAGAAGGGCAAGCTAAGTGAATATGTGCCTGAGCAAGTGAACAGGAGAGGAGCGCTCAAGATGGACTGGGCAATGGGAACCTTACCTGAACAAGATTGTCTGGAGCAGATGATATATGCATGTTGCAGGATTATTTACAATAGATGGAGACATAGGTAAGAGCAAGGTCATGGGTACCCTATATGTCAGGGTAAGGACTTAGAATTTTATCCAAAGTCCAAGGTGTTACCTCTTACTAAGGTATGTCAAGATTGCATTGGTTAATAACATGCAATGTTTATAATTTTTTACCCCAATTTTGGACATTGACCCCTGTTTCAAAAACAGGGTGGGGCAAAAGTTGTTTGTATGAAAAAGAATGCGATAATTAATAAATAATAAACAGGCAGAAATTCTGTGTTTTGCCTACTCACAACAGTAAACCTACTGTTGCTCCACCCTGTATTACTCCACAAGGTAGATGGAATATTTGAATCTTTACACTTAAAGACAAGTGAATTTATTTGGAGACTTGGTAGAAATCTCAAAAGGAAAGGAGTTGGATATTATTGATTTTATTTTCTATTTTAATTTTCTAGTACAACTAAATGTCCATTAAGGAGTGGGTCATGTAAAGAAAAACTCTAATTGTAAAGTATTCTATGGAAGAGTGATTTCTTATGGTCTAACAGAGCTGAAAGGACTCTAAAGTAGTGTTCTTTGTATATCAGAGTCATATAGACAATTAACCAAATACTTACCTTGCTCTATACTTCAGTCATCCCCATAAAGATCTTTACTTTAAAGGAAGGGTTATTTTATTTTATTGCCAATAACTAAATGAAGCCAAAGTGTTGTAGCATGGTATTTTAGAAACTAGCTGATGGACATCCAAGAATATATAACCTTAGGTAATCAAAGGGTTTGAGTTATTTCATCCTTAAAAGTGCTTGGAAGTTTTTTATTCTGGCATAAGGAATTAAGGCATCACAATTGCATGGATAACACTTGGAGAAAGTGTTATGCCTGCCTATAAATCTGGCAGATATTAAACAAATTCAGCCTGTCCAGGTTTCATGTGGTATTTGCCACCCATGTCAGCAATCTTTTATGTACATAGACCTAAATTATCTATTGTTTGCTCCCTGTGCAATAGTTATTTTAGAATTAAGACTATTTATGTATATCCTAGGATGCCAATAGAAGCTAAAAATACTAACTAGTTTGTACACTTGAATATCCAAAAGAGAACACCTGAAATCCATATTCTTCCTATTCCACTTTCTTACTAAGCTCACTTCTCTCATTCCCTTTCATCTGCCTCACCTCTTTTCATTCTATTGTTTTCTCCACTCATCCCTACCCCACCCCTTTATGTACTCCAGCTCACAATGTAATAAATATCAACTAATCAGAAGAGAGAGAATAAGCCCCGTTATTATTTTTTTTTATTTGGGGGATTAACTGTTAGCACTTTGGTATAGAATCACTAAACAGAAAGGTTGCAACTTGTGAATCTTCACATCAGACAATTTTCACATTCCTAAGTTTGCCACCTAATGTTTCCTTACCTCCTGATTCCATCTAAATTCTTGAAAATCAGATTACTTGGATGTAAAAAAAATGAATTTTTTTTTACTTTTACTATATTCCATAAAATCCTTAGCCCCTAAAATGACTAAGCTACATTTGGATACAATTAATATGACTATAAACTCTTCAAGTTTACTGAGCCTTTTTTACCAGTGTTTTTGCATCTTCTGCCAATCTTTGGGAGGATGTATTTTATAGCCTCCAGGTCAGCATGCATATTCCAGTGTTTTCTGGTTGCCAAATTGGCATAAAACTCAAGGAAAGTGAAAAAACTAGCTGTAAAATCTCTGCTAACTATGTTTCTCCCTTGACCCAATGATTTAAAATGCTAATAAGAGTGGACTATGCCCAGCCTGTGTGGCTCAGTGGTTGAGCTCCGACCTATGAACCAGGAGGTCACTTTCGATTCCCAGTCAGGGCATATGCCCTGCTTGTGGGCTTGATCCCCAGTGTGGGGCGTGAAGGAGTCAGCCAATCAATGATTCTCTCTCATCATAAATGTTTCTATCTCTCCTCTCCCTTCTTATCTGAAATAAATTAAGAAATATTTTTTTAAAAAGAGTATACTCTGATCCATAAATGGTTCTTCAAACATGAAATCTTCACACTTAAAGCCTTCTATTATCCCTGTGTCATTTCTTGTGGCCCTATTACAGACAACATACATACTACACTGCAGAGGGAGTTTTGAGTGGGTATTTCCCAATGTTCTCCAGTTGGAGACCTCAGCTTCTATCCCAGCCTCCAGGAGCCCCAGGACACAGCACATGCCCTTTGGGGATAATTCTAGCTGTTTCCTACCCATATTCAGCACAGTCTCCTTTTTTTAGGAATTCCTTTAATAAGTGAAATTTAATGTACATGAGTGTTTTCTTCTTCAGTTTAATTTTTAGCTCATATTTTGGAAAGTGGTATGCATGCTTTATTATGTGTTCATTTACATAGAAAAGACAGGTTTCAATCCTATTGTTTTTAACTCAGTGCTCACTCAAGAAGTCTTGAGGATTTCCTGTAGTTGTATTTTACTTTTCTTTTTTAAAAAGGCAGTTTATCTAAGGCAGGCCCTATGCTAAGTGCTTTACTTACATCACCTAATGTATTTAATTCCCCCAACAACTCTATAGATGTGATGGGATTTTTTCCACATTATGAATAAGGAGGCAAGAACTCAGAAAGTTTAAGTTGCTCAAAGTTGCACAGCTCACATTGGGAAAGCAGAATTACAATTCTGCAGTCCTGATACAAAAATAAGTAACTAAAAATGAAAGCCATACCCTTTCTATTACTCCATGCATTCTCCCTAATGGATAATTTGCTTTTACTCTTATATCAATTTCTGAACTGGACACTTTTCCCTTTTTCTTTGAAACAAACACACTCCACTCCCTTGTCCTGCAACATACCTGAAAAGCACTTAACCTCAGGGATGGGTGAATATTGGAAAGGTCAGGAGGAGGTCACGTAGTGTCCCCTGTGTTCTCACCCAAAGAGACAGTAGGGGGATTCAGTGAGCAGGCTTTCCTGAAAGTGAGGCGCACTTTGGAGAAGCGTTCTCTACCCATAAACACAAGGTGATGCGAAAATTCAGGGGCACAAATGCAATCAGTCTCAACTAATCAACAAACACTGAGAGCATCAAGGGAAGGAGTGGGGTTCTGACGCCCTGGGAAGGATTGAACAGAAACTGGTCCAGGTGCTCGACACCAAGCGTACAGCATCTCCTGACCTTCAGTGCCCTGCTCTGTCCTTCCCTGCCTCTCTGAAGAACTGTGAGAGTGAGATAGGTCCTCCTGTTATCTCTTTCTCACAGATGAGGAAACGTGGCATTAGCAAGAGAGGTAATTTGTCCACACACAGTCTTACAGTCACCAAGCGGTACAGCTGGATGGGAACGGGTGACCAACAGTGAGATGTGGTGCTAAAACTGAGACAGGCCCAGTCACACTGGGACCAATGGCCACACTAGAATTGGAACTCGTTCTGCCTGACTCCAACCTTTTTATGGTGCTGCCCATACCATTTTCCTTTTAACTCAAAATGGGTGAAACAATTTCATGTATGCAAAATAAGTATGGGCATCTACCATTTCTAAGGTTCTTGGCTGATATGTCTGTAAGCCCTTTCTCCCTTCATCTCAAAGCAAGACAAAGGCTTCCTTGCCACCCCCATTCTCTTCTCCAATCCCTAAGTAGCTAGTGGCCACACATGGATTTGAATCTCTTATTAATTTGGGCCCCTGTGACAGATAGGTGTTGCTGGGAGTTATAGGTGGGAAGGAGAAGGCAGGCAGCAACTAAGAATCCTTTCTGTGTTATGTTTCTGATAAATTACATAAGAAATCTCAGAAGAAAAACACACACAGCAAATCTCTAAATCGCTAGTAATGTGTTGTGATTTCTGTTCTCATCCTAAATATACATTTTATTCATACTGAATTTTACAAGTCACAAGTTCACACTCCTTTTCTTAAAGACAGACCCCCAAAATTCTATAAGCTTTAGGCCCCACAAGCTTAAATCTGACTCTGCTGGGCCCTTCATGGCTCAACCCAGGTCTCTTTCTATCCTGGAAAGGGTCTCAGATTATTTATGTTACATACATATGTAAGTTACATATTAAATATACTAGAGGCCCAGTGCATGAAATTCATGCACTGGGAGGTGGATTGGGGGGGTCCCCTCAGCCCAGTCTGCACCCTCTCCAATCTGGGACATCTCTCTCACAGTCCGGGACTGCAGGCTCATAACTGCTCACCTGCCTGCCTGCCTGATTGCCCCTAACCGCTTCTGCCTGCCAGTCTGATCACCCCCTAACCACTCCCCTGCCAGCCTGATCAATGCCTAACTGCTCCCCTGCCGGCCCAATTGCCCCCAACTGCCCTCCCCTGCTGGACTGATCGCCCACAACTGCCCTCCCCTGCTGGACCAATCGCCCACAACTGCCCTCCCCTGCCAGCCATCTTGTGGCAGCTATCTTGTGACCACATGAGGGTGGCCATCTTTGTGTGAGGTTGTGATGGTCAATTTGCATATTACCTTTTATGATATAGGATACAAAACCAGAAATTTTTAAAAATGACATTAACACTCATAATCTCCCTTCCCAGTGGACAACCATATGAACCCTCTTTGGTGTATGCAACCAGTTAGGAGACCCTGGTCTGACTATTGGTTTTCAGTCTGAATTTTCTAGAACTGGCTATACAGTGACCCTTCAGGAACTGGACAGCCACCTAATTTAAACATTAGGACATCCTGAGGCTGCAGCTGTGTTTCCAACCCCCAACTAAAAAATATTTGATTCAACCCTACCATTATAGTGATTCTTATATGTATTCTTGAAAACCCTCAAAAATATTGTTAAAAATTCACATAACTTTGGAGAGTAATACATTAGGTAATTATTGGCTATTGGTTCCTTAGAATGGCTAAGCCTATCAGATATTTTTGCAGTGATAGCTGGCTGGGGAGAATGTAATAAACAGAGAAACGGGGATTTTGCCTGAGTTATAACTCACTTTATATATGCCCCTGTGGGGATTGTGCCAACTGGCTCCACCTTTAAATTTGAGCTTAATCTCACAGACAATTTCCTTTTTATTCAGTGAATCCCTGATGCACATGTGTCTCTACATTGGAATTTTTAAAGCCTTTTCCATGGGCAAGTTCTGGTCTGCCTGCCTATCCCTGAATTAAATGAATAATTACCCATATATAATGATCTGTATATTAATCCCTGAATCATACGATTGAAAAAACCCTGGAGTGGCTTTGTATTTTCCTACATGTTCTCCTACTTTCACATATAAGATTCTCTTTATTAAGTGCTCTCTTTAGCTTCCACTAAATACCCTCCCCCTCTTTCAAAGGCAACACAAATGCTTTTGAGTGAGCCCTTCATAAAGCCTGCCAGGATTTTACCTGTTGATACCCGAGGTCTCCCTACTCATTGGATCTTTTGTCCCCAACCTCTTATCCCTTGGGGTATCATTGTTTTTGGTCGTTGCTGCTCCTCCCCCCAATATCAGATGCCTTTATTTGCCATTCCTCTGGTTAGTGCTCTTTCTTTCTCTTACCTCCTCCTACCTCTCACAAATAAACAGACACCTAGCATCCCCCCAGTGTTAGAATCTGAGCTCCTTCTTAGTATTATTGTTAATGACATAATTAATGTATTTTTCTTGAAGTGCATTGACAAGGCATATTTTTCCTTATAAATTGATAGTGCATTTTACTAAAGACCCCTTCTGTGTTCTATCTGTAAAGAAAACCACCCATGGTGCCAAAATGTACTTCCCTGGTCTCCTATGAATCATGGAGCACCAAACTATAGCCCATTGTTTACTCCAAAACCAGGAAATCCAAGCCTCTCTCCTATACACAGGTCATTTGACATGACATGAGGTTGGAGTTTAACTTCCATTAAGTGGGTATTTTGAACATGAATAATAAAAGGGATTACTGAGATAATTGATGCAGTTCCAAGACACTGTCTAGAGAGGCCCTGAAAGAAATCCAAGGATCCCCAACTACTTAAGATGGTAATTAACTTACAAAGTGTGGGCGATGGGTGTATTTGCTCGCGGCCTTTCCTCTTACGTGCTTAGAGAAAGGGAAGTTTGAGGAATGCTTCTAGAGGCTAAGAAGACAGGCATAATTCTCCTTCTCTAGAACCTTCACAGAAGTTCAAGAAACTACAATACAGAGTTCCTTGGTTCTGTTAATTTACCCACCTCAAGAACTAGGCAGTCAGCAGTAGAAGCTTGTGCCTGGTTGCAGGTACTTATTGTTTTAAATGAGCTTTACAGAAAAACAATAGAAAGATTATCATTGGATTCAAATCATGGTTCTTTTTAATTTGCTTTGAGCAATGGAATAGACTTTGTGTAAAACTGGGGCAGAAATTGCAGGATCCAAAGGCAACCAAATTTAGTATCAGCTACCATTTACTGGGTGCCTACTGTGTGCCACGACAGTACAAGCCCTCCAAAATATCGTCATTTTTCACTAAAATGGGGGTTATAATATCTACCCCCAAAGTGGTTCTAAGGATGAAGCGAGTTGTTTCACACAATATTTGTCCCCTGATCTGCCCTCATAATTGGCAGTAATTACTTTGCCCTTGTTTCATCTTCACAAAAAGCCAGTGAGGTAACAGGCATCCAACCTAGGAAGTCATTTGTCTCCTCAGCCTGAAATCTTCAAGGTCTCATGCACAGAAAATAATAATAATGCTGCTGAATTCATAACCTGTTACAATTTACATAATGCATTGACATACATTATCTTCTTTAATATTCAATTCCAACTTTTGAAGTGAAAACCAGTTTCTCCATTTTAGAGATGAATGTTTGAGACAGAGAGTCTCAAATGACTTGTTCAAGGTGACACAATTAAGATGGGCCTCAAATTCATCAAAAGTCTCCAATGGCTTTAGATGGAAAAGGCAGTGGTGTCTTTAAGGTTATCATTGTACTGGCACCAAATTAGCCTCCTGCTCCGAACTCAAATAGATTCCCTCCCTCCTGACATGGCCCTGCAATGCTTCCCAGAGTTAAGGCATTGTATTCTAACCTAAAGGGTCTTTGTAAAATATGCAAATATTTCCCCTGATATGGGTGGCATAACAAGCCAGTGCATCTCAAACTTTTCCTCAGAGCGCATGCACCTATCACATATATGTGACTGTATTACGTTCTTGTGGCTGTTGCATCAAATAACCACAAACTTGGTAGCTTAAAACAATTGTATTTTCTCAAAGCTCTGAAGGCCAGAAATTAGAGATCGGTGTGGCTGAACTGAAATCAGCAGAGCCACATTTCCTCTGCGGCTGTAGAGGAGAATCTGGTCCTCCCTTCATCCAACTTCTGGTGGCTGCCAGCATTCCTGGGCTTGTGTTCTGATGTCTGCCTCCATCTTCACATTGCCTTCTCCTCTCCTGTGTCTCTGTGAGTCTGCCTCACATCTCTGCATCTCCCTTAGAAGGATACATATGATTGCATTTAGGGGCCACCCAGATAATCCGGGGAAAATTCCTCCTCTCAAGATCCTTAATCATGTATTTTGTCATATAAGGTGATATTCAAGCTTTTGCTGTGTGAGATAATAATCACAGGTTCTGGTAATTAGGGAACGAATACAGGCATACCTTAGATATATTGCGTGTTCCCTGGCAGACCATCAAGAAAAATCGAGTATCACAACAAAGTCATAATCTTTTTGCTGGTGGACAGTCTTGCCTTTAATTTGTAAAAGATGCAACAATCTGTAAAGCACAATACAGGGAAGTGCAATCAAACGAGGCTTGTCTGCATATCCGTGGCCACCATTCAGCCCACTCTCACGACCTAATGGAATGCCTCACTTAGAAGACAGTGACCTGAAGGCTGGGGCACTAACCAGACTAGAAACCCACTTTTTCAGAACCTAGAGCCCCAGTTTGAGGCTGGATCTTCTCACTTCCAATGGCCTTGCTTAGTGGCCAGTACCTAAGGAGTGAGCAGTAAATATTATAGGTTATAAGAAGTGCCTCCCAATACAAAGGCAACAAAATCTCAGACATATGCCAAAACAATTTCTTCACTGATACAGCTCCTAGGGCACTTGAAACTAAAGAGAAAATGAACAAATGGGACTACATCAAAATAAAAAGCTTCTGCACAGCAAAAGAAACCATCAACAAAACAACAAGAAAACCCACCTCGTGGAAAAACATATTTGCCAACGTCATATCTGATAAGGGCTTAATCTCCAAAATTTATAGGGAACTCATACAACTTAACAAAAAGAAGATAAACAATCCAATCAAAAAATGGGCAAAGGATCTAAATAGACACCTTTCAAAAGAGGACATTCAGAAAGCCAAGAGACATATGAAAACATGCTCAAAGTCACTAATCATCCGAGAGATGCAAATCAAAACAACAATGAGGTACCATCTCACACCTGTCAGAATGGCCATCATCAACAAATCAACAAACGACAAGTGCTGGAGAGGATGTGGAGAAAAAGGAACACTTGTGCACTGCTGGTGGGAATGCAGACTGGTGCAGCCACTATGGAAGGCAGTATGGAGGTTCCTCAAAAAATTGGAAATGGAACTCCCATTTGACCCTGTGATCCCACTTCTAGGAATATATCCCAAGAAACCAGAAACACCAATCAGAAAGGATATATGCACCCAGATGTTCATAGCAGCACAATTCACCATAGCTAAGATCTGGAAACAGCCTAAGTGCCCATCAGTAGATGAATGGATTAGAAAACTGTGGTACATCTACACGATGGAATACTATGCTGCTGTTAAAAAGAAAGAACTCTTACCATTTGCAACAGCATGGATGGAACTGGAGAGCATTATGCTAAGTGAAACAAGCCAGTCAATGAAGGAAAAATACCACATGATCTCACTCTTTCATGGATAATTAAGACCATTACAAACTTTTGAACAATAATAAATACAGTGGCAGAGCTGCCTCAAACCGATTGTCGGACTGCAGTGGGAAGGCCAGGGAGGGTTGGGGGACAGGAGGGAGGGGAATAAGAGATCAACCGAAGGACTGGTATGCATCCATATAACCATAACTAATGGACATAAGACACTGGGGGGGTAAGGGAGGGCAGGGGCTTGTCAAGGGTGGGGGGGAAAAAAAGGACACTTATGTAATACCCTTTGTAATACTTTTAGCGAAAAAAAAAATAAAAATAAAAAAAATAAAAATAAATTAAAAAAAAAGAAGTGCCTCCCTCCTGAGTGCCTCTATCTACCTACCAACCCCCGCCCCCATTTTTCCTACTTTCAGAAGTCCTTTTCTACCCATTCTTCAGGGCCCAACTGAAACAGGAATTTATAGGGGTGAAAAAGACAGGTTTGGGGAAATTTTAGAAATTAAGGGGACCATGGAGGAAGCACAGGGCTGCAGAGCAGCAGAAGGTATATTTCCATAGAATAGGGGAGCTGAAAAGCTGCAACAGATACATTTCCATAGAATGAGGAAGCTGGGAACAGCAAAAGGTCTATATTTACAAAATAAAGAGAAGGAAGCCCTTCATCCAGAAGGAGAAGAGGAGAGCCCAAAGGGAATATGAAAACAATAAGGAAGGAGGGGGTGAGAACCTCACATGTCCTATGTGATGTTTGACCTTTGAGCCCAGGAGTTACTATACCAATCAGAGGGGATATCAAGGCACAAGGATCTGTAGCCTTTATAAGCCGTAGGGAAAAGGAACTCCGTGGGACCCTTCCCCTCACGTGGGAGTGTGTACTTGTTCTTTAATAAATTTCCACCTTTGCTATACCATCTTCTGTCCATGGATTCATTCTTCGACTCGGGCAGACAAAGAATCCGGGTTCCAGTCCAAAAAATTTCGTATCACAACTACAATCTTTAATCACAAGGCCTCTACTGATCATTGCTGAAAACAATCCCTTCCACCTCTAAACTTCAACAGCATTTTATGTGACTCTTTTATGGGATTGTTTTATGACGCATGTCACTTTTTAGTTCCCACCATAGGAACTTACATACACTTTATCTCTCCTCCTAAATTCTGAGCTTCCTTCAATTAAATCGCTCTCTCCCCAGGCCCACCACAAGAGCCTCCTGACGGATCTCCCTCCCTCCCTCCTGACCTGCAGTCAGTTCTCCATGCAGACACCAGAGTGGTCTCTACAAAATAAAAATCAGGTCATACTATGTCCCTGCCTCAAAGATTTCAGTGGCTTTTTGTCACACTCAAAATAAAACCCAAACTTCCTAGCGTGGCCTGCAAGACCCCACAACAGCTGCAAACACTCCCCAAACTCTCCACCAGGCAATGCCACCTTCAGCTACTTTCTGCTCCAGGACCAGCCTTGGTGGAACTGGAAGGTGCCCTGTGGTGATAGACCATCTGCAACACAATGGCCCTCTGGATAGACCCATTGCCCAAAGGCACTCCTCCCCTGGGCTCACGCCGCCTGTGCCAGACACACAGCTTCCAGGCTCCCAAGCTGGAGTCTGTTGCAGTTGGGCCCTGCCCACTAGAACTAAGTTTCCGTCTGGCCCTCCAAAATGCCTTCCAAATTCATATTTCTTCTCTAGCCTCTTCATTCATTTATGCACAGCCCCCTTTCCAGATTCCTGAACCCTTCTAGATGCAGAGAACGACCCCGGCACTTCTTCCTCAAAATAATAACATTTAAATAAGGATATGCCAAAATATCAGAAAAAAATTCAAAAATATCTAAAAAAAATATTTTACTATTCCCTTGAAGTAAGGGAAGCACTGAAACCATGAATTCAAAAGGGAAATTAAGGAAAAGCTCTCCTTCCTCGTAGATTAGTTTCTTGGATTTAAAAATAAAACTCCATTTCCTTCGTTGTTTTAAAAGGGAGAACTTCCATGTTATTTATACTGAAAAGGAAAGATTACATTAAAGTCTGACACAAATTGACAAAAGCCAGAGGATGCAAACTGAACACTATCCCTTCTATCCCGAACTCAAGCTTTTTAAAGCCCAAATGGTTTTAACAGAAGAACTGTGCTCCAATCAATCAAATTATATCTTTAGCAGATACAGTGGTGACTCTGTTAGGACAGTCAAAGCCATATCTAGCATTACATGCCTCCAATTGCAGGGACTCAAAACATTTTTATGAACACACTAAAGGAGGATAATGGGAGAGACCACGCCGATTAATGGCTGGGAGAATAAGATCCTGGCAAATCTGACCCAGGGAACCATCCTGCAGCTGCAGAGGCAGATAAAAGGGAGACATAAAACAACCTTGCAAATAACCTGCCCAGACACGTCTGACTTTTCCTGTCTGTAAATACTCCGGAAGTGGGACGATGGAGCAGGGCACAGACTGCCTAGGAGGAACCTGTGTATGTGTGTATATGCACGCCTGCTAAGAGCAGCACATTGGTTCTCCGAGTTCCAAGTCATTCATATATGAATTTCCTCTTATCGTGCATTGACCATGTTTGCCGGTTGCCTTCTAAATCTACATCATTTGTCAGGGACCTACCCAGATATATCATCGTTTCCTCCTCAGAGCATCACTACTTACTTGGCTTTGGTCCTTCACCCCTAACCCCTGCCTCCTGCACCCAGAATTGAAGACCAGGAGGTTCTGTCTGCGAACCTCCCGAGGTGGCAGATTTAAAAGTAGTGGAAGAGCCCTCTTATCAGACATGATAAGACCACTTGTTAATCAATTAACTCAAAGTTTGTTCAATTGGGGAATGATTTTAAATAATGCTATATTGAAATATCTATTTTAATGCAAACGCACTTCACCTCTGTGGATGCAGGTGTGAGGCTGCCTGCTCACGTTGGGATCCTCTTTGGAGTCCCAGGGCATCTTTCTCTTTCTTTTCTTATTTATTTTTTAATATATCTTTTTATTGATTTCAGAGAGGAAGGGAGAGGGAGAGAGAGAGAAACATCAATGATGAGAGAGAATCATTGATCAGCTGCCTCCTGCACGCCCCCACTGGGGATTGAGCCCACAACCAGGGCACGTGCCCTGACCAGGAATCAAACCATGACCTCCTGGTTCATAGATTGGCACACAACCACTGAGCCACGCCAGCCAGGCCCAGGGCATCTTTCTTGTCTAAACCAGATTCAGAATGCATTTCTCCAATTTCCAGTTTGGGGTTTCTCTGAGAAAATGTAATGATACTTACAAAGCAATTCAACTGCCAAGAAGCTGTCCGTGTTTTCTTACAACTTTGTCTAATCTTTTACAGTTGTCTTACCCACTTCCAGTTCAGCAGCCTATTTTATTAAAAATTCACCTTTATCAAGTATTTCCAAAGCACTTAGTTTAATTTTTCATAGGTATAACCCTTTCTCCATTCCTATTTTGTCTGATGATATCATATTAAAAAGTACAGTGGCCCAGGCAGGTTTGGAAACAAACTCCAGAGGCCATTGGTTCTTGGTGGGCACACGGTTCCACTGCGAGGAGCCATCAGCACTCATCCTGCAGCCATTTTTGTTTCTTCCCCATCACACTTATGGAACTAACATTGGTTAATAACATTATATGAATTTCGGGTGTATAACATCAGAATTGGATGTCTGTATATGCTATTGCATCCTCGCCACCCAAAGTCTAGTTTTATGCAGTGAATAGAGAGCAATGGCTAGTGGGGTAGGTCTAATCTAGCAAAGCAGTTAAATGGAGGCTGCCGTAGATCTGCCACTCTATACAATTCAGAGTCTGGACCATTTTGGATAACTGGCAGAGAAAAACCCATGACTAAGCTCACAAACTCACTATGTGACCACAGGCATGCGTGATATTCAAAAATGTCCAGGAACCATTGGTCAGCACACACTACCCACTATCTGATTAGAACACATGCTGGCCACAAACCACCTGTGAGAATAGACTGTGCGTTCTAGCTGGACATCAGCTCTGACCACGGATCAGTTGACATCTTGGGCCTTATTCACTTGCAAGTCAGGAAGGTTGGTCAAGTAGAGCTCTACAGCTCCTTCCAATTCTGAAATTCTTGATTGAGCTGTATCAGCTCTAATTAATTTCCTCCCATGGGATTCATCAATTCTCTGATTCACTTGTTCTTCTTTTGGACAAGTGCCGTCTCAGAATTGTCATTGAGACACAGACTCTTCTGGGCAATAACAAAAAAAGACAATAGCAGGGGAGGCATGCATGATAATGTATGTATTACATATCAATATTAGCATATCTTAGATATTTTAAATATGCTACATTACAAAACAGATTTACTCATCCACACTCACACTCTCCTGCCTGATTCTCCAGGGGTCTGAGTTCTGCTTGTTTCATTTTGTTTTGAACCTGGGGACGATGCTCATTTTTATGCCTCGCTTCGTTTACACAGATTGGAGCGTGTTTTCCACATGCAGCTTCTTGTTTGCCAACAAGCCCAGCTGTTGTGGGGCACCAAAGATCACCCAATTATAGAAAACAATCTTGAAAACCTTTTCATTTCTCCCTCTCCTACCCTCGAGGATGTTTTCCAACAATTGCAATTTTAAGGGCCTCCTTCATTTGCAGGAAACATTTACTCCTTTATAGCTTTTTCTTTTTTCCTTTCCAACTCATCCTAAACGAGTTTACCATGGAGTAGGTAGGGGCCCCTTTTCAATTGCCTCTAACACGCAGACCAAGGGAAAGCTAAGACCATCTGACACTTGCTTGGAAAAAGGAAGAAAGGAGAGGGGTGGGGGAGAGAGAGAGAGAAAGGAAGAAAGAAGTCCTCCAAACTACTTTAAAGTGTTAGCCCAGGCTCCCGTATGCAAGTTCCAGCCCATAACAAATTTTATTGCAATGTTATAAACTCCTGAAAAGAGGAATTTGGACTAGAAGTGCTGACACAAGCTGCCAGAGCCGCAGATCTGAATTCTTGTGGGTTCTGCCCTGACATCAGCATACATTTAGGACAAAACCCAAAATACTGAAATACCAAAATCAGGTTTTGCCCCTCAGATAGATTCTTTGATTTTTCTCTCAAATTAATTTTAATGAAAAGAACTAGGGGGGTCTCATCAAAGAGAAATGAGCGCTTTTGCAAACAATACATGACTTCGTGTGGTGTGGATGCTCTTGGCTGAGAACTCAAAGAGTTATTCAGTCAAAGTGAAATTCATCTTGCAAATAACGCCGGCCTTTTTTTGGGGGGGTGGGGGAAAGAGGATGGGTGATTATTCATGTAAATGACAGCTTTATGTACTATAATTACAGTCATTAATGAAGGCACAATTACTTTATCATACATTACCAGGATCAAAGAAAGTCTCTTAAAAATCAGTTCTCAGTATATAGAGTCAATACAGAAATTAAACCAAATGTGAACTGGAAAATTTTGCTTAAATAATGCCCTAGAGGTTAAAAAAACAATGAGTTAAAGTTACAGAGTGAGAAAATTAAAAAGACACACTAGAGGTCACTGTTGCTACTTCAGCTGAAGATGTATCCAAATACATTTATACATACATAAACTGTATAGGTAGTCTGTGTGCATATCAGAAAATGTCTAAAAAGACCTCTTGCCTTTATTAAATTAAAAAAAAAAAACAAAACACAACATCATGGTATTTCCCCCTCCCCCCTGGCTCTTTGGACAGTTGGATATCTAAAGGTGAAATTAAAATAGAAATCTTAATTTTGAGGTTTTCTTTTATGATCATATCAAATACTTCTCTAATAAAAAAATCTTGCACCTACTTTGTGCATTTTGAAAAGCACCTTTCAACTATTCTTTCACTTAGATCTAAAAGTAAAAGTAACTGAAGACTTCTGGTTAGTATGCCTGTTTGTTAAAGGAAAATTATTCTGTCTCTTACCACTATGCAAAAATGTAAGATCATTAACTATGGACAATACTAGAGGCCCGGTACAGGAATTCATGCACGGGTGAGCTCCGGCCAGCCTGCCCTGACTGGAGCTGATCAGGACAGCCAGCAGGGAGAGGGGCCCAAGGAGGTTGGCTGCTGGCTCTGCCCCCAATGGGGGGGGGGGAGCTGATCAGGGGCAGGGCTGGCCAGGGGGAGGGGCCGCAGGTGGTTGGGAGGGGCTGATTGGGGCCCTGATCTGGCCGGTTGGCCTCCCCAGTGCACGTCATAGCGACTGGTCATTTGGTTGTTCTGTTGTTCCAGTTGCTTGGCTTTTATATATATAGATAAATATGTAGTTCCATTTTTTGAAACTGTACAGAGAAAAAGTCTGTAAAAAATCTTAGAACAGGCCATGGGAATTGTTGGTAAAAAGTTCCAATTCTACATAAATAAAATGAAATCATTTAGAAAAACAACCAGTGTCCCAGGTGGGCCATTGTAAATGCAATCAGTCTAATCAGAAGAACTCCCTTATTTGCAGCTCCTGGAGGAGATTTGGGATCTGTCTGGCTCCCACTAAGATTTTTTGGTGCTCAGGAAGTGCATGTTGTTGATAGAGAGGAGGGCTGGTGCATCCCAGAGACCCAAACCCACCTAGTTCCTGAGTGCATTAACAGGGAAGGGAAAGGCTCAATGGCCTATCCCAACAGGAGTACCTGCCTATTGCTGCCAAAGAAGGGATTCAGTATTCTTCTTGGAGTGTTGGTTTTCCCTATGTGTACTGGTAATAGAAACATCAACCTAGAGGCATGTGGGTATATTCAATTCTAGGCCTTGAGACAAGATTTTCAGAAAGATGCCCACCCCAGCTCCCTTGCTTTCTGTTCTTTGCCTATGAAACAGACCTCTGGCCCTGTTTGATAAGGCAAGGCCTACAAACAGGGGAAAAGGACGAAGTGGGGAGAAAGCTACAATGTCTCTGCTCAACCTCTCCTTCGCTCTCCTCTGTGTTATTTGCTCTGCCTGTGTGGCTCAGAGTCCTGGGAGCAATTAAAGTTCAAAGACCTTGATAATAACTTCTCACTAACTGGGCACTTTCTACAAGTTTCATGGGTGTGAGTAAATAGATTTTGAATTTAATTGAAGTATTTTAATAGAGAATTCCGTGAGTTTAATAGTATTTTCCAAGTATCCTTTATTAAACTAGTGGTGGTAGTGAGAGAGAAGATTTGGAGCCACACAACCTCAATGTGAATTGAAAGTAAGGGATTGACCAAAAATAAAAAAGAGAAAGAACTCATGGACACCAGTGTGGTGTGTGTGTGTGGGGGTGGGGGGGGTGGGGGGGCGGTAGAAGTGGAGGAGGGTATGAGGGGATAAATGATGATGGAAAAGAATAACTATCAAAATGTTTTTGGGGAAAAAAGTAGGTATCTTGCCATGTGCTGTGCAGTATGGAGGAGAAAGCCATGGGCCCTGGATGCACTGCTCCCTCCACTGCCCGGCTGAAGTGAACTTGGGCACGTTCTTGACCTTTCTAAGCCTACTTTTTCACTTGCAATAAGGATGTCATAATTTCTGCTCTCCTGGCAGAATTACCTAAATTAATAATTGTAAAGTGCTAGGCACAGGGCTGGGCATGGGGTAAGCATTCGATCAGTGTTAGTTGTCATCATTGTCATCTTGGGGGTTCATTGAACGCCTTTGCACCTACCCAGGAGGGACAGAAGCTGTGTTTACATCTGCAAGCAGGGTTGAGTCAACAACAGCATAACAAAATAACAGTGGAATTCAACAGCTCCTTGTTTTGGCAGAAGAAAAAAAAACAGGTTTCAATTAACAGTTGTGTTTTTGTTTTTCAAACAGTTTTGTGTATACAGACTCAAACTTGGACTTTAAGGAAAACAAAACACTTTACTATAACACAGAACTATTACTATATTGTGGGGGTTTTTTTGGTTAAGAGAATTATGTATATTTTGTTAGCCAAAAAAAGAAAAATAGACATTCAATGTGTTTGTGTTTTGCACAGTGTAACTATTTTTTGAAAATGCCCTCTTAGCCACAAGCTGGATGGAGGAGGGGGGTTCATTGATGTCAGCTGCACTCAAGAGCAGCTCCGCAGTTCTCACAAGGTTGAAAACCACTGCCCTCGCTGGTTCTGGTTGCAATTAGAATATGAAATACATTTTGTTTTAAATGGAAGCTTTTCTAATGAAATTTGGAAGCCAGCGTCATTTCCCTTCCTTTGCTCACTACAAAAAGAGGATTTGAGGGCAGACAATAAAGAAAATGGCAGGGAACTATGATGTGACCTCGGGCAAATCTCTTCAGCGGTTCGGTCTTGTACGTATGCGCGCAGAAAGCTGTGTCAAGCAAAAAGTGGAATGGAGATTTGGCAACACTATGGTTGTTTTGAATCATGAATATTTGATCAAATTGATGAATAATTATTACCAAATTTTCTAACTAACCAAGTAATTGCTAAGTCTTCAGTGTAGTCTTACTTAAGAAGGACTGCTGGGGTAGGGAAATGAAGAGTTTCCTCTTTATTTGGGGGTACAGTGAGAACTTATAAAGAGCTAAGAGCATTTCAGCTGACAAATGTTCCAGGAGTGGAAAACATCATACTTTCATCTCTGCTCTTCCTGTCATAGAAGTCCTGGAATTGCCTTTTAGACGAGATTCAAAGCCATTTTTAAAGGCCTTGTTCTCTGCCCCACCCTGGAACATCATTTCTGAGTTGCCTTTATTTTATTAACATTCTGGGTCAGCAAAATAAGGTCTAGGCAGAAATACAGCAAGATGTCTACCACCTACAGAAAAAAAATCCCAGGATCCTTCCCCAAATGCTTCCAAACGGATAAAAATAAATCCCCTCACTCAGCGAATCTGCTTTCCGGGCCAGTCTGCAGTTGTCTGGCTGTGTGGCTTATCTATTGAGTGCTGTGGGGAGCCAGTGAAGTTGTGTTTGCCTCACATGAAAGGTAGAAGTTGTACAACCTTAGCTGAGGAACTAGGGAGAGGACCTACTTGAAGTGGCAGCTGGTACTTGTTTTTTTTTCCTTTGTTGGTGCCATGTTGCCACATTAGGGACTCTTAACACCACAGTTTGACTTGAAGGATAAATAGAATGTCACGGCTCTCAGGCAACCCTGCTGAAGAAGACACCGAATGGTGAGAGTATGGTGAGCCAGAGGGGATGTGCAGAGAGCTCTGTAACGTGGGCCAGGGGCTGAACAACAGTGAGCAGGCAGGGAATAAGAAAGGCTTGACAAGTTGACACCCACTGCCTCCTTTTGCCTTGCTCACTAATCTATCGTGTGCGTCCACTCTCTAATTTAGTGCGAAAAGACCTCCTGCCAGAGGGAGATGGCTGTGTTTTGTCCAGAGACCCAGATGCCTCAGTTGGTTCTGCCCCTCTGCTTCATCAGTTCAAGCACGTCACTTCTCTCCAGACCTTCGAACTTTTCAGTGCAACGAGGACAATTGATTCAAATGTCCTCTTGGTCTTGGGATGAGGAATTGAGTTCCTGGACCTCCAGCACAATGATGCAGGTCCAGGACAGAGGCTTTCACCTAAGGGCCCATGGCAAGCCCTTCTCTGCTGCTTCTCACAGGTTAGGGCACTGCTACTGTCATTAGAATGACCCTGGAGCGTGTTGTTAAAGGTACAGGGCCCTGGGTCCTACCCAGGACCAACTGAGTCAGCATCTTTGGTCATGAGGCCTAAACATCTACATTGTAGTTGGCTCCCTGATTACATTTTCTCTTTGCACATGATTGTGTAAGAAATGTCACCAGCTCATCACCAGCTTTTAGTCTTCATAAGGGCTAAACTCTTAGCTTCATATAGACCCTTTATCAATCAATGGCTTATGGATTGAGCAGTACCAGGTTCCACTTCTATTAAAGGAATCAGAAGAGAGCTGTTTAGTTAATGATTTACTTGACAAATATGGTTTTGAGAGAGTGGGGTAAAGAGTGTTAGGGATATTGAGAAATTTTATACAACTGAGTGAGACACAAGAACGACATTCATCTCTCGGCCACATCTGCCATGGTGTAGATTCACTCGCTTCTGCTAATCACACATTTAATTAGAAGCACATCGTCACAACCAGTGAAGCAATGTGATTAAGGTAGGTTGTTGTCAGCTTGTTTTTTTTTAAGCTACTCTCTACCTTCTGAATTATTATTTCGGAAGGATTATTTTTAAGTAGTAAGTTAACTGTTTTAACTGTCATTGTTCTTGTGATGACTAGGGACACACACTTTCTCCTTAAGATCATTAAAATCCTCACATAGGAAGCAATTGGACTCCATGATTATGTGTGCTAAAGGGCACAAAGGATGATAAGTCAAATTTTAAATATCTAAATTGCTTACTTTATACTTTTGTACCATGTATAAAATAGATATATAATATAAAAGGAATAAAATTTTAAAATAAATATGTATCTAGATCTAGGAAAAAGCAGACTGCACAAAAATGTCTTTGTGTAAATGCTGAATAAGATAGGGGGAGGGATATTTATAGTTCTGCACATGACTTAATACTTACTGCACTAAGAATTCCTCCATCCTTCCTACTGGTTTGAGAGGCGTTTGAAACCAGTAAACCATGCTTGTGTCCAAGCTGGGGAGTCCAGGCCCCACGTAGCAGTCCTGAGAAGCACTCGCTCAGCGAGCTTAACTGATGTCAAATGTAAACCACTTTTCAAAAGCATGTTATCAGGTTTACACCGGACTACCCATTCCGATCATCTCATTCCATTCTTCATTTTATTGTTGAATAGATTAATGAGAGTCCAAATCCCCTTAGAAAGAAAATCTTCCTTATAAGGCATGTCTGAAAAGACATTTTTTAAAAATTACTTACTCTGCCTTTGTTTTGCCAAGTAAAGTAACATTTAGACCATTTGTATTTGAAAAATTCTTAACCCAGGTCAGCGTGGCCTACTAGATTAAATCTGAAGGGGAAAAAAAATGAAGACGAAATGAAGATGATGATGACGATAATAATGATGCATTGAGGTAAGTTATAAATCTCCCTGACCTTGGTTTGATTGTGTGCACGCTGGGGATTTGGAGGCAAACCCCTCTGACACACCTCAGATCCAACAAGGAAAAGAATTGGCCCCAAATGGCATTTGCAAATGGTGCACCACATGAAAGAAACATGTGCCTGAAGAGAATTGTAATGCTCGGCTTCTAAATAATGATATATATTCTTTCAAATATCTCAGAACAATAAGAGAAAGCCTCACAGACCATGATAATCAGAATCATAGCATGGTCTGTGTTAGAACAGAAGGAGCCTTAGAAGTCATCTTGTCACATTGGTGACATCGTCTCACAGAGAAGGAAAGGGGGCCTGTAGAGGTGGTTTTCATGATTTTAAAAAATCTGCCCCCACTCGTCTTGCAGTGTAATGGGGTGAGGGGCGCTGGGGCAGCTTCAGGAGGAAATACCAAGGTTTGGAAACTCCTTAGCTGCCCAACGTTGGAACAAGAGCCTGGCTTTCAAGACTGCCAGGCCAGAGGGCTACGTTTGAAAGGATGGGAGGCTTGATTTTAAAAAGTTCCATTTTGTCAACCAATTGGAGGACAATTTTGCTTGGATGCTCAGTGGAGGTGTGGTAAAATGTTGCTCCTGCCCTAAGCAAGTTTACTACCCAAGGGTCATTTTTTAACTTTACCACCCCAAACCCCAAGGTGCTTCTCAGAGGCTGTCGCTGCCATTAATAGTTCGAGCTTTCAGCAAAATAACCTCCCCTCTGACTAACATCTGATAACAGGGTTGCAAGAATTTTCCTGCAGGTTGGTCGCTCTCCCCCAAGGCCATCACCATGCCAGGCTCCTTTCTGTTGAATTGGGAACCACCGGTGTAGACAAATCATTGGTGTCACAGTCGTTCAGAATAAGAGGGCATTCTAGATCAGATCTAGCTTCATCAGTTACCATAGATAATTGGGGTACAGACTCCCTGGGTGAAGAGCTGCAGCCCCCCTTGATGGGTTATGGTCGATGCATCTTATTAGTGATGCTCTTTTTAGGCATTTGGATGACTGCATTTAGAGCCATCAGATGTCTGTCACGTCCATTCCCACAGAAAGTGGGGAAAGGGGCTGATCCTGGCAGTTAAAGAACACCTAGAGCCAACAGGCAGAAAGATACGGTCCATAGCAGCCATTTTCTACCTTTTTCATCTCATGGCACACATAATTAATTTCTAAAATTCTGTGGCCCACCAAATATATATATATACTGTATTTTTTGGCTGATCTGACAAAAAAAAATAAGTATACTTTTTTAATTTTTTTTTAAATATATATTTTATTGATTTTTTGCAGAGAGGAAGGGAGAGAGATAGAGAGCTAGAAACATCGATCAGCTGCCTCCTGCACACCTCCCACTGGAGATGTGCCCGCAACCAAGGTACATGCCCTTGACCGGAATCGAACCTGGGACCTTTCAGTCCGCAGGCCGATGCTCTAACCACTGAGCCAAACCGGTTACGGCAAATAAGTATACTTTTGATTCGTTCTCACTGGACAGTTATTGCTGTGTTAGCTGTTGTCATTTTTTTTTTTTTTGACAGGGAAAAGAGGTCAATGCCCCTGACTAAATAGTCAGGTATTGCATGTTTTGAAACTGCTTGGGGCACCGGTTGAAAGTCGTTGGTCTGTAGCCTTTTAGCATCAGACCCCGTCTTGGGCTGCATCAAGGCATTCCACAAGAAGCAATCTCGGCCAAGCACTCTGCATCAAGAAGGCAGGGAAGCCCCTCCTGGGGGAGAAGGGGCAGGTCATGAGGCTGAACGCTGGCCCCAGAGGAAGGCAGGTTGCTCTGGCAGGAGAGTGACGGCTGGTTTTTCCCTGTGATTTGGTGAGTCGAGATGCTGTACACCTCAGGCTCTCCCACTAAGCTGCCTCCCTCCCAGCAAATGCAAAACCACACGGTCACACAGACACCCTGGCAGAAGGAAATCAATTAAGACCCTGGGCTGACATTCCTTCTGAGCTCACGCCACCCTCCAGCGAGGGCCACACATCACTCTGAGAGCGAGCAGACACAGCTGTGGGGCTGTCTAGACCTGCTGTGATTAAGAAGGACTCTGCTGCCTTAATGTGGAGTGTGTTTTCTTATGTCAGGATTGTCTCCTAACTCTAACATGACTGAATTGTCAAAGCGTTTTCAGGGGATTTTTTTTCTTTTCTTTTTTTTTTTTTTTTTTGCCTTGCCTAGGAAATGACACAAGTCCTCTCCTTTTCTGGTTTCCATTATATTCCATTGTATGGCCATGCACAGTCAATATATGTATATATTTTTTTTAGTTTGCGTGTTTTCCATCTAATACCATGAAATAACTAGAATGCATAAACATATGTTTAGGCACTTTGGAAAACATTTTTTAAATTAAAATGCCTTCTGTCAATCACAGGCATGCTGCCCAGCATTGAAGATGCATATGCAACTGAGCATGTGGATTGTGTATTCAGAGGAAAACACCCCTGTAGTTATGGAGCATGCTCCGCAGCCACTTTTCAAAGGAAAACGTCTCTGCCATTAAAATAGCATTTTTATTTTTGTCAAGACACTAAAAGCAATTAGAGCCAGTGTTGATTGATCACTTGCCAATTTTCAATTTTTAAATGAAAGCTGCTTTGGACTTAGTATGTGTGAGCTCCCCAAACGTCCATAGTCACTTTATTTGCATTCTACGTGCATTCAAAGTAACTACTTTCTCCCCTTTAAAAAATGATTGAAGAAACATTGGCTCTCATGTTGAAAAATATTATGCCCCAGAACAATCTGGAATAGCTGAATGATGGTTCTCTGGACATAATGGTTCTTAATGAAAATGGTAAGGGTTGTTCTGCGCTAAAAGCCTGGAGGGGGTTGGGTATAGAGGGCATGGGGACCCCATGCAGCAATAACAGCACTCATCTGAGAGGCGATGACATATGCTTGTTCTCTAGTCCTCAAAGTTTGCTCCTTAATTATTTTAGCTATTTTGTTTATATTAATTGTTTTGGATGTTTCCCCCCCTCCGCAAAATATGAAGAAAGTCAATTTCGCATAAAATATACTATGTTGCAAAAGGATAGGATCATAGCAATCTTCCAATCTTACGGCCTGAGCCACTTAGAACTGAAAAGCTCAAAGCTTATCATTCTCTGTCATTATCGATATTCTTTTTTAAGTTTGCAAGTGTGAGCATCAGTTAAATGGCCACAATTCTAGCTATTTCATTAAGGTTTGATGAGGTGTGGAATTTGTAGGGATGGTAAGCAAATATTGCTTGGGTTGCTTTGTCAAAGGCATCAGATGAATTGTTTAAATCTAAGGCATGCTTCTCAATTAAGTGCTTCCTTTGCCTAAGCTAGAACTGTTATTTCTGTGTGATTTTATCGATCACATATAGTTGTCTAGATGAATTCTTGAGTAAGTATAAAACCACTAAGAACTCTGTTCACAATACAGCGTGTATCTAAAGGCCATGATAATGATTGGAGACTCAAAGATGAATGAAATGGCCCCGCTCTCAAAGACTTACTATCTAGAAAAGGAAACAGATATAAAACAATGAAATGCCATACAGTGCACTGCATACAAATCTCATGTGTATCTGCACAAAAATCACCCGGAGGATGGAATGACTGATTTTTTTTCTGGAGAAGTCAAGGAAGAGGTAAACCTAAGCAGGATCTTAAAATATGAATAGTAGCATGCCAGGGTCACAAGAGGGAGATGATCTGTACATGGGGAATAATATGTACAGGAACATGGAAGAGTGAGTCATGGATGACTTTGACCCTTAGCCAAGAACCACAATGTAGCATTTAAGGAAAGCTGGTATACATGGATGTATTAGAGGTAGTCTTAAAATTGATTTCGATTGCGTATCACTAGAAATGAAAATTTCCAACTAATAATCAGATTCTGCCTGCATGTTCTACTTCATTCTGGAGATGAGAAGAGGCATGGTTTATCATGCACCAGTGCGCTTGGCAGATTCCTGGGCAAAAGTGGTAACTACCTGCAGGCTTCATGAGAACAGCCCAGAAATTACAGTCAACAGAGTTGGGCCAGAACTGGCCCAGGCCAAAACAACCAGCTGGAAAGGGGAAATTTTAGTAAATCACTCTGCTTTTCAGTCTATATGATACCATCCCCTACTATCTCCAAGCCTACAAGGAACTCATACGTACACACAAACACACCAGAACAATTTCAGTATTTTCACAGAAATGACTGGATATTTTGACTGTAAGTGCCGTTTATAGAAACTAAGAAGATGCCACTCATCCCAAGAGCAAGCACTTGTTTCAGATATGTTCTGCAATGTGAGCATTTGTTAACAGAGAATTTGCTTCTGGATAATTCTCACATCTCTGCCCTCACTATTTCAGCTGTTTCGCCAGAGATTTTAGCTTTTTGTAATATAACTATTATCTAAAAATAAGACTATGTATACTAGCTATGTCCCCGGCATTATGGTGTGTTTTATTTACCTTACCCTCATCTAATCCTCACAAAACATACAGGTTAATACTGGTATTTCCCCAATTTTCAGATAAAGGAACAGAAGTAGAGACGTTCAATGACTTGCCCAAGGTCATATAGCTAGCAAATGTATAGACAAGGTTCAACCCTGAGGAGTCTGATTGTTTATCGAAATGATCTTAGCCACTTTCCATGTCTGATTCATTTGGATTTACCAATGAACCAGGTTTTCTTGTACACAAGACTACAACTCAACCATTTCACTCATTATTGCCAGTTGTTATTATCATTTCACAACCTCAAAGTTCAAATATGTTGTCATGTGATCCCCTGCAAACACAGGGTCACGAAATCATGCTTTCCTGGTCTGGTAACTTTACATTAAGTTCCAGTTAAATGGCATGCATTGTCAAGGCTAAAACTAGGACTTACATCTTAGCTAACACCTGCCTCTCTCTCTCTGCTGAAATATATGATAATTAGCTGTTCTTCCTGGGAGAGACTGTAAAACTAAATGCAATTAAACAGAAAGAGAGACAGCAGATTTTATAGCAAAAAAAAAAGTGATTTGGAAAGCCAACTAGATGGATGCATATACAAAGGTGGTAATTTCAGAGGCAATGCAGACCTCCCTTATTGTGCAGTAATGTACTGAATGGCAACTAACATAGCCTTTTGCACATGCTTTCCATCCTTGTTCACTGGTGCTCACAAAATGGTTTGGGTTGAATTAGGATTTTCTCTAGCTGTGGTTGCACATTGCTCAAAGACCACAATAAGCAGGAGTTCTGTGCCATACAGTCCATGATCCTCTTAGCCAAACAGTCCAGTGGACAGGCCACCAGAGTGCCGGGTGTGAGTGCTGGGTGCTCATAGACGCGACTGTGCTGGCTAAGGGGGTGCCACGTGGCTCCAGTGGCTCTGCTCCCCTTGATCCTGAACTGCTAGTGCTGATGCCCACCCTGTTTCCTCCAGGACAACACGGGGGCGCTCACAGAGGGCTACAAACAAACTGGCTGTTTTATCAAAGTTTGGCTAATGAATCACCTACAGTGGTCGGCAAACTCATTAGTCAACAGAGCCAAATATCAACAGTACAACGATTGAAATTTCTTTTGAGAGCCAAATTTTTTAAACTTAAACTATATAGGTAGGTACATTGTTATTAACTTAATTAGGGTACTCCTAAGGCTTAGGAAGAGCCACACTCAAGGGGCCAAAGAGCCGCGTGTGGCTCGCGAGCCGCAGTTTGCCAACCATGGACCTAGAATACCACTATGTATAGAACTAAGTTCCTAAGTGGTTGCAGAGCGTTAGCCCCCGAGGAAAATTCTAGGGGAAGATCCAATTACTTAGGGCAATGACTCATCACTTCCCTAAAACTGCAGGGAGGCGAATATCTATCCAAAAGGTAGACCCAAAAAAAGAAAAAGAAGAAGAAGAAAAACCCATGATCTAATCACTAAAAATTAGATTTATTCATAAGTACATCAGAGAAGATCAAACTTCAATTGAAGAGAATAAAAGAGTCAAGAAGGCTATGTGCTGCAAAAGATTATATATGGGGGAGTGGGGAAGCCTTGGGGAGAAGAAAGGGGGGAAATTAAAGCTGAGTGCTAGCCTCATGCTAGCAAGGTTTGTTACACCAGTGCTCTTTCCAATACGCCGAATTTGCTGGTGTGTTTTTGGCGGTACTTGGAGGCCCGCGGTGGGCTGACGGATGTCCAGGTGTGGAAAGCACGTTAGTCATTTATTTGCACCGTCGATTTATTTCTTTGCACTTTC
Source organism: Myotis lucifugus (assembly GCF_000147115.1). Lineage (NCBI taxonomy): Eukaryota > Metazoa > Chordata > Mammalia > Chiroptera > Vespertilionidae > Myotis > Myotis lucifugus. Next base: position 2,547,959 of record NW_005871156.1, read on the forward strand.
TTTGCCCTTTCTAATTGAAATAGTAAACATCACTGCACTCAAACTTAAATAGTCCCCAGACATCCGGGTGTTATAAATTAATAATTAGAAATATATCCTCATATCACATCTTTCACACGTAAAGCCAGTTTGGAATAAGAACCAGAGAAATTAGAAAAGGCAACCTGATCCTGAACATGAAGCCAAGCAAACTCTCAGAAAACAAAGGCAACAGAGCAAGCAGAAAAAAGAAAAGGGAATTTATGAAAATCATCTTCCTAGGTCGTACTGAATCCCCAGTGCTCTATTTTTTTTAAGTTAACAAAACTCGGTCTCTTCTAGGTGTTCTGAACGGGGTTACTGACTAGCCATCTGCAGCAGGCCGTCTCGGGGATGTCATGCCCCCGTTAATGAGGTCTGGATGTGTACTCGTAAACGGACCTGGTGAATGGTAGATGTCAGCCATTGCGTGATGGGCAATCATCAATCATCCATTGTCAGTTATTTCTGTCCCAGTGAGTAAGCCTTTATTTAAAGCATAAAGTAAGAATGTTGCCAGACCACAGGAACAAGCCCTGAGCTGTTTGCAGGTGCTGCTATTCACAGCTGCCAATTAAACCCCTGACATTTCCATACTGGCCATGAGGCATAACATATGCTTTTGACATACCAATTCTTAAAAAAAAAAAAATTATCAATCTCAGATTATCAATACATGTGTCTTTTCTTTTTTCTATTTTGTGTGTGTGTGCAACATTAGGCTTTTGAAAATAGCTTATTTTAGAAAGAGAGGAAGGAGAAACCGAAAATTTAGTGAACTGAATTATTAAGATATGCACATAAGCTTCTTTCTTGTAACTGGGAAAGGAGCTGGAATTTCAGATGTGAAAAGTCTTCCCTGATGCTAACTCTACATGGCAGTCTCCTTTCGGGATTTCAACTTTTAAAAACTAGTTTTTCTACCTTTGTTTCTTTTCTTTTTTTTCTCGTACTTTTTGATAACCAAATGCTACTGCTCATCTCATGCAATCCAGTACAATTAAAATTAGATATTGAGCCATAGCTGGTTTGGCTCAGAGGATAGAACGTCAGCCTGTGGACTTAAGGATCCCAGGTTCAATTTCGTTCAAGGGCACATGCCAGGGTTGTGGGCTCAATCCCCAATAGGGAGCATGCAGGAGGCAGCCGATCAATGATTCCCCCTCATCATTGATGTTTCTATCTCTCTCTCTCCCTCTCCTTTCCTCTCTAAAATCAATTTAAAAATATTTTAAAAAATAAAAAATTAGATATTAAAAATTTGATCATGTAACTTCATTCCATCCCTTTCTTTGGGAATCAAGCAAAAGTGTGTCTTGTGTTTGAAGAATATCATGAAATTTGCCATATGTTATTTAATCTCAATGTAAGTCCATGAATTCCTATGGGGAGTTTATATGATGCCTTTACTTTCCCATAGTTCCAGATAGGAGGATAAAAGCATCCAGCCACTCTTGGAAGATTATAGATATTGTGTGTGTGTGTTCATCTATAAATACTATAAACAGGCAGTGGAGGGGCGAGGGGGTAGAAATATTCATATACACCTTTCAGGAATTTTTCACCATTTTAAACTGATTTTCCAATTGTTTTATAGCTATGGCCAGCTCTTTATAAGAAATGAATTATAGTGCCAATCATGGAAATTTTAACTAAATTTTTTTTCTGATTAAGTATTTAGAAAATGAAGGCATGTGACGTTTGGTTTTATATTGTTTCACCAAGAATTAGATCAAAATCTTTTGTGATTGTATTGGCCTTTGTTTTCTGAATTCAGCAACAGACTTTGATCTGAAACTTCCACTCCCCTTCTTTTCCTTCTGTTCATCTGGCTGAGCTATACTTACTCCCACATTCTTTGAAATCCCTGATTCCCCATTGATTTCAGGGACATCTGTTGGGTAGAGCAAAGTTGACAAAGCCAGGCTTTCAAACAAACATAGCTGATGGCTCCAGCAGGTGACTCTCAATCTCTCTGTCTCTCTCTCTCTCTCTCTCTCTCTCTCTCTCTCCATGGTGATAATTTTACATTATTTTCTTCTGAGACAAGAAAAAGTTGCCATCCTCTCTCAGAAAAGCTCTGCCAATTTCCATTTTAAAAGGGGGAGAAAATTTGTTACTGCCATCTACGTAAAGAAGGGCTACCTGAGAGAGCTAACTCTTAGTTTAAAAGATGCTTCTCCTCTGTAAATTATTTTTACAATAAAAGCTGCCCTCCTAACATATTGAATGAAGATCTTCACATATTTTAACACTATAGCAAGAATACATGTGTGTTTGAAATGAAGAAAAGAAAATTTGATGGCCTACAGCAGCCTTGAGCCCTTGGGATCCGTGAACATTTTTCACTTACCAGAACTGAGGTCGCGCTCTGTGGCATCAGCTTTGGGCTGCTCATTTGGGACCATGTCTGTCACAGGCTTTGGGATGAAAGGGAAGGGCTGGCCTTCCTCAGTAATGCTATCCAACTAGCACCATTTGGGTCATTTATCTCCACTTGAAATCAGGTCTTCCATGTGCCTCTGGTTGTAGTAATAATGATAATAATAGTGATGATGGCAGTGATAATAATAATAATAATAATAGTAATGCCAGCTACCATTACAGAAGGCAGCTTTGTATAGTAGTTGAGAGAGCACAGATCTATACAAAACTGCCTGATAGGTTTTAATCTTGGCTTTGCCACTTATCAGCTGTGTGACCCTAGTCAAATTACTCAACCCTTCTGGGCTTCAGTTTGCATCCTCTGTAAAATGGGTATGGTAAGAGCAGCTACGTATTGGTACATCGAATGCTTAGAGAGAAGGCAAGGTGTTGAAGAAAATAGAGACTATCTCAGAAACTTCTGAGAAAACAAGAATTCCAGAGTGTCAGGGCAACAGAAATCATCTAAGGACAGGGCGGGGGATAAGCATTTTCCCAAGGTCAGAGGTCCAGTTAATCCCACACAGACTGCTCCCGAATGAATGAGTTCATTCATTTATTCAAAGAGATGTATGTCCCTCATCTTCCTTACGTGTAGCCTCTTAATAAGTAAGAGAATGTGTTTTATGCAATTTTGTCAAAGGAAGAGGTCCACAATAACCCTGAGAAAAGACATCGATGAGGAGATGTCAGGATTTCCCTGGCAGTTGAGTCCCATTTGATAAATCTGAGGGTTTGTCCTCTCCCGCCTGCCTCAACGTCTTAAGGCAGAGCGAGCTGGCTATGGAACACTGTGAGGCTGGCTGTCTCAGGACGGGTTCCATCGGCACATCCATGTCTCCTGTGCTTGTCTTTATCAAGCCTCGCTGGTGTTGTTTTTGGCACTCTTAACATTGTGATGTGATGTTTCAAATGTTTTCCAAACTGAAACACACAAGGTCTTTCATTTCCTTTCTGTCTACTAAGATTATTTCAGCTCCACACACGCAAAGCAGAGTATTATGCAAGAAATTAATCATATCAGAGCAAAGTAGCTACTGAAAAATTGCCAAACACCATAAACATTGGTCAAAATGGAGTCGGGCCATTTGCACAGAGAATAATTGAAGCTGTGGATTCACTTGGGGTAACTAAGCAACTTTTCATTATGAATTATAAAGCTCTTCAAACATAAAATGATATCTGAGAGGAGTGCATTACCTAAAAGGTTTCGATAAGCAATGAAAGGGGCTTTAAAATATGCAGCAAGGATCAATCATCCAGCTGTATGGTGTTACTTATACTTTGTGGCGTCACCTACATTCCTTGATAAACAATGTCCCATAACCTCTGAGCATTCCCATTATTTTCGTCAGCACCCAGACATAAGAAGTGACAAAAATGTCAGATGATGTTTTATTTACTAATATAAAACAAGTTCTCGTGGAAGTAGACATTCTACAGCAAAGGAGGTTTATGATGCGCATTTCCCAGCACCAAAGATGATTCACGTTGTCCAGGAATGATATAAAGCCTGCTGTTGGTGATGAATTTTAATTGGAAAGTTACTCATCATGGGCATGGATTTCTCTCATTGGAAGATGACATGCCCCGCTTCTATGGCTGAAGAACAGTTGAGTCTCCCTGAAAAAGAGAAGTGGGTAGTTAAAACAGACCTTGGGACATCCAAAGGTGGAGAGACCTTTGAGTTATCGTGGTACCACCTGCCAAAGCAAGTAGCCGGATGGTTTTTACAGTCGTCATGTTGCAGAAGGCATTTTCATGGGTTACATGAGAAATCAAACCCAGCGTTCTGACTCAGAGGCAGGGCAGTCTGCCTTCCTCTCTCCTGTGAATGAAAAAAAGAGAAGAAAAGAAGGAAGAAAAAAAGACATGGGAGCATCAATTGATGGTGGGGAAGCATTCTGTTTGGAATTGGCTGTGGAGTTCTACCCAAGATGCAGCGGGATGGGATATTAAGCAGCAGAGAAGAAAGACCACTGATAATTATAGATTCTCATCCTTTTGACAGAAGAGAGCCTGGATAGTGGTCCATCAACACTGGTTAATGTTAGGTAGAGGGGAAAGGAACTAGTGAAAAGTAAAGAAAAGTAGAGTTAAAGAGAGTGAGATGCATGGAAACAGGAATGGTTTTTAAAAAAAGGGAGATGGAGAGAGGGACAGGGAAAGGCTGGATAAAGGAAACACAGATTCAGACCCTCATGATTTTTGCAAAAAGACAATCATTTACCAATCTTTATGTGATTCAGGACATACTTTGGTTTAGCAAGGTTTAAAATAATGCAATGGACCTCAGTCACGTGCTCGTGCGGGTAAACTACCTCTCTTGACCAGGACGAAGAGGGCCGCTGCAGCCAGCCCCTTTGGAACTGGCTATGAAAACATCAATTTGCATCATGGCCAGCCTGCTTTGTGGAAGTGGTACACAGCAGTCAATGCTCTATAGATATACAAATTGATTACTTCAATTACCAAAATCAATTTTCCAGAATAGAATGAAATATAAGAAAATGTATCTCAAAAGGTCATTTAAAATTAGCCCAAAATGACCCAGGAGTTCCTCCATTTAGAAGAGCACCTTGCTGCCCATGGAACGCTCTCTCTCTCTCCTGTGTCTTCACTTATATGAGGCCTGTGGCTCAAAGCACCCAACTGGAACTTAGTAAAACAACAACCAAATTGCATTGCTCCCTCTGCTCTCATGAATCTCTTATTAAGCTCACCTGATACAATTTTTAGTACAGAACCAGGCGTACTCCTGTATGTAAAAGGGTCAGATCTCTTCCTGTTTATTTTTTTAAAATTAAATGGGTGTTATTTGAATTGTGGCTTCCCTTTTTCAACTGGCCTGCCATGCATGTGTTGCATAAACACATGGACTAGTATGCCAATGCAGATGTGATATGCATTGATACTCAACACAATTATTCACATATATATTACCTCTCACACAAATACACAAAAATCCATGGGGATATTTTGCTCTCTTCAAATCCTTTCAGATTGCTTGGATGGTTTTCTTTATATGTTTTCAACTTACCTAATGGCAAAACTCACTTCAGTCTACACTAGTCTAATTAATTTGACAGGACTGGAAACTTGTTCTTCCTGTTCACACTTATTATTCATCTCTTCAGAATGCCCTGGAGGGAGGACGAAGCACAATAAAGCAGTATTTACCAAATGCCTCAATGCTAAGTGCCCTTTTAGGCTGACTCAGCACCATGGCAGCAGCGAGAAGATCTGACTTTAGGGCAGCCTAAGAAAAATGACATTTTTCTAGAACGTTGACTATTTAAACATGTCTTGAAGAAGAAGACTATGTTCATTTTCCCCTGCAGTTTTGCAGTGAGCTCTGAGGACTCCAGTTGATCCCTAGTTGAGTCTGAAGTCTTTGCTAAAGAAATTACAGAGGTGTCATATTTTGCAAGATAAGACCTCCATCTTCAATGGCCAATGGGGAAATAATTTCAGGTTTTTTAAGGACTATGAATATAACCAGAAACATATCAGATATTTTGTGGAGGTCAATGCAACCAGGAAGAAGTTTTTGGTTAACTTTGACATTTTCCCCAGATAGCAAACTTTGAGTAGGGAGCAGATTCTTGCAAGGTTGGTACAGGTGGGTAATTAAAAAAATACGAGTGAATTTATCTGCATACATTATTTAAATACCGAAAGCATTTCTCTGCTTTAATGATAAATTACGATCAGTAAAATCTGTTGGCTGCCTTCAAGCTAACTAATGGATCGCTAATCAGCAGTAGTTGAATCATTCTGGCTAAGGGGGAATAAATATCTCCAAGGAAGCCGGAGCAAATTTCTATAGTCTACACCTGTAAAGATGCTGACATGTACACCTGTATGTTTGTACTACATGTATGTGCAGAGATATGTACATGTGTTCAAAGCCTATTCTTTGACACCTTCTGATCTGCCTACTGTGGCGCTATTCTCCCGGGTAAGTTGTATGAGAAAGATTGTTCTCTGAACTAATTAATCCTTAAAGAGATCACCGATACATCTCATTGTTAGCCATATATTTCTAATTGTTCTTTTTACTCGAGCACCATTTAAAGACAAGTCAATTTTCAATTTCACTAGAGAACAGAAAAGCCTGGGACCTAGTTCTGTTTTCTGTTTTGTTTTTGTTCAAAAGGAGCATAAAAAGCCGGCAAAATTTCATGAGATGTTAATCCTCTAATTAATTCCATGTATCAAGCAAGAATGAATGTGTCCTGCTATTTGAGCTGGTATCTTCTTGCCAAGCCGTGCATTTTGTCAGTCCTTCCCCTCCCAAGAAACTGTGTGGCCAAATACCCTGGCAACTGATGACGAGCTTTGAAGCAACATTCACAGACCATTTGCTTTGATGACACTTGGAGGCTTTCCTCCCCTCATTCCAATTCTATTGTAAGTAGGGTCCATATGCCATTCAGCCTTTGAAAACCAATCAATACAGTGAGATTTGTCAGGTTGCAGCTGACTGGTATCACATCTTTAAACTCTTTTCCTAGCTGACTTGTTGTACACATTTTTAAGTTAAACCTTATGAAGGGAGTTGGGTGGATTACCCTGACCGTATTCCCAGGCACACTAGTGTGACACGGCTCTTTCTTCTGTGTTTTAACATCAAACGTTCGTAATCTGTGTAAGTTAACCTTCCATAAAACTAAAATTATATGGTCATCATACATAATCTGATGATTGATTACAGCTGTCAAAAAGGTCACCAATTGTGAATGTTTACTACAGTTGCACCATGAAAATTATTACATACTTTTAAAAAATCCATCTAGAGAAAATAGACAGCTCACATTCCTAGGTTACAGAACTGAAGCGCATGTGTTTTCTTTGCGACTTTTAGCTCTCTTAAAATCAATGTTAAAACCCTTAGGTCTGATTTTTCATTTCAATGTCTTTGTGTAATGTGCCCCAACCATACCTCATCTAATTTAATAAGATGCAAGCTAAGGAAGTACTTAAGTTACTTATCAAGGGTTTCAGATGACACATTATTATTGTATTCAAAAGTCAATATTTGCTAATCATGTTAGTACAGGAACTGTTCCAGGCTTACAATTCTTAAATTGCAGAGATATTTAAGATTAATTAAACCCATCTCCCCGGGTCCTCGCGCTCCACCTCCGTGGAAGAAGTAAATCAATGACTTCCCAAGCAAGCCCGAGAGCCAGAGCCTCAGTCTGAAAGCCTCGAACATCTTTAAGCCAATGTTTGCCTCAGAGCCTCAGAGTTGAGCTTTGCCATGTCTCCACGGTTTAAGGAATATTTTACTGTTTCGAGAGCCAAGTTAGCCAATTTGCTTGACGTAATTAGAGAGGTATGACCGTTCTCAAACACATAACATGTACTCCAAATATTTTTCTAAGTCAGGAAAATGCTGAAAGAACATATGGCCTTCTTTTTTCTTTTTATAAGACAACTGGTGGGTAAATTTGTGGCAAAGTGAGAGGCCACCTGCCCTTTCTCAAGCTGGGCATACTGAGAACAGGTGACTGGCTCCACATGCCTGAAGGGGTTACACTTCTACAGCGCGGCTCCAGTGAACCCCTGACCTCTGACTTATACCCTGCAGTGTAGACAGCCAATGGTTCAAAGGTCAAGGTTCTCTTTATTTTTAGACACTAAACCCATTATGTAAGAATGTACGGAGCCCAGGATGTGGCTGATATTCAGTGATAAATAGAAGTTTGAAGTCTCATTAACATGTATTGACCAGGAGAAAACTGGAATGCATAGGACTTCAGTGATGACTTACAGTAGTTGCTAGTTCAGTTCACTGGGGGAGAAAGACCAGAGGATTAACCAGTATGCCACCCAGAAAATATTTACAGAGAGTTAGTGAAAACAGTAATGCTATGCAATCTGAATATCTGGAATATGAATCAATAGAGACCAGCTAATTGGGTTATAAATGCATCGATTTTATTTTGAATATGTCCTTAAATAGAATCTGCAAGTAAGCATTCTGAAATGGGGCTCTCAAACTGAGAGGAGCAACAATCAGATTATTCTCAGCCACTCTCCAATCAATCCAGAAGAGTTAGGTAAAATACTCTGATGCATATTCTATATAATCAGAATGACACATCCTATTAATATTCCAATTACTGTTGAACTATTAGCAATGCCTGAGCCTGGTGTCTTAGAGCCTCATAGCAGTAATCCGGGAACCTCATGTCATCCTATGTATTCATTCAATTTAAAGTGAGACAATTTCCTCTTTAAGCACTTTTATTAAACATTATTTTATGCATGGATTTAACATCCTAATTGATTTAGGTGGACGCTCAGAATGAGTTGCTAACTCTTTTTGTTCTTTTCTTCGCTGAAAGAGGTCGACAGCTGTGATCTTATTTATAAATTTAAATGCCAAATTTTAGCACAATGAATCATTATGAAAATAATAGTTATTCATGAAAAGTCTCTATCTACACTGTAAAAGCCAGGAATCTAATAATTTAATAAACTAGTCTAGAGTGAGAATGGTCCAGGATTGTCAACCTCATCTTAGAACACATAAAAATGTTAAAATCATAGACATTAAAGTGACTTTGGTAAAAGCACTGAGTTGTTTCCACTTTTCTGAATATTTTCTTAACCTAAAATATGCCTCTTTTTAAATTTTAAGCTGATATAGGAATACATCCAGTATCATAGATAAAATACAGTTCTGTAAGCTAAACACCAAGCTAGTAGTTATAAACGTCAAACTTGCCATCATATTTATTTATGTATAATGAGCCTTTTAGGAGGTTTGCTTTATCTTAAATTAAATTCAGTTATATAGGTTTGTGTGATGATACAGTGTAGATCCACCTCTACTATTTTATATTATGTAGCTGCTATGAATATCATGAATATGGCACTTAATATTGGTGGCTTCACATAGGTTGGGAGAAGTAAAGATAGAGATGGATGGATTTAAGATATGTTTTGGATGAAAAATCTAAAAGACAAATGAGTTGAACTTGGGATATATGTAAAGTGGTGGAATCAAGGAGGACACTAGACTTAGAGCTTGAGAAATTGAGTAGATGACTCTTTCCAAAGATAGAAAATGTTGGGAAGATGGGGTTGAGTTTGGGGGATATTGGTATATAAAAGAATTCTCCAGGCTGGCAAATGTCAGAAGGGAGGAGGTAGGGGACCGGATAAAGGAAAGTGAAGAGATTAGCTAAAGAACATGTATGCATAGCCCATGGACACAGACAATAGTGTGGTGAGGGCCAAGGAAGGGGGGAAGGTAGGGGATGGGTGGAGGTGTGCAAAGGTGGAGGAAATGGGGGACATCAGCAATAGTGTCAACAATAAAAATTTTTAATTATAATAATAGTTATTTTTGGATGTGGTAAGTTTGAGATGCTCAAGTGGAGATATCAAGGGTACAGTTGAATATTTGTATCTGAAGCACAGAAGACCTTGATTAAACATGTCAACTTAAGCATTGTCAACATATAGACAGTATTTAAAACTGGAAATAAAAATAAACTGATGAACAAAATAGATCCAGAGACATAGAAGCATAGAACAGACTGCAGAATCTCAGACAGGGGGAGGGCGGGTGATTGGGAAGTGATCAACCAAAAAATTTGTATGCATATCTCTATATATGAAAGGCTATATACAAAGTGTCCCCTTGGGAGTTCGACTGGGAGACTGGGAGTTCAATCGCTCGCTATGATGTGTGCTGACCACCAGGGGGCAGCACGGAACAAAGGAAGGCCCCGGCTGGCAGCTGGAAGGGCCCGATCAGCCCTGATCACTGGCCAGGCCTGGGGACCCTACCCGTGCACAAATTTTGTGCACCAGGCCTCTAGTGGTTATATATGCATGGGTTATGTATGCATGCATGGTTATGTATGCACGGGTTATATAACATATATATGTGTTTACATACATATATGTGTTATATATATATATATATATACATGTATATAACCCATGGACACAGACAATAGGGTGGTGAAGGCCTGCGGTGGGGGACAGGGGCAGGCTAGAATGGGTCAATGGGGGAAGAAAAGGGACATATGTAATACTTTCAACAATAAATATCTTAAAAATAAATAAATAAAACTGGAAATGAAAAAGTGCACCCAAGGCATGCGTGCAGAGAGAAAAAGCTCACCCAAGGCATGCGTGCAGAGAGAAAGGGACTGAAACTGAGCCCTGCAGAATCAACGTTGAAAAGATAGGTAATAAGTAGCCTTTGTGCAGGAGTCCGCCGCCATGCTCCAGAAGGTAAGATGTGAAAGGCATTCCTTTCCTTATAACCTGATAAACTGTGCCAACATGAGATGTTTGTTTTCAAAGGATTACTTCGTTGTTCTTGGGTTTTTAATTAAACTTTCAATGTAAAAAGCAATTGATTTGAAAGTGAACATAAAAGGATAAGAACAAACAAACAAGCAAGAGGCATGCTAACCACAGTCCTGAGTCAGGACATTTGCAGGTGTTGTTCCTTTGGCCTGGGACGCTCCACCCTCTTTGGGTCACTCCCTCATGTGCTTCTGGTGTCCAAGCAAATGCCATTCATTCAGTGAGCACCTCACTGGCCACCTTAATTAAAATAGTAACGCTGGAGCTCCAGTGGCGCAATCGGTTAGTGCGAGGTACTTATAAAATGGTAACACTAATCCCATCCCTGTCACTACCTGTCCCTCATCTTCTGCTTTATTTTTCTCCATAGAACTTATTACCTTGTGATCTGTATATTTCCTTGTTTACTTGCTTATTTTCTCCTTTCACTAGGACATAAGACCTACAAAGGCAAGAATTTTGTTTTGTTTCAGCCCCCAAAATGCTTGACACAAACTAGTTGCTCAATAGATTTTAAAAAATGAATGAATAAATAAACTAACCACAGAGGAGATCAGAGGAATCATCCAAAGAAGTAGGAGGAAAGCTTGAGGTACCTCCAAAGATAAAAGAAAAAAGTGTTTGAAAATGCAGTATGGTCAAATATTGAATGTTGCTGAAGGATCCCAAAAGATGAGAAAGCAAAAAAAAAGTGCACCAGATTTGGCATCATGAGAGTAATTGTTGATTTTGAAAAAAAGCAGCTTCAGTGTAGTGATGGGGACAGGAGTCAGAAAAATTAAGTTGAGAAAAGAGTAGGAGGTGAAGAAGTGGAAAAAGAGTCAGTAGATAACTAATTTGAGAAGTGTTGCAGCAAAGAAAGGTATTGATATAAGGCAGTTAATACAGAGGAATATCAGATAAAAGGAGGTAGCATAATTAATTTTTGGATTTTTAAAGTGGTGTATTGGTTATCTCCAGTGACAATAATGCTAATTAAAAAAAACAGCCAGCCCAGCTGGCGTGGCTCAGTGGTTGGGCATCAACCTATGAACCAGGAGGTCAAGGTTCAATTCCCGGTCAGGGCATGAGCCCAACTTGCTGGCTCAATCCCTGGTGTGGGGCATGCAGGAGGCAGCCGATCAATGATTTTCTCTCATCGTTGATATTTCTATTTCTCTATCCCTCTCCCTTCCTCTCTGAAATCAATAAAAATATATTTTTAACACAACAACCATAAAACCTTAGTGGCATTTGACAACACACATTGTTTTGCTCCTCTCTCTGGAGAGGTTAGCTGAGTGGTTTTGCTTCATGTCTAGATTTTGGCTGGTGGTTGGCTGATCTAGGCTGGTCTCAGCTGGGATGACTCACATGTCTCTCATCCTCCAGCAGGCTAATAGGCATGTTCTCATCGTGATGGCTGAGACAGAACACGTAAATGGAAACAGGCACGTCCTCTTGAGCCCGAGGTTCAACAGGCACACTGTCACTTTCTCTTCATTCTATTGACTGAAGCAAGTCAAGAGGCCAGCTAGATTCCAAGGGGAGGTGTTCCAGTTACTATTGTTGAGAATTAAACAACTCCAAAATTTAGTGACATAAAATCACCATGTTTTTATCCTTATCATTTCTTTACAGGGCACAGTGCGGTTTGCTTGCCTCTCCTCCATGCTGTCTGCAGTGTAAGATGGTAAGATGCGAAGGTTAGGGGCTGGAATCATCTGGAAGCATCTTTACTTGTGCTTGACAGTGATGTCGGTTGTCCACCAGGACTGTAGGTGGAGCTGTTGGCTGGACCACTGCACATAGCTTCCCCTTGTGGGTTAGGCTTTCTCAGAGCATGACAAAACAATTAGATTTCTTCCAGGGCAGCTCAGAGCTCTGGAGGCTGGTGGCCAGTATACACGGCGTAAGCTATGTCTCAGAAGTCACGCGGTGTCACTTCTGACACATTCTATTGGTTATGAACCAATTCTCAAGTCTTCCCCAGATTCAAGGAGAGGGGAATGACATTCCACAGCTTACTGGGGGAGTGATACATTTAGGAGATGGGTACAAGCACATTTATGAGTATAGGAGTGGGAAGAAGAGAGAAGCAGTAATTTACTTTCTTGCAGTTCCTTGGGAAATGTAAACCTAGTTGTAAGTCACTGGCTGTTGCTTGTCCCTGTGTACTCATTCTACTTGAGAGCACCTGATACCAAATAGAAGACTCTTTGCCAAGAAAAGAAAGAAAAGAGAGAGAGAGAGAGACAGAGAGAGAGACAGAGAGAGAGAGAGAGAGAGAGAGAGAGAAAGGAAGGAAGGAAGGAAGGAAGGAAGGAAGGAAGGAAGGAAGGAAGGAAGGAAGGAAGGAAGGAAGGAAGGAAGGAAGGAAGAAAGAAAGAGGAACCTCAGGGATAAAGAGTTTATCCAAATTGACTCCACCTAATTGATGTTGAGGTTAAGTCCCTGAAGATTCTTGGGCATGGTTGCCATGAAAGCTTCCTTGCATTTCAAAGCCAAAACAAAGAACATAAGTGCAAGTCTCAGCAACAGTGTGTTACAGGGATTCATTCTAAATGTTTGATTCAATGATACCCAGGGCCTTCTGCTGGGATTTCTAGGGTGGTTTTGGTATCAGGAAACTCCAGTATAACAATGCCTCACAGACCAGGCTGGCTGTGAATTAATTTTTAAAAAGCCTATCAGATATTTCAGGTCTTTGCAGTTACATGATTATTCAATGTAATTTTCACCACAGATATTTGTATGGGATTTCTCTTATTATTTTATTTTTTAATATTTACTTACATATGCCATTATTTCAACAAATACCATTTTGGATATGCTAAACGTAAGTAACTGGGAAATAAAACTTTTAAAGTGGATTTTTTTCTTTTCTTGTGGGTTTTCTGAACTAAAGTATTAAAAATAAGTTTAAATTTGTTGTGTTTTCTATATATTTATGGTCTCTAAAACTATATATAACTATATGCAACACAATAAACATATACAATGAATTATATGCATATATATCATTATGCAATATATCTAAAAACAATTTGCCAATTTTTAAAAGAGAAAGTTTTAACTCTTTTGTGTTACATATTTTTTTAAATGATGCTAAATAATTGACAAAATATACTGTTTGAAGAAGATGGGAATTTTTTCATAAGGAGTGTTTGTATAAATATCATAAAATATTATCAATATTTATAAAGGTTTTTGTAGTTCTAAAAAGTTTTTGAATTATTCTCTGTATAGCTCTCTGTAGTATGTAAAGCAGGCATTATTGCTTTATATTCATTTTACAGATGTGGAAACTGAGGATCACAATATTTAAATACCTACTATCACAAAGTAAGAAAATGGCAGAGCTAGAATTTGAACCCTGTTTTTTGGACCCAACTAAATGAAGTTTGTGTATTTATAAACATATGCCTAAATTTAAATGCAATCACATAGGTCAATTTTATATAATCCACTAGAGGCCTGGTGCACAAAATTTGTGCATGGGGAGGGGGTCCCCTCAGCCCAGCCTGCACCCTCTCCAATCCAGGACCCCTTGGGGGATGTCCGACTGCCGGTTTATTAGGCCATCCCTCTAACAATCCTGGATCACTGGCTCTTAATTGCTCACCTGCCTTCCGGCCTGGTTGCCCCCAACGGCAATCCCCCCTGCAGGCCTCATCGCCCCTAACTGCCCCCCACCGCCACCAGCCTAGCTGCCTCTTATTGCCCACCTGCCAGCCTGGTCACCCCTCACCCCCCCCCCCCACCCCGCGCTGGCCTGGTTGCCCCACGCTGCCTGCTGTTCAGTCGTTTGGTCATCCCGCACTAACCCCCCCCTGCCGGCCTAGTCGTAGGCAGCCATCTTGTGAGGGTGTGGGGGTTAATTTGCATATTACCTCTTTATTATATAGGATAATCACATATCTAATTGTGTATATATCTACAGAAGTGAATATACTAGCAATTATTTTGATTTTAAATAAAATTGCTCATATATCTTTATAGATAAAATATATATATATATATATTTACTTTTCAATCTACCCATCAAACTTTCATTTTTTTATCTGGAAATATGTTTGTATCCAGTACATGTTTTGATTTTTAAAAAATTTAATTATCTAATAAAGATGCTTTTAGATTTTTGAAAGATGAACAAACAGAGGACCCTGGAGCTAAAGGGATTCCTCAGTTAAAATTCAATGAAAATGCATAAGAGCCAAGACAAAGAAAATAGTGTTTATACATGATCCACACTTGACCTCCACAAAGCTCTTGATAAAGTGCAACATAAAAGACTTGTCCATAGACTCAAGGCAAAGAATTTAAGAAAAAAATCAAATGGCCAAAAGTTTAAAGGACAGCATGCGTGTGTGAAAGCAGAAGGAAGCTGATAGATGTGGGCAAAGCAGAGAGGGTCTCTGGGATTCGTTACTTTCTAATACTCACCCAGTTGAAGGCAACCACAAAGGGGAAATAGAGTCAAAAGTACCAACTATAAGAGCTCAGGCCTAAACAAAAGGCAAAACCCTTTCTCCCGTCCCCTCTCCCCCGAGAAGCAGCCTGATATCTGAGGAGTCAAGTAAAAAAAAGAAATTACAGTAATTCATTAAGGTCTCAAACCCATAATGAAGTTTAATGTACTAGCACTTTGACTCACCGTACCTCTAGGAGTCTCAGAAGCCATTCACTGTAAGACAAAGGAACAATTTAGTGACTGTCACGAAAACACTACATCAAATGTGCATGATGAACCTACGACATTCTGATTGCAAAAAATGTGAAAATGTGTGTGTGGAGGGAGGGAGGGGTAGTGCATCTTAAAATCAAGGAAATAAGGTAAATATTTGTCTTGAGTCACTTAGATTAAGAGAAAGATATATTTAGAGAATAGCACTCCAATGATAAAAAAGTTTGAAACATCAAGTGAAGTACAATTAACCCAGCAGTTAAATAATCTAGCATATAAGTGTTTAAACAAGCCATCACAGACTGCCTCGACCAGCACGCAGTGCAGCGAATGTGAATCAGAAGAAATTATGTCAGCACCAGTGAAGGGAAAAGCCATGAGGTGCTCGATTCTGGTTGACTTATTGCAAATAAAGATATCAGAGAAAATGAGAAGTTTATGGCAGGAGGTAGATAAAGTTATTCAGTGACTCAAGGAAATTAATTATAGAGGAAAAGCTCAAAAACTAGGTGCGCCTCTGACAACCTCATTGAGGGAAGCAAGGATGACAGGTGTTACCAGGCGGGATCCCCTGAAGGGATCTGCATTTATGACAACTGAGAAGGGAAGCATAAAATCCCCAAGAGAGGCAAGCATGAGCAAAGTTTAATTGATATCTCTTCTCCATCCTCTGATAGTAGTTAATATTGGAAAACAAGGGTTCTGACAAGTGATTAAGATGAATACAGCAGTCCAAATATAGACTTGATTAAGAATTCAGTGGGAGAAAAATAAACTGTTATGAAGACATGTCTTTTAAAATGTTGCTTTATCTGAATTTTGCTGACCTTGCATAAATACTCAAGGAGAAAAATGGCACCCCTATATTGTCTGGAACTGGGAGCTCTAATAGACTTTATCTCCAAGTAAGTTTTAATATCAGGCAAGTTCCCCCCCACCCCTTTGTTTATTCTTAGGATTAAAATATTACAAGAAACAACGAAACCTAATTTGTTTGTTACAACTGCTACTCAGACACCGCATTTCAGTTATTACAAGTCACAATTTATGCCTCTCAGTATCAGCCCCAAAATATTTGTGAAGATTAGACTTGTGTGAGGTCCCTCAGATGTCTGCTCCTTCTCTCTCTCTAAAATATGTTTTATTTATTTATTTTTTAGAGAGAGAGGAAGGGAGAGGGATAGAGATAGAAACATTGATGAGAGAGAAACATCATTGATTGGCTGCCTCCTGCATGCCCCCAACTGGGGATCCAACAAAATAACAGGAGTCCTCTCTGCCCTCATGAGGCTGACACTCTAGTGCGGCGGTTCTCAACCTGTGGGTCGCAACCCCTTTGGGAGTCGAATGACCCTTTCACAGGGGTCGCCTAAGACCATCGGAAAACACATATATAATTACATATTGTTTTTGTGATTAATCACTATGCTTTAATTATGTTCAATTTGTAACAATGAAATTGGGGGTCACCACAACACGAGGAACTGTATTAAAGGGTTGCGGCATTAGGAAGGTTGGAACCACTGCTCTAGTGGGAGGTACAGAGTTTAATAAAACAACAAAAAAAAATGCCTATTATAATTTGGGATTGTGATGAAATGAATGCCACAGAGAAAATAAGCCAGGTGATGAGATAACAGTTCCTGGGAGCAGCTAACTTGAACAGATGGAGGAGAATTCTCTGCAAGGCAACACTTGAACGGAGGCCTGATGATTATAATGAGCCAACTATTCAGAGAAGGGGAGAAAGAACAATGCCAGCTGAGAGAAGAGCAAATGCCTGGAGAAAGAGCTTGAAGCAGACAAGGAACCAAAATGTGGTCATGTGGTTGCATTTTATTGAGCAAGGAGGATAGTGGGAAAAGATGAAGCTAGGAAGAGAGACAGAAGTCCCTTTAAGCCGGGCCTTGTAGGACATGGGGCTGAGTTTGGATTTATTTTAAGAACAGAGAGAAATAGCAAACAGTTTATAAGTGCCCACACTTGACAGGATTTATAGTTTCAAAGGCCACTCTGGCTACAGTGTGGGGAACGGACTGAAGAGGACAAAGGCGGAAGCAGGAAGCAAGGAACCTACGAAGAGGCAGGTGCTTTGGGCCAAGAGAGACGACGGTGGTTGGGCACAGTGAGGGTCACAACTCATTCATTTGTTCAGTAAAATACAAATAAATGAGTTGTGCTTCTAGGAGTGTGAAGTGCACGTGTATGGATTTGGAACTTTCATTGAAAGTAAGAAAGACAGGACATTGTCAAAGATCTGATTAAGTGATGAGCGAGGGCAGGGTGAAGGATGCATCATGCATCGGGTGTTTAGCTTGAGCATCTGTGATTATAGCCAGTCTTTATTTAATCACCATCTGTGTCATAGCAATGGCTTATATTTACCCAGTGCTTATGCGTGCCAAGTCCGCACTTTGCATGGATCATCTCATTCGTTCCTTATAGCATCTCTATGTGGTAGGCCCTGTTATTATCTCTGTCTCAGAGAAGAGTAAAGTAAGGATCAGCGAGCTTAACTTCCTTGGTTCCAAGGACTTGTATATAAGTGATGACACCCAAATTTAACTGCAAGAACTTGGAACCCAGAGCCGATTCAGTGAGACATGGAGTAATGACACTTCAGGAAACTATGAAGCCACATCTGAATTGCTAAGTTCTTGATTACTAGCTTCTCTTGTGTCCTCAGGTCAACTCAAATGCTGATCAGTTTACTGCAATTCATATCTTTACCCAAGACATGGAAGAACAAGAAAAGTACTGACAACTTACTTTTCTGTATGTACTGGAGAAAAACGTAGTGCAGGTGGATTGAAATTATAAATGAAAATGAAGTTTGAGGCTTATGTTTGGATTTCATACATCTCTGTCTCCAATTAATATAAATAAGAGCTT
Organism: Myotis lucifugus; assembly: GCF_000147115.1. Classification (NCBI taxonomy): domain Eukaryota; kingdom Metazoa; phylum Chordata; class Mammalia; order Chiroptera; family Vespertilionidae; genus Myotis; species Myotis lucifugus. The sequence continues at coordinate 2,566,299 of NW_005871156.1, forward strand.
CATTCATATATGTTGTATTTATATCAAATTAATAATTTCAGAGATGAGTGCGTAGAGGGCAGTTTTTTTCCTCTCATTACATATCAGGGTTGGGAGCACACACTGCTTCTGTGACTTCAATTCTCACCACGTGGCTAGTCCTGACACCCTCTCTGCCCTTGACCTCTCTCAGAGCTCTGCTTAGCATTTCCCGTCCACTAACTCCAGGCAGGAGGGAGGGTGAATGTTAGAAAGGCAAGAGGAGCATGGTGGGAGATGAGAAGGACAATGATGATGATTACTAGCCATAAGGGAGGCAAGACAGATCCAAAGTCCTATTTAAGACATTTAAGGAAAATCTTATCTGCATGATTCATGAGCTTGGAGACAAATCAACTTTCAGAGTCTGAACATCAAACTGTTGCTGTTTGTAGATAGAGAGCATTCACTGTTTTGTGCTCAATTTAATATTTGTAATTAAACACGCATTACACAGGGACTGCCATGCCTATCTCTAAAACTCTCTATATAAGTGCCATCCCTTGTATATAAAGAGGACAAACGTAATCTAACCAGCGACAGTCCTGTGAGGCCAGTGGAAGCCACAGCGCAATGGGTGCTTGGCTGGAAGCTTTATAAGACAGAAGCTGGGGGAGAGGTCTTAAGCCATTTGGCACTGATCAAAGATTTCTAAGCAAAATAGAGCTTAGATTAGTGCCTAAAGGAAAGGATGAACACATCCTTTACACCATGTCCAACCCTCCCAGCTCCCACCCTCTGCGCCATGATGTCTCCCTCAGAGAATAAAGCATGCAGCAGCAACATAAAGCAGGAATACGGAGGGAATTAAAATCGGGAGAGAGAGGAGGTGAAAGACACTGATCAATTAATCCTCCCGTTTTTCAAATCAGAGAAAACCTTGGCATTCAGAGATGATGAATCAATGCTGCTGACAGACAAATCATGTTAGGATCCCAACGATCTAATTCTTCCATTGGCAGAAAAGGCAGGTAATCACCACATCATCAGAAGTCTTAAAACATACAGGAGGGCAGGCCACACAAGTATTGATGCTGCATTATCTGACTCATCCTGTTAAAGACTTAGGATTGTGTTCTACACTGATCAGCATCCCTGGAGAGGGTTGGGGTGGGGATATGGGCAGTAGGTTAAAATCCAGCAGGGCAGTCCTTAGGAGAGACCTGTTTTTTTGATTAAAAACAGAAAAAATTTGAAGGGTCATTTCAGTTGGTGACAGACAGGCCTGAGATTTGGCAGTTGTGAGATAAGGGTAAAGAAAGAGAGCATTGACTTGCTCTGCATAATAAAATGGGAAAGATTTTTAATTTTCAAAGACAGACATGAGAGAGGGACATCTCACCCCTGGAAAGTCCAGGGATGAAAAGAAAAGGAGGAAGATAATGTTCAAGAAAATGTCACAAAATGAGAAATTCTCAGAAGCACAACTAGCCAAAGGACTTTTCAGAACGTGAATGTCTAATATTAATCTTATCTGTTGTGCTATAACTCAGTGTAAATACTCACCAATCAACAAATAAAGTCTATTATACATAACTATCTTTGATAGTTTGGACTGTGTTTGGGGGTATTTAAAAAAGGGTTCTTATCTCTGTTGAGTCAACACAAGGAAGAAAAGGGAGTTTCCATGAGAGATCAGATATAGATGAGATCAAATTTCAGCAAAAGCTAAAACTCCAAACTAGATGTAACTACAGAGGATCCCAGAGGATCGTCAAAGACACACTGGGTTTTCCACCATAGTGATACGGAGACTTGGATTATTAGAATTTAAATGTTAAAACCCTTAAGGCTGGAAGACTGAGGCTTACCGGTATATCTGCCTTATATTGCATACATTAAAAAAAAAAGCTTAATCTGTTTCCCATTGTTCAGAATAGCTTGAAATAGAAACAAATTAAATACCCAACAATAGAAAGATGATTAAGAGAAAAATAATGTATCTGCTAGTAAAATAATTTCCAGTAAAATATTTACAAAAGATTTAAAATAAAATTATAAAAGATTTTGTTGTTTAAGATGAAAATAAATGATGCAAATTGTATATACAGTATAATTAGAACTCCATTACCTAAATTCATCCCAGGAATACAGAAATGACTTGATTTGAAGAACTTGACTAATATACTTCCACCAATTAATAGATCAAAGGAGAAAATGCATTTCTTTCCATAGATACTAAAATATAACATCCCTTCTTGATTTTTATCTCTTAACATAATTATAGATGGATAATTCCTTAACATTATTTTCTATCTAAAGCCAAAAGCTAGCATCTTGCTTAATGTTGGAAAACTAGGTATATTCTATTAAAGTCAGGAACGATTTAACATTGTTTAAGCTATACTAACTAGCCAATGCAATAGACTAGAAAACCAGCAAAAAAACCCTAGCAACCTAGGTAAATGTCAATAGAGAACTGATTAAGTAAATGCTAGAACAGCGGAATACCAGGGGCACTTGCAATAAAGAACTAATTCCATATTGTTAACATAAAAATGAAAAACAAGGTACAGTAAGTCCTCAATGTCCTCCATCGTTTCCTGGAAACAGTAACTTTAAAAGAAACTGCATATAACAAAATCAATGTTACTATAAGCTAATTGATATAAATAAGAGTCAGGTTCCTACTGCATATTTCTGGTCACAAAGGCATCACCAAACTTCTAAATAAAGACCCAAAACACTTCTAATGTTAAGCATTGAAATAAATGTGAGCTATACATACACTTAATGAAGATGAATAAAAACAAGTAAGAGATTGATTTTCCAATCCACTTGCTCCAGTTCAGGGTTGCAGGTGGCAGCAGCCTGTCCCCACAGCTCAGCACCCCAGGCAGGAGCCCACCCTGGACAGGACACTTTTCCATCTCAGGGCGCTCACCCTCACACCCACACTCACTCAGACTGGGACAATTAGACTCACCGGTTTAACTCACGTGCACATCTTTGGGATGTGGAAGGAAGCTGGAGTCCCTGGAGAAAACCCACATAGACCCTGGAGAATGTGCAAACCCCACACAGACAGTGGCTGCAGCTCAGAATCGATTTCATTTTGCTCATCAATGTTATAACAAAACAATGTTAATGGTGGACAGGCTACATAGAGCATTGAAAAAGTTGTGTATAGCATGCTTGTAGTTGTATAATAAAGAAGAAAGGTTGTATATACAGACTTTTTCCAATGGAGGAGATGTGAAACAGATAATAAGGGGAAGACTAGGAATCTGGATGTTTGGGAAGTGAGAGAAATTTTTCATATAAACCCCATTTTACTGTTTGGATTTACGATGTATAACTTTTCCAATGAAAGGAAACTAAGAGTTAAAAGAAAAAAATGCACAGATCAAATGATAAAAGGAAACTAAATATCCAATAATAGAAAATTGGTTAAATAAACTATGGTAAATGTAGTTTATGAGATTTTATGCAGCCATTGAAATTATATGCATGAAACTAAAATAAAATGAGAAAGTATGCAAACTACTTAATGAGTACTTGTTGAATGAATGAAATGAATCCCAAGTAGGAAGAGACACAGGATAAAAATTGTAGATATTGAATAATCATAACTTTATAACACCATCCAAATATATATACAAAGAACAAAATGTCAGAAGAAAAAATATATATAATAGTCCTATGTTTTGCTTAGTGATATTACAATCTACAGTTAAAAGCAATTCCTTCTATTTTTATGATATTCAGGAATTTATATACTAAAAACGTGTGCTGTTTTAAAATGCAAAAAAAAAATGTTTTAATATAGAATGCAAGATGCTTTATCTGCTTTTCTGGAAAAATGTGGAAAATAGCAAATAAATTGCTCCCCAAAGGTAGTTCATTGCAGACCCAGCAGGGTGGGCAAAATTTCCTTAATGTTCACCCTAAACCCAACTGTTGATTTTGAGTTTTACTTGCAAAATAAACAGCAAGCCAGAAGTAAAACACTGATAAAATTGAACTTGATCTGATTTATTTGAAAGCAGAGACTTGCCTAAGGCAAAATTCTTTAGGAAAACATTCCAACCCCTAAAAGAAGGTTGTGAGCTTGTACTTAAACCAGGTGAATTTTCATTCATAAAATTCCATCCAGCTCTTATTACAACATCATGAAAAATTAAAAACTGCCCTTTGGCTTTCAACTTAGTATTTATATGCTTTTTAGAAAACAAGTGTCTGTCTGAAAAATGTTTGTTAATGTGATAACTTTTGGTAAATATATTTGAGCTCAATTGGAATCAATTTGGAAATCAAATCTTAGTAAAGAAAGGGATTTTGTTGTCTCTCCAACACATACTTAGTTGTCTATGGTTTATAAGTTGGTTGTTCATTTTAGTGTTCACTAGTGATCGGTGAATTTCACCTCATACTCCAAGTACACTATTCTACTCAAACATTTTGTCTATTTAAACAATTTTTCACAAGAGTGGTGTTCATCTTTATACAAAACTGGTCTGATTTTTCTCTTGCTAATTTATAAACAACAAAATATTTTCCTCTCTAAATTTGAATTATTATGTTTAAAAAAAAATAAGTTTCCAAAATGTCAAGAGGAGAAATAAAACAAAAGCTTCATGGTTTCTTATTCCTTTTCACATTAAGTATTTAATAAATCTTTGAATATCCTGAATTATCTATGTTGCCCCCAACACACACACATCCTAGGCAACATACCTGTGTGTCCAGCCAGAATACCAAATATACCATTTCAGTCCCACTCCATTCCTTCGCTCATTGTGTTCTTCCCGATGCCTTGTCTTCTACTCTTGCCCTGAATTGTTCTTGCATTAAAGAATCCACTTATAATCTGGTTCAAATGGTTGTTGTCTGTTAGCCAAGTCCTCCATTACTCCCCACATGGGTCTCTCTCTAAGATGCCTAAATATCCTCATAACTGGCTTTCTCCAGAGTTACTAACAAGAGAGAGGGAGAACAAGATGAAAGCCACAGGATGTGAATACCAGCAGTAGGATGTCACCTTGGAGGCTGGCTACCAGAGCCTCCACACTTAACAAGCTCAGACTGGGTCCTACCATCTCCTAGATGCTTTCTCCAACCATGATTTCCTGCTTCTAAGAACCAATTCTATACTATAGAACCAATTCTATACTATATTTCACTCTTAATATTGCCATTTCTAAATTTGTTTCTTTCATTTTAAATAATTCTTCCCAGTGTAATATAAGCTCCTTAAGTGCAGTAACTAAGACTCATTATATTTCATAATTCCTATCTCAATTTTATTAATAATAGGCTTAGTTAATACTTGAGATGAATGTACTTGAGGATAGCCTAGATCAGTGGTTCTGAATACTGGATGCCAATTAAAATTCTCTGAGAAGCTTTTAAAAAATACCGATGCCCAGGTGACAGCCCCAGATGGACACTCCTGTTCATTGAAATGCTTCCCAGGTGACTCCAATGGGCAAACAGTGGCTAGAATACTTCCTGCCTCCATCATAAGATTAAGGGGAACCCATTTCAAACTATAGTTTTTTCACCCATTATCTTACAGTTTTGCCAAAAAAAGCATTTGCTATTTTTGATACAGCTCTCTTACTGAAAGGAATTGGGACACTGATTAAATATCCACAACCCCATTAGTGATTCTAGTTTTATTCACATATATAGTTTTTACTTCATACTTTGTCAGAAATAAAAATGCGCCTAATTACTTTCCCAAAATGTGTAATTATCATGTCATCTAATAGAAAAATTAAATCATTAAATATAACTAATAAAAAAATTGCCCCAGAGTTAAGAAAAGCAACTGGAAAATGGCTACAACTGAAGGTCATGAAATTATTTCCAATAGAAAAATTAAGTTGCATACTTTGAAGATTGCTTTCAATCCAGTCATTTAAGGTCTGTCAGGAGAGGAAGTGTCTATTTCCCTTGTAGCCCTTAAATCTCTTCCCCTCTTTTATATTGTTCATGGGTTTTTTCATTCCCTACCAATTCTCCTTCCAACGCTTCCCCACTACCCTCCCCCTCTGCCCCAACCACAGTCCACAACCCCGAAAAGAATGGAGTAAAAAGGGAACCTTCTGCTACAAAAGACTTTTTTCAAAGACATGGCTTCTGTGGCTTGAGATGTCACACAGAAGAGATTCTTTGCTGACTGATTAGAAAAATCAGCTGTTTTCAATTGCTAATTTAATGGTGTTAGCCTTAGTTCTTTTGCCACTCTAATTCCCATTGTCTAATTAGAAGAAATAAATAGTGAGCTCATTTACCTCTTAAGAATGAGATGCTTCTATGGTAGCCTAGGCTCTTTGAAAGCTTAACTAATTGAAGTCAGAGGCTAAAGTTTAGGACAATGATTCTCAAATACAGGACACATCCTTTACGTGTGTGTGTGTGTGTGTGTGTGTGTGTGTGTGTGTGTGTGTGAAGTGCTTATCTGGGATCTACACCAGACCTAATCAGCACATTGCAACATAAAATTTGCATGTAGGGGCACTGAAAGAAATCAAGAAAGAACTAAGCTTTGCTCAGCATCTTGGCATTTTAGAGTATTTCTGGAATCCTTCTCCATGTCCAGAATAAAGAGGCCAGACTAACAAATCAAGAGTATGCGACCATTAAAAGTAAACTGAGGAGCCCTGGCCAGGTGGCTCAGTTGGTTGGAGCATCATTTTGTACACCAAAAAGGTTGCAGTTCGATTCCCTGTCAGGGCATATACTTAGGTTGTGGGTTTGAAACTAGGTTGGGGCATGCACAGGAGACGATTGATTGATGTTTTTCTCTCACATAGATGTTTCTCTCTCTCTTTCTCTCTCAATCTCAATCTCTTTCTCTCTCCCTTCTACTCTCTCTAAAAATCAATTAAAAATATATCCTCAGGTGAGGATTAAAATAATAATAATAATAAATAAATAAAATAATAATAATTTTTTAAAAAGTAAACTAAGGAAAAACTAAGGAAAGGGAAAGTTGAAACACTTGAAGACAAAACAGAAATTCTTGTTATCATTGGTGTTCCTGATTAATTGATGAAAGAATACAGAATCATAGAGGGCTTGTAACAATGCTTAATAGTAGACCAAAACAGAACTGACCCAGAACCTCCTCCCCTACCATCACTAATAAAGAAATCCAGAATACCCCAGCCCCTCACGCTAAAAAACTTAAAAGCTAAATTTTACGCCATGGCTGAAAATGAACAGAACTTAACATACATTCTGTATGCTAACCTTAATCCTGGCTTCATGTCAAATTCTGTCTCCATTTCCTCTCATATTAGGCCAGATTTTTTTTTTTTACTGCAAGTTATGGAGAGCTTAATTTTTTAAAGGTGAGTTTATACATTTCCTCTAAAATCATAGTTTAGAAATTTTATTCTTTCTTTTCCTACTGAATTTTATAAGATGGAACAAAATGCAATAAAATGTTTACATTATTGTCCCAACATTGCTACACCGCATGCCAATGCAGTCACAATAAAACTGCAGCCTGCAGACGGGTCCAGAAAGCAAATGCTTTAATTGTCCATTCAACTGATGAATGAAAATCTGAGCCAGGCAATAGAGCTCTCGAAGTATTGATGGAAAATATATGAAAGTATAGATTTTAAATCTGCACACTGCTGAGATGTTTTTCCCCTCTAACAATTGAAATAAAACTGGCTACCATTAAACATAGCTATCATGTTACCTAAATTCATTTATTACATATTTTAGGTCTAAACATTTGACTGGAGAAGAAAATTAAGAGGAAACAACTGTGACTTAAGTAGTGAGGAATCCGAGGGGTAACTGGGAGTTTCTTGAACAGGCAAAAACAGAGTTGTGTTTGAAAGCTGCATTTCCTGAAACATGTTTTAATAAACAAACTCTGTAAATTGGAACAAGCCAATGGAGAGAACCTCTATGAGTTGAAGGTAGTGTCTCAAATGAACGGGCAACAAAAATGAAGGTGGTGCTCTAAAGCCAGTATTTCTCCCATTTTTTCACCCTGGAAACTACACAAAGCAACGCAGAGAAGGAGATATAATAACACAAACTCCTTGTTTTCAAAACAATTTTCCCATAAGAGTGGAGGTCAAACAGGGATGGGTGGACAGGCACAGGAGAAAGAACATTGTAGCTTCAGATTTCAGAAGGAATCAGCAAAACCCTCTTCTTAAACATGAGGGGCACTCTCTGAGATGCAAAATCCAAATGCCTTGTGACAACAATGGAAATAGGATGCTTGTGCTGGGGGCAGAAACTCCTTGGGATCTGGCTTGCTTCTGAGAATCAAAATGATGGCACAAACAAGGAATCATACCGATTAGCTATATTTGCAGGAAGAATTCTTTCTTGCAGAAAGTGAGAGCAGAGATTTAGCATTGTGAAATCTACACACAAAACTATGAAAAGACTTGATCCTGGAAAAACTCCTCTGCTGTAAAGATGCGCAATGAAAAAAAGAATCGCCAGAGCCACACGGATACTATAAGGTGAAGAAGGGAACAGGGAAAACAAATAAGAATATCTTCCAAATAAACAGGCAGAAAAATGATCTCCTGTAGTAGATAAATTGGGACCAAAGTTTTCACTAGAAAGTTTACGAAGCTCAACGAAGCAATACCATCTATGAAGAAAACACAAAAGAGATATTTAAGAACTCAGGAAAGAGAGCATGAGACAATAAGAAGAGATGAAATATAAGTTCAACTATAAAGTGAAAGAAAAATAATAAAATCCGCACAAGATAGAGGCAAAATAGGAAGAACCACAATGGAGAAGACTGCAGATAATGTGATAAAATACACAGAAGAGAGATATTTGAAAAGTAAAAAAATAAAATTTAAATAGAGGTAAAATACTACTACCAGGATGACTTACTATTAGGACACCTAAAATAAATATAAAATTGAAAGCAGAAAACCAAACCAAGAGAGAAAACTCACATAGTCATTTTATTAATTATGCAAAAAGTTCCCTTGCTGCAAGAAATGCTCCAAATAACAGTAGCTTAAACAAAATAAAAGGTTATTTCTCTCTCCTGAAATAGATTGAGCATAAGCAGTTCAGAAGTGATATAGTGGTGCCCTAGTGTTGGAGAGCTAGTAGACCCAATTGAAATTAGAAAAATACATTAATAAATGAAGAAAGGACAAATAGATATTAGGGGATATCAAATAGTTTCTGCCATTGTCATCTGCATTAATGATGAAAGTAAAAAATTTAATAAAAATAGAAATCTTTGATCTTTTTTAAAATGAGTTAATAATAAAATAAGTATAATAACAACTATTAATAAGATATATATCGCATTCTAAAAGCCTGAAGTGTAGTTAATAAAATATACTAGAAGCATCCTCATTAAAATCAGGAGTAAAATAAGATACCCACAATGATCACAATTTTTCAACAACTTTCTTGTAGGTACTAGCCATTACAAATAAAATTATGTTAATAAGAGAAATAAAATTTATAAGGATAAAAAGAACTTATCAGTTGTTTTGGTTATCTATTAATGCATTGAATACAACTCATAGCTAAAAATGATGGACTTAAAGTAACATTTATTATCTCTCATGATTACATGAGTTAATTAGGCAATTCTTTTACTCTCTAGAGAAACTGAAAGTTTATATTTTAAATCTCTTAACTAATAAATAATTTTGATATAAGATTCTAATAGTAGATACTTTTTTTACTATATGGAGAAATGTCTTCAATACTGGGTAGATTTTATCTTTGGAGATTTTTGCTCATATAATCCCTCTTTAACAAGGTTACCTAAAGAAGAAAAGTAGGACAATATTTGATTTGCTCTCTTTTAACTAAATGATGGATATGATTTAAACCGAAGATTTTTGTGGTTATGTTTTCAGACTAACTTTTTCAACTTGGTTCACAAAGTAACATTATGACTCATACTTCTGTAGCTCCAGACACAGAGCAGACGCAGAAGCTTGATCAAGAGCCCAGCATCAGACAAATGGAAATACAGATGGATAACCAAGGTTGACATGGCAAGAAAAATGTTGATGTTCTATATGTGAACCTTCATTGAGAAGTTTCTGGGCACACTTATATATTTTCTGGCTGCCACAGGACACCATTTAAGTTGATTGTTTGTTGTTATTTTAAGCTTAATTCATCAATTTTAGAGCTTTTTTTTCCAGACACATAGAACTATTTCTATGTTTTATCCCATAACTTGCTTAAAGTATTTGGCTCACTTTGATGTGGAATATATTCAACTTGGAACCAAAAATATGAGAGTTATGTGAGATTTCAATAATACTTTCCTAAGGTAATCCGCCCCTTTCATCAGCAGTATTCTGTCTTCTCTCAAATATTAAGACTACATCCAACGGTTTAAAAAGAGACAAATTATACAGTTGTCTGGTGTTGAAAGGAACTATATTATTTCTTGCTATCTCAGAAAACAAAGGACAGTAAGTCTAGAATAATGATCATCATTTTTTGGTGGGGGGACAAGATCCAAATCAAGAAAAAAAATGATACATTTTTGTCTACCCCACATGTCCTCCTTGTATAAACTGCCCCTCTTGTATGTCACATGATTCTGGTGGGGATGGCAATTAAGGAGCCACTTCCCTGCCCCAAAGGTTGCATGTGGGTAAACCAGGATAATCAAACTCTCATTCAGTGATGGGGATGGAAACTGGGAGAGAGGGGGGCAGCTGTCTCCTTGCAGAGGTTGAGATTAAAAACCATGTAAAAATGAAAATGTAATGATCCACTTTTCTCACTGTTTGGAAAGAATGTGGCTGAAGATGAAGCCAACAAAGAGGGACACAGAGGTGTGAGAGTGTGACAGATAGATAGGACCGCCCCCCCCCCCCAAGGTATCATTTGAGCACTTGGATCAAACTATACTTAAAGCATGGATTACAATTTATTTAAATAATAGGGTAAACTGTGTCATTTTATTAAGCTATTTTCAACTATTTAGGAAACAAACCTATTTGCAGGATATAGTATTCAACCTAAAAATGTAAATACCACACATTAGTAGTCCTTATATCACTTTTTGCATGCCACACTCATTAAAATCATACTTGCATACCTCATGAAAGTCTAGAACTCTGTTTGGGGTCCCAAAAAGACCTTTTTAGAGAGCCTGTGAAGTCAAAATTGTTTTCATAATACTACTAAGACATTACTTCCTTTTCCACTATTTGGGCATTTGCATTAGTGATTTCTCAGGCAAGGGGAACAAAAGAAAAATAAACAAATGAGACTACATCAAACTACAATTTTTTTTGCACAGCAAAGGAAACCATTAACCAAATGAAAAGACAACTAACTGAATGGGATAACATAGTTAAGGGATTAATATCCAAAATTTATTTTAAAAAACTTATATAACTTGATATCAAAAACAACCCAATGAAAATGGACAAAGGACCTGAATAGATACTTCGCCAAAGAAGACATACAGATGGCCAATATATGTATGAAAAAATGTTTAATGTCACTAATCATCTGAGAAATGCAAATTAAAATCACAATGAGATATCACCTCATACTTGTCAGAATTGTTATTGTCAATAAATAAACAGCAAGTGTTGGTGTGGATGTGAACAAAAAAAGGCATTTCACTTATTGCCTATGGTGAAGCAATAATTAATTTTATCAGATTTCAATTCCTGAGTATATATCTTTTTAATATTCTGAGATCATATGAGAAGTCAACACAAAAAAACTTCCTTTCGTTGCATATTAGTGTGAGACATTGCTTCAACAAATGGTACAAGTGTAGTTAGTTGCTTTTTCACATGGAATACCATTTTCTTGAAAGAATGACAAAGTATGATTCTGCAGACGTAGGTATTTGGCACACATTATTTCAAAAAGAACATTTGCCTGTTATTTTGAGGAAAACAACAAACATTTTTTTGGTCAATGATAAAATCCAAGCTTTCAAGCAAAACTTAGAATATTGGAAAACTTGTAACAGCTACCAGGAGTTTGATAGCTTTTTAACACATGGAAGATATTTCTTGATATTACTGGTAATAGTAAAGAAAGGTGATTGTATAGTGATGTGTCAGCATTTGGGAGCTGTGCATACCTCACTGAACCTATATGTTCCAAACAACCATTGAATGATGATATTTACACGTGAGTAAAAGATCCATTCAAGGCACAAAATAGACCAATTGATTTCAATATACCAGGGCAAAAAATTCATTTGACTTTAGATTCTACATTTATTTATATATTTCAAAATTTTATTATGGTAAATTGCACATAACATAAAATTTATACTCTTAACATTTTAGGTGGTAAGTTCAGTGGTTTTAAATACATTCATAATGTTGTATATCACCTCTACTGTGTTGGGGAGCTCATAGCTGGTATATTAAATCAGGAATATGCAGATTATGACCTACTAAATGAGGAGGCACAAGCCACCACAAGAGGTTGACAGGTAGCTTCCTCAGCATCAGAGCTCCACTTTGGGGAAATTAAAATTCCAGGGGTCATTTTGATTAAAGGCCGTTTCAATAAACTCATACAAAAGAAGTCACAAGATTTATTGCTTACAGATCCTAGAAATGAGGGGGGTGGAGGGGCACAATGAGCCAGGGGAGGGGCAGTCTTCCATCCCAGGTCATAAGCCAGGGGATAGAGAACATGGTAGCAAACACCTCTTACTATAAGGTGGTTGGGACAGAGGTCACTGACTTTTCATGGGCTCAGCTCTCTAAGTGAGTATTTTACTCCAGGAAAAATAAAGAAGGAACTTGAGGTAGGGATCCTAAGCTCTGGTTGTCATACTACAAAATGCCTGGGAAGCAACTCAAAATAGCTTTCTCATCACAACCATCATCCATATCCAGAACTCTTTTCATCTTGTAAAACTGCAACTTTAAACACAATAAACTATAACTCCCCATTCCCTCCCAACCCTTGGCAACCACCATTCTACTTTCTGCCTCTATGATTTTGACAACTCTAAGTATTTCCCATAAGAGGAATCATACAGTTTGTCTTTTTGTGACAGGTTTGTTTCAAGGTTCATCCATGTTATAGCATGTCAGAATTTCCTTCCTTTTAGAGGTGAATGTTCCACATTTTGCTTATCCATTCACAAACTGATGGACACTGGGTTGCTTCAATTGTTTTAGCTATTGTGAATAATGCTGCTATGAACACTAATGTACAAATACAACCAACTTTGTTTTTAATAAACAGCATTGAGGTACATTTCACGTGTAATACTAGTAAATTACACATACTTCAAGAGTACAACTTCATACAGTTTTATGTATACACTAGAGGCCAGGTGCTTGAATTCGTGCACAGGAGGGGTCTGGCCGGCCCACACTGATAGGGTGATCAGGCCAGGCCAGCTGGGGGGAGGGGCCATGGGCAGTTGGCCAGCCATGGCCCTGTCCCCTGGTCAAACTCCTTGTCAAGGGGATAATTTGCATATTATTATATAGGACGGTAAACATACCCATTACCACCCCCATCCCGTTTTGTTATCCCTCATTCATTCTTCCCTGCTCCTCCCATCCCCACCCAGTCACTGATCTTTGTGTCACATTAGTTTGCATTTTCTAGTTTTAGATAAATCATAAAACTTTTTACCATTTTATATTGCCATCAACAACATGAAAGTTCCAGATGTTACCAATACTTGGCATAGTCAAGTCTTTATCATTTTAATCATGTGTAGTGATATCTCATTGTTTTTTTCATTTTCCTAATGACTAGTGATGATGGACATCTCGTGTGCTTATATGCCATCTATTTAACTTTTTGATGAATTGGCTGTTCAAATCCTTTGCTCCCCCCTCCCTTTCATTTGGGTTGTTTTGTCTTATTGTTGAGTTTTAAAAGTAATTTATACTTTCTAGACACAAATCCTTAGTCAGTACATATGTGGTTCACAAAGATTTTTCTCGTTTGAAGGTTGTTTTACTTTTTTTTATGGTATCCTTTGAAGCACATTAATTTTGATGAAATATAGTCTTAAAAGTTTTGTATTTAGATCTATGATATACTTGTACAGCATGAGGTATAAAGTGGATTTTCATTGTATATGGTATTCAATTACAGCACAATTTATTGAAGTTTTTTTTCTATAGTTGCCTTTGTAGAAATTCACTTGTCCATGTGTGAATATAGCTATAAACTGTGTTTCACTGATCTATTTGTCTAGCTGTATGTCACTACCAGTCTTGATTTCTATAGCTTTATTTACAAGCCTTGAGATCAGATAATGTGTTTCAACTTTACTCTTTCAAAACCATGTTTAGCAATTTTAGGCCCTTTGCACTTTCATTTGAATTTAAAATTTGTCTGTTTCTACAAACTTTAAATTCATATGAAAGTGCAAAGGACCTATCAAAAATTGGCTTTTGATATTGATTGGGATTATGTCAAATCTATAGATCTGGGGAGAACTAGTATCTTAGTATCTTACTATGAGCACAGTACCCCTATTTAGTTCTTTTAGCAATGTTTTAGACTTTTCAGTGTACAAGTCTTCCATGTTTTTTGTTAGATTTATCTCTAAGTACTCCATATTTTTAAATGGTGATGGAGACTTGACTTGGGATGAATATACAATACAGTCCATGGATGAAGTGTAGAATTGTATACCTGAAACCTGCAATTGTTAACCAGTGTCACCCTAATGAATTAAAAAAGGAAAAAAGCATTTGTAAATGGTATTTTACTTGTTTCATTTGTTGCTAGATATAGAAATGTAATTTACTTTTGTATATCAATGTTATATTCTGTAACTTTGGCAAATGTATTACTTCTAGTAGCATTTTTAATAGATTACATTGACTTTCTAAATAGGTGATCATGTTGTCTGCAAATTAAGTTACATATCTTCTTTTCAGTCTGATTTTCATTATTTTCTTGCCCTATGAACCTCCAGCACACTAAATACAAGTAATGAGAGCAGACATTAGTCTGTTCCCAATCTTAGGAAGGAAACAGATTTTCACCATTATCATGTTACCTATACTCTTAGATGCTCTTAATCAGGTAAAGAAGTTTCTTTCCAATCAATTTATTATGTAACTTTTCTTTTACAGTTGTTAATAGTGAATTTCATTGACTTTCAAATGTTAAAAACTAACCCTGCATTCTTGGGATAAATACCATTTAGTCCTGATGCAACGTTCTTTTTTCATGTTGGACTTGCTTTGCTAAAAATTGTTTAGAATTTTTGCACTTATGCTCATGAGGGATATTGTTTTTTAGTTTTCTTTTAATGTCTGTTTCAGGTTTTAGGATCTGGACAACACTCACCTCACAGAATGAGTTGGGAAATAGTCCACCTCTTCAATTCTATGGAATTGTTTGTGTAGAATTGGACAGAATAGGCTAAAGGCACTCTAGACAGGAAGCAAGTGGTAGGCAAGGAAGAACTTAGGTAAATATCCCTAAAATATGTTATTTTGGCATAAGGATTATTTTAGGCTAGGTGATTTTAAGAAATAGCATACATGGGAGAAGTGCTAAAAACCAACCTGAAGTTACCCTTTGTAAAATACTCACTTGTAAGGGAAATCTTTAATTGTAAGGGTGTCTCTCTCCCTGTATCCAAAAGAGGGGGATAATCTGATCTCTAGAAACTCTTATCAATGCAGAAGGCAACCACTTACATCTGCATAACACCCCCAAAATCTTTTGTCTTCAGCTGATGATATTTAAGATGGTATTTTCAGCCATTTTGGCAACTTACTCATTTTTCTGGTCTTTCCCATGTATATAGTACCTAAACATGTTATTTTTTTTTCCTGTTAATCTGTATTTATTTACAGGGATGTCTCAGCCAAGAACCCAGAAGAATAGAAGGAAAATGATTTTTCCTTCCTACAGAGCAATAGCCTATATCACATAGCCTACGTGTGTAATGGGGTTTATTATCTATGTTTAAATTACATTCTATGATGTAACACAGTGGCTAAGTCAACTAACAATGCATTTCTCAGAATGTATCCCCATCAAGTGATACATGAATGAATTTATTTAGGTTACTATATTTTCTTAGATGCATAATAAAGGCTACCTAGAATGTGTTACTCTACTGTACAGGGATAAGCAAAAGTAGGTTTACAGTTGTGAGAAGCATGTAAGAAACTGATGACAATAAAGAACTCTGTGCCAAAGTATGCTTGAATATAGTAAGTAGACTATAAGAATGTGTGAAACAATAAAGGCTGGCCATTTGAGCACTAACAAGATTGTACCTAAGTGAAGTGTACCATTGTGACATTCTTTTGAGTTAATAAAGCTATTGTAGCCCACCAGTGTGGCTCAAGGGTTGAGCGTCAACCTACGAACCAGGAAGCCGTGGTTCGATTACCTGTCAGGCACATGCCTGGATTATGGGCTCAATCCCCATTAGGGGGTGTGCAGGAGGCAGCCAATCAATGATTCTCTTTCATCTCCGATGTTTCTATCTTTCTCACCCCCTCCCTTCCTCTCTGAAATCAGTAAAAATGTATTTAAAAAAAAATAATAAAGCAATTGTAATAATCTGCATATTTTTCCATACAAACAACTGTAAACCTACTTTTGCTAACTCCTGAATATATAAAAATCTAATTTTCAAAATTATATGTCTCTCTACAGCAATACCTTAAAATGCATTTAATTATTGTATTATAGCTAAAAGACACCTGAATGGTGGTGAACAACCTAACAGGTATTTCACACTTATAACTTTCCTCAGGTCTCTTAAAGCCATTTGGGATGCATAAAGCATCCTTATTGCCTTTATGCCCTCTGCTTAGATTTTACTTCTGGCCTACCAAATTCCAAACAGGCAAAAAGAAAAAAGAAGATTAACAGAAAAGAACAAATTAACAAAGTCAGTAAGTTAATCAAGAGAAAATTACATAGTATGGAAAACGAGAAATTATACCCTAGAATGATTCATTCTTTAACACAAGAAAATATGAGCATCATATTTAAAGTCCTTAATGTACTTTTACTTTATTTAGTTTTAGACTATAAAATAATTAATATGAAAACAAGTTATCTTATGTACTAATATTCTGCAGGAAATGGTACAATTGTTTAGGTAACCATTAGAATGCAAGAAATAATTCTAGCCCATCTGGCGTGGCTCAGTGATTGAACATCATCCTATATACTGGGAGGTCATGGTTGGATTCCCAGCCAGGGCACATGCTCAGGATGCGGGCTCAGTCCCCCAGTGGGGGGCATGCAGGAGGTAGTCGGTCAATGATTCTCTCTCATCATTGATGTTTTTATGTCTCTCTCCCTCTCCCTTCTTCTCTGAAATTGATAATATATTTTTTAAAAATTATTCTAATCCTAGTAGTTTTAACTTGCCTTGTGACTTTCAGAATACAGTATTAATTTTTCATCTATACAATAAAGCTGGATCAAATGGTAACGAAAATTTTTGACAGTTCTCAATGTTAATGATGCTACATTACTTATATAGCCAACCCACTTTTTTCTAAATGAAACTTCTTAAATTAGCATTTTCCCTAAAAATGGTGGAAAGTTTCGAAAACGCATTGCATTTTAGAAAATTCGAATTCAAATCTATTCCAGACTAGGAATTGAAAACAATAATTTCCTTACAAATAAATTGAGTAATTTCCTCTAATCATGTTCCTAAGAATGTGCAAGTATTAATTAAACTTCAGAAATGTATAAAAACCTTAAGGAACAGTTACTAAAAGTAAAAATATTTAAAAAATCGTATCCTTTAACTTAGTAGGTTGAAGCTTTATGTTAGGAAAAAAGCCCTATGACAATAAAAAATTAAGTAGATAACTATTTTTGATAATCCCCTGAGATCACAGTATTTAAAAAATAGATCTCCTTTCCTCTTATAATTCTACTACATAACTGTTAACTCTCCTGAATTTCCAAAACTTACATGGAATTACTTTCACATACATCTCCAAGGAAAGTTTTCACTGATCAATGCAAACATGATTTATTAAATAAAGTAGAAGTCCATGCTTTATAACTCAGCATTAAATTTCTCACAGAGAAATCAAGAACAATGTTTCCTATCATCGATAGGTACCAACTGTCTTTGTTAAATCTTCCAACGACCATTTCACTAAAAAAGCCAAATTAAGTGGGAGCTGCCTTTACAGATGATGCCTGTGCCTTGGCCATTCTTCGAACCAGTGCTTCTTGTCGTTTTCTCTGAATTTCTTCAGGAGAATACTTCCTATTTTTCTCTTCTTCCTCTAAAAAGGAAACAAAATACAGGTACTAGTGTTACAGACTATAAAGCCATTCCTAAGATCTGTTTTTTTTTTTTTTAAGTATATTTTATTGATTTTAGAGAGGAAGGAAGAGGGAGAGAGAGATAGAAACATCACTGATGAGAGAGAATCCTTGATTGGCTGCCTCCTGCACGCCCCCTACTGGGGATCGAGCCCGCAACCCAGGCATGTGCCCTTGGCCGGAATAGAACCTGGGACCTTTCAGTCAGCAGGCCGACGCTCTATCCATTGAGCCAAACCAGCTAGGGCTTAAGATCTGTTTTAATTTTTACTTTTTTATTACCCAGAGTTGCTACATTGGTTTGGCCATTAAGTCACACTAAACTACTATATGTGAAATTCCAAGTACAGACATAATGATGTAGACCAAAAGAAAACAAAAAATCATTGATAAGTCTGTTCCTATTTGATGCACTCTTTTCAGTGTGATAAAATTCATTTGATTAAAAATGGTACATTTTGACTACCCAGCAAATAATTCTTGTGAATAATGACATCTAATTTATATAACAAACAAATACATTTTAAAAACGGATTTTAAATGTAAAGTAGTTAAAATATAATGAATTAAATTAGATACTAATACTTCAAATAGTGTATTTATAAGATAAGGTATATTCATATTCACCTCTATAGAACTCCAAGATTTCATTTCAGCCATTCAGGAGAAATATTTTAGCATGATAGAATGAAATCCAGCATGTCAATAAACATGTAACTCATTGTCAGGTATTATCTTTTTATTTGGAGGACACATATTATATGAACATTAGAAAATTATTTTAAAAAGCAAAATATATGAATAAATTCTTTAATTTGAATGTCTTTTTAATATATAAAAATGTGAAGCATTCTGATATAGGTATATTCTTATGCATACTTTAAATATACTATAAAATAAACAATGTTTCAAATTAAACAAATGAAAATAGAAAGTTCTATTTTAACAAATCATCCAATTCTAACTCTGCCAAAATACTGAGTTCTAATATAATGAATTTAATTCAATAGTTAAGTCACTTTGAGCTAATATAATAGATTATATTAAAAAGAATCAAGCTTTAAATAGCAAACCTATTTCCTCATTTAAATGCTTTAAAATTAAGACCATCACCTTAATACATCTTTAAATGACCTTGTATTGTATTCGTAAAACTGTTTATGTTATAAAATCTGCCTTTCAGAGAAGAAAATAAGAATCTGTAGTATATCAGCAGCAAAATATTATTTATACTGACATCTAAATAAAGGTTCATAATTTGTTACAAGACATTTCTCTTGTTAACTAAGGGAAATATATCTAAAAATATATCACCTGTCTTCCCTTTCTTTCTTGGTATAATCTGAATGGGAGTGGGTGTTCAGGGTAAGAGATAAGTATTTCGAGTAAATTCCCTAATGACTCTGATGTCTTTTATTTCCTAAACTATTTATCTCAGAGTATAGCTTTTTTTCCTTACAGAAAAATACAGGATACTTAAAATTAGCCAGATTAATTATCTAATATTTTAGCCTCAAGCCTAAGAAACACAAGAAACTCAGAATACATGCACACACAGTTTACATTCAATTGACTATAAATTTGGAAGGAACACAGGTTAATAATCCATGACGACAGAAAAGAACATAGCTCCCTAAAATGGGCCTTACAGTTGGCTTGGTGATATTCTGGAAAATAATTTCAAAGGATATAATAAAGTCACACCATGAAAATTTGATTTAGAGAGAGTCATCCATTTCTCCCATCAGCCCTTCCTTTAACTCAATCTGCAATAAAAATACATAGCAAAGTCTCAAACTATTGCAAGGTACAAAGCAAGAGTGACTCTTAATCTTAATCTAAAGCAGGGGTCAGCAAATTTTTTGTTGTTGTAACAGGCCAGAAAGTAAATATGCTAACCTTTGCAGGTTATATAATCTCTTAATCTAACTACTCAGCTCTGTCATTGCAGCATGAAAACAGCCACAGACAATACATAAACAAATGATGTGGCTCTGTTCAAATACAAATTTGTGTAGGGACAAAACTAGAATTGATTATAATTTTCAAAAGTCACAAAATATTATTATCCTTTTGATTTTTCAACCATTTATAACATGAAAGGCATTTTAGCATGCTGCTGTACAAAAACAGGCCACATAGGGTAGATTTGGACAGGCCATGGTTTGCCAAACCCTGCCTTCAAGGAATGAGGTTCTTAAATGAGTTTGTTTCAAAGACATCTGCTGAAGAGCAGTTTGCTACATAACAAAGTAAAAGGAAGTGTAAACAATAGAAAATATCAACAAGTTTAATATTCATTAGAATATTATATACTATACTAGAGGCCCGGTGCATGAAATTTGTGCACAGGTGTGGGGGGGTGTCCCTACACCCTCTCCAATCCTGGACCCCTCGGGGGATGTCTGACTGCCAGTTTAGGCCCCATTCCGCACATCCCTCTCAAAATCCAGGACCACTGGCTCCTAACTGCTCACCTGCCTGCCTGCCTGATTGCCCCTAACCACTCACCTGCCTGCCTGATCGCCCCTAACTGCCTCTGCTTGCCGGCCTGATCACCCCCTAACTGCCCCCCTGTCGGCCTGGTTGCCCCCTAAATGCCCCCCCTGCCAGGCTGGTTGCCCCCCTGACCCCTGCTGGCCTGGTCTCCTCCTAACTGTCTGGAAGGAAATCGGACATCTGGAAGATGTCCAGTCAAACCGTTCTAATTAGCATTATTACCCTTTTATTAGTATAGATGTCCTGGCTGGCGTAGCTCAGTTGGTTGAATGTGGTCCCATGCACTGAAAGGCTGCCTGTTGGATTCCTGGCCCAGGTTGCAGGCTTGATCCCTAGTAAGGGTGCGTATGAGAGGCAGCCAATCAATATTTTTCTCTCTCTCTCTTTCTCTCTCTCTCTCTCTCTCAAATCAATTAAAAAAATTAGAAAAAAAAAGAATATTAGATGCTATAAATCAACTCAAAGGGAAAATTGTTAAGATAAATTGGAAGGCAGATTATTCATCCATAATGCAGACAGATTAGTAGATAAAAGTTTTGGGAAAACTCAAATATTCTAGAGATTTAGTCTTTAAAAGAATTACAACTATATGTTAATGTATCATTTTGGGAGTATGGGTCAATTAATTACACTTATTTGAATATAAATATTTTAAATTGTTATGGATTTGACAATTATTTTGTGTTTTTTTAAAACATTTTTTAATTGATTTTTACAGAGAGAGATAAAGAGAGGGAGAGAGAGTCATGGATGTGACAGCGAAACACCAATTGGCTGCCTCCTGCACAACCCCTACTGGGGATCCAGCCTGTAACCCGGGCATGTGCCCTTACTGGGAATCGAGCCAGCAACCTGTCAGTGCATGGTATGACATGCAACCAACTGAGCCATACCTGCCAGGGCATAGACTGAAAAATCTTAAAGTTTCAAAATATCTAGCTTGGGCCATAATGTAGAGATATATTATTTGTCAGTATTAATAAGAATATAAATTGATGTAACTTTTGGGGGAAATTTGGTGATAGCCATCAAAATTCAAAACATTCTCCTTCATTAATTTTTCAGTAATTAACAAATATAATCTCAAGAGTATACAGAAATTTATGTAGAAGGATATTCACTGGAGGATTGTTTGTAATATAAAAAACTGCAGCCAAACTACACTTCCATCAATAGAGACACAGTTAAATAAATTGTTACATACATATAATGACATACTATACGGTGTGTTAAAAGGACTGAAGCAAATCTGTATGTACTAACAGGAAATGATAGTTATATTAAGTGAAGGTAAAACCAAGTTGCCAAATAGGGGGTATATAGTATATAATTCCATCTATTTAGATAAATCTATAGGTATACACACACACATTTTTATACACACACAAAAATGTTACATGATGTATTCCAAACTGTTAACAGTGCCTTTTCCTGGGAAATGGTATGGGAAAGGAGAAATAGAAGACTTACATAATTTTTTTTTTTAAAGCGGAGGGATGACTTAAATAGGAAAATTTTAACAGTAATACCAACAAAAACATTATCTAGAATCTAAACCGAAAACAAAGATCTAATGTTAAAAGAAATGAAAAACTTTCTCATATTAGCACTAATCTACATAACAAGTAAGGAGTCTAATGTTGTTAGCTCCAAGTGAGGGATACTAATTTAAGAAATCTATAATTACAAGTGAGTATACTAAATACTGTAACAGAAATTAGCACTGGGTATTGGAGTAAGCCAGAGAAAGTGAATGTAAATCATTCTGAAGGTGGTTAAAAACACATTGTATTTTTAAAAGCAAATGGAAAATGGCCTGGCAGATTTGGTATAGACATGTGGGTGCACTATTCCGGGCAAAGGAAATAGCATCTGCAGACGGAAGGCTATGATCAAGTATTGGGCATTAAGAAGTACTAGTAGTTACGCCAGACATATTCCCTTTTAAAAAAAATATTATGCTATCAGTGAATAACAGACCTTTTACATTATATTACATGATGTTCACTCAAATATTTATCAAACATCTTCTAAGTGTCAGATATTGTGGTAGGCCAAGGTACTCACTGATAAGATCGTAATCAATATTTAATTGTAATTTTAAAAGGTGAAAGAAATAAGCAATGATGGAAAATTATAAGGAAAAGACTCACCTACAGATTGTTCAAGGAAGGCCTCTGTGAGAGGGTAGGTAATATTTAAACTGAGACCGAAGGATAAAAAAGCACCAAAGGGTGGGGTGGGGTGAAATGTTGGGAAGTAGTTTTAGTTGGGAATAGCACAGTCAAAGCTCTTGAAATAGGAAAGAACCTATTTCTTTTGAGGAACTGAAAGACTATTGGTATAGTTAGAGCTTAGTAAGTAAAGGAAAAAAGAGGACAGGCAGGTTAGAGAGAGATAATCTAAGCCTTAGATAACAGTGTCAAGTTCGAACTTTATTTGAAATGCAGTCAGCAATTGAAGGCTGACATTAAGCATAGGAATGCAGTTTACCTATTTGTTTGTAAAAGGTTATTCTGCTGTTTGGAGATCAGAATTGAAATGGGACAGGTAAAAGGACTGCAGTAGTCTAGTCAATAAATGTTGGCTTGGAAAAGGGTGGTAATAGTAGAGAGTGAGAAAAATGGACAATTTTGAGATATATTTTTTGTGGTAGAAACAATAGAACATGTTGATGGAAATGAGAATTTGGGAAAAGAGGAACTGGCAGAATGAAAGATGACCGGTTGTACTGAGTAAGTAATTAGAATTCTTATTGCAACTAACAGAGTTTTATATCAGCTATTATACTAGAAGAGGTATTTAATGAAAATGTCCTACATTTTCAAATATTATTCACCTTAATGTTCTGCTAAACATAGTAAGATTATTCAAGTTTTAAAACAATGAGATATTTTATAAACAGTATCACACAGTAATATATATATATATATATATATATATATATATATATATATATTTCTAAAGTATGATTTTTCACAAAATAATTCAGAAAACATTGAACAAGTATTTACTGAATGCCTACTATATGCTAGTCACTGTATTAAATGCTGATAAAGAATTTGATGCAGTCTTTTGAAAACAAATCGCCCACTCTTCGTATATTACAACATAATTATTTGTAAGAATCACATTATGACATAGTTAAACATCATAATTTTTACTTTACATGTTATGCAAATTCAATACAACAACAAAATACTAGTTTGGCTACTTTCAAAGATGATAATCTTTCAAAGGAAATGATTTGATACATACCTTTTGAAGGTAGTTTCAAAGATTCAGGTTTCATCAAAGATTGCTGTTGAACAGCCTGCCCACATAATGAGTTGACAGGAATTTTGTTTTTCTCCAAACTCTTTGTAATTTTGGTATCAGAGATACTTTCTGGTATACAATTTTGATTAATCTGGGAAAGAATCTGAGAATTTTTGATCTTTGTAAACCTGTACTTAGAAAAGTTAACTGTTCTGTTAAGATCATTCTGAGCTTCATCTGTTATGGTCCCATGGAACAGAGGCCGACTACTCGATTTCTTCTTACAAGTAGCTATTTCTCTACTCATACGATCTGAATTCACATTCAAACTTGAACTTCTTATAAGAACAGATTTGGAACTATTCACTTCTACTGGAATACCAGTATTACCCCAAGAGACAGGCAAATTATTGATCAGACAACTTGAGTTCTTAGAGTATATAGTCAAATTTGTTGTCGCACCTATAAAACTTGGAGAATTTCCACAAATTTCCCCTTTCTGCATCTTCACTGATTTATTTATTTGTGAGCTACCAGTCGATGATGACTGTGCTGAAATATCACTCAGATTCAAATATGTTGATTGCACCAACTGACTTCCTTGTTTAGATGTAGTAAATGTGTTTTTGGCTCCATGTTTGGAACTATTATTAATGTCAAGTATACTTTCTGATGTCTTGTTGTCCTTTCTCATGTCTTGCTGCTGAGTTAGTCTTTCAATATCATCACATGCTTGGTATAATAGGTCATCCTCTACATCATCTTCCCAGGTATTCTCTAATTGATGACATGCTTTAACAATTTCATTGGCAAATGATGGGTCATTCCAATCATCAGAGAAAGAATCCGTATTTGATGCATTAGTCTGATTTGCAATGTCCAAAGCAGCAGAGTCAAAAGGAACTATATTAGCAGGCGTCTTAAATGACTGATTAAAACTTGACTTATTTTTCTGTTCATTAGAATATCCTGTGTTCAAAGTAGACTTTTTTTGAGAAGTATTTACATTAGAAATAAATTTAGTTTGAATATCTTCTTTTACTTTTGTTGGATCGGATGCAACTGCACCATCTTGAGTTTTGCCTTGAATGATTTTATTAAAAGATTTCTCAAATTTCACTTTATTTCCAATGGATAGTAATTTGTTTGGTTTACCATTTGAATTTGGTAAAAATCTGTATTTTCTAGCATCTATTAATTCATTGGTATGTGTGTTTGAAGAAACGTCTAAAATTTTTGAATCTCTAAACTCAGCATCTAGACTTGTATTCATTCTTGAGTTACTTTTACCATTTTTACTGTTAAATATACAAATGTCTTTTTGATCAACCATCTGGACTGTTTCAGGAGCAGAAAAAAGTTCAGATCTTTCTACATTTTGCATAACAAAAGGTTCATTATTTAGTAAGTTTTCCCATTCGTCCTCAAAATCACCAGTAGTAAATACATCTGTGTGCTTATTAAAAGCTTCTGGCTCCTTAGTACTGGAAGTCACATATGATTTTGTCATTCCAGGAGTATCTACTTGATGAGAAAGTGATGTTGGGGGTTTGTTTCGTAGTTTTTCAGTAACTTGAGTTTCATTACTAATGATTTTCTCCTCTTTCAAAGCACTTTTCTTTCCAAAGGTAGTATTAACAGTGCTCCATAAGGCATCTGACAGATCTTGGCTTAACTGTCCACTACACTTCTGAGTAGAACCATCAAAAATGGCATTAAAAGCTGCTTCAGCATTTTGGTCAAATGGCTTCTGACTGTGATATTGATCATTTACCACAGATACCTTGGTGTTTTCTTTCATTGGCTTCTTTATTATACCATTATCTATTTCAGGAACTATCTCATGTAATAACTGCATCTGTACATTATCTTTATAATTATTTAAAGTCTCTGCTTCTGAAATCATCTGGATAAAATCATGATTTCTCTTGTTTTGCTCTTGAATCACATCTAGCTCTTCCATATTTTTATCAAATTGCTTAGCCAATTTCATAAGTTCTTCCTCTTGATTTTGTGTTTTTAACCTAGACAAATATGTTAAAAATTATAAGAAAAGTTCTAAGAGTTGTTATAAATATTCAATTATTTGACATATTTTAATGTTAAAACATGAAAATTTTAACACATTATAATTACTTTAAGTACAAAATTCTACAAGTCAAATTAAGGAAATGTTTTTAATATAATCACAAAACCAAATCAATTATTGAAAATATTTACTTCACTGAATGTCAGAAAAAAAACTAAAAGTTTGAATTTACTTTGTGCAGCTGATTTTTGCTCTTGATTTTCCTTTCGCTACATGAGGAGTACAAGGAATAGCAGTTTCACCAATCCACATGCCCAGCATGGAGTCTGTTATTGGTTTTTCATCCTTTGGTAGAAGGGGAAAAAAAGAGGTGTAAAATAAAATAAAATAAAATAAAAGAGAGAAAAAGAAAGTAGAAAAGGAAACTTTAACTACATTGATTTATTTTCCTCAAAAAATAAATTCTGGTAAGGTGATGGTTACTAAACAATCTCAAAACAATAAGAAGCTGGAAGATATAATAAAAAGTTGCAAAATAATACATTTATATTTTAGAGAATGAAAATATTCAGAATTGAGAATTCCTTATTTTCAAAAAAATGTTCTAGTGATTTATTTAATAAATGTTTTTTAAATAATAAAAGCATTTTTATCAAAAGAAAGCTGATCAACTTATAAGATATTCATAAAAATAAACATTAGTATCAGAAATAAACTGTGAGCAGACATCATGATTTAAGAATAAAGACACATGCCCTAGCGGTTTGGGTCAGTGGATAGAGTGCCAGCCTGCGGACTGAAGGGTCCCAGGTTTGATTTTGTTCAAGGGCACATGCCTGGGGGTGTGCAGGAGGCAGCTGATCAATGATTCTCTCTCATCATTGATGTTTCTATCTCTCCCTCTCCCTTCCTCTCTGAAATCAATAAATTTTTTTTTATGAAAGAATAAAGATACATGTAGAATCCTTTCTGTGTCACTTGATTCTCCAAATTTTCCATATCCCTATTACAATCTTTATCTAAAGTTGGAAAGTCTATGTTGACCTGAATTAAGAACACTTACATAGAACTAAGATCAGAATTGAGTTAGAGAAGTATAAGGTCAGAACTGATGCAAAGAATAAGATAGAGAAAAAGCCATTTAGTCCTGTATATTTTTGCTCTGACTTTCAATTACTTGATCATGTAAAATATTAGAGAATAAGTTTATGTATTAGTTATAAACCAAACCAACACAAAAAAATAGATTAACTATTTTCTACTCTATTTTTATAGAACCTATAATGAACATAAATATCACATAAGGTAAAAATAATCATCACTAGATTATAGGTTACTTGAAGGCAAGAATTATTCTTACGATAGTTCAGCATCTATCTAGCAAAATGCTGGAAATAAAGATGTCAGTTCATGGTTATTTACTAGAATCCTTAATTGATCAGCAGTTTTCTTAGATGGCCAGTTGATGCTAGTAAATTTTAGCTTTGCAAAACATTAAAAACCAACCAAAGAACAAAAGCATTAATTTTACTTTCAGTATTATTTTTTCCCCTTTGTTTCAATAACCTTGATTTAGGAAAAACAACATTCTTAATGATTTAATTATGGTTTTCTTTTTTGCCCATTTAGCAAGTAATTTTACATTCATTCCAATTTTTAGAGAATAAAAGTATGATAATTTTATATATCCAATTTTACATGGACATGGGTACTTTGTATACAATTTTTATAGAATTTGTGTTATATTTTTAAAATGTCTTCATTAATAATTACACAATACAATCCAGGTACTGTATTAAGATATCTAAGCACTATATTTAATCCTAAAGAGTACACACTGTGTAGTTAAAAAACGATTGGAAAATATACCACCCATCTTCAAATAAACAACAATGCATAAAAAGAATCCTTGAAGAAAGTGAATGTCCAATTAAAATGGAAGTGCATATATTTTTAAATGCCATCTCTGAAAATATTAAGTTGGTTTAAATAATTATTTGAGGTTAACTCACCTAAAAATAAACATGAGTATGTCATTTGTGAATACTTTTTAAAGCTTTTAAAAAGATCTTGATATTACCAAAGATTTATGTTTTAAAAGTACTCAGTTGAAAAGGGTAACATTTAAAAGCAACTAATTTCACTGTATTTTTTCTTATACACAAGTTACCACTTGCATACTGTTGCCATTTCTTTATGTGAGCTATTATTTCCATCCCTCTTAGGTAGAGTCCATTAATTTACTCAACTATCTTTTTATCACTATTTAGGCTGGCTAGCCCAAACACATTTTATTATGCTTCTTTCATGTGAAACTCACAATTAATGAAGATCTATTGTTAACTCATGAAGTAAGTAGTATTATGGCATAAATTCTATTTAACTAATGAACCATATGGAAAATAAATTTCTATGACAAGTCAAACATGGAATGTAGAGCTAGTACCAACAGAGTTGTTTTGACTATCATAGTTGTAATTTGGGATATTTTATAGCCATTAAGAGAAGCTTTATTTCCTGTCTTCCTCACCTGGATTATGCTGATTCCTTGTAACCACAACTTGGATCAGTGCCATCTATTGTTTTTGGTCAACATAGTCACTATCCATGGTTGTGTCAAAGAAAAATAGCCTACTTCCTATAGAAAAGACACTAAGCAAAAATTGGATGTTTTCTGGATTTAAATTTGTTAAAAAAGGAAAAAAGAGAGAAAAGTAAAGTCAACTTCACAGATGTTGACTTTAATTTATATTTCTATTTCACTCAAGCAGTATAAGAAATTAAAGAAAAATAAACTTTTGCAGATGATAGTATTACAGCAAATAATTTAACTGTAACTTTAACATAAATAACATTAACATAACCTTATATTTATAGTGTCCTATAGTTTACAAAGACTTGTTACATCTAATATAACCTTCATATTAATTCAATAAAGAGAGCAAGACAAGTAATTCTAGTTTATGGCTGAATGAACTGAAGTTCTGAGAGCTTAAGTAGCTTGCTTGGGGTAACCCAAGAGGTGATCTGAGAACTAATTCCAAATCCAGTGTTTTTCCCACTTTTACAATGTTTCTTGATGATCTTGTAGGTCAACAGTATTAAGAGCAGTTCCAATGGAGAAAAGTTGTGCTACAGTCAATACACATTTACCAATCATTAAAAAAAAAACCTTAAAAGATTAAATTTTCATTGTCTGATTCTATTATTTTAGCAACTTGAAAATGGTGCCATGTATTGTTAAACAATACTAAAAACAAAATAAACACAAAGCTCTAGTCAAAATCATCAATCTAGAAAATTAAAATAAGGTGACGGAAGATGATTTGACTTTGGTTGGTGGGCACACAGTGCAATATACAGAGCTTGTAACATAGAAACACACACCTGAAACCTATATGATCATATTAAACAATGTCACCCCAATAAATTTAATAAAAATAAAATCTAAACTGAAAATTAAAATAAGATAGTATGTTTAGAAAAGTATAATTACTTATTTTACATTTTCATTTTTCAGAATATGCATTTCCGTAATAGAAAAAGGTATTAGTAATATCCGCTGCTCTATTTTCTGCAAAGAGAATTGTAAAAGATAAAACATTTTTCATATAAATGAACTATACAAGGACTTAGTAGCATAAAGTAATTATAAAATTAGTAATATTTACCTGAGGAGCAATACAATTAACAATATGTGAGATCTCATCACTATCTGTGTTGTAAATCTTTTTTTTCCTTCCTTTACCTAAAGAAAGAAATACATTTCTATAAATGTAAATAAAAAATATGTTTAAAAATAGTGGTCATTTCTTAGAAAACAAGTTTAATTAGCACATCTATGATATCACATGTATATCACAGCAATACAATCAGATAAGATTCTCAAAAAACACCTACTGTACAAAATTCATGATGTTGTTCCCCCAAATGAAATTCAATACTTTAAATCCTAAATCATTTCTCAAATAGTTACCCAGATAAAAATATTAATAACCAATTACCTAACTGTTTGGTCATTGGAGAATTTTGATCCCAAAAGATATCATTTAGTCCATCTGGATCATTAGGAGAATTGAAGGTAGATGACAACAACTCCATTTTCAGCACTCTCTTTGGTGTTTCATACTTTTCTATATAAAATAAGATTGAAATAGCAGTTGTTGCATCTTAAAGCATTGCTTCACAATACCCCTATATCAAATAATAGCTTTTAACAAGATTACTTTTTATAGTCCAATTATCTAATTTTCCCCCAGAGATGACTTAATATAAATTTTCACAACCGAAATGCTTGTTTCACATAAAAATCCTTCCAATACCTCCCAAATTTAACATTATAAACAGCAAGTAGTTTAAAGCAATCTAGTAGGTCTATGGATGTATAATACTGTAGGCCCTAGTAGTCACTCCATTCGTTACCACTGGAACTTGGAGGCTTTGGGAACCACCTGTCATGTACAGATACATTGCAACCATCCAGAGCATCCCAACAGAAACTTCAGTACAAGCCTGTTTAGCCCGCTTCCGCCAACTCTGTCCAACCTAAACCAACTGCTTCAAACAGCTTTAGCGATCCACTTCTTGGAAAGTTCTGTCCAGCATCACATAAAATTTCTAGAGATTTGTTTTTGTTCATTCGGGTGTTGCTTTACGCCAGTCAACTGAAGACGAGGTAAGGCAACAAAAGCCATGTTTGGAGAACACGCTCCAGGAAACAGCTTCAGTGTGGGGTTCAGTTCCCACCATGATTTATTAGAAATCTTTCAAAAAATGGGACACCAGAAATTGATGGGAATGAAATATACTCCAGGGCCCTCCTGTGCGGGGAGTCCTACACAGGCACTTCCGGTTCATGCCCACCGAGAGGGGACATCCCCAAGGCTCCGCGGACACAGAGCGCTATGGCTCTTCACAGGGTCCCTGCGCTAAAGCAAGTCGGGGCAAAACGGTAAGCGGAAGGAACTGCCCAGGGAAAAGCTGGAGGCCGTTCTCCTCGCTCCGCCACCGCTGACTCCGAGCAGCAGCCCAGAAATGAGCCGCCCGCCCTCCTTCAGGGGAACCCCACACCCCTACTCCTGGGGCAGGAGCGACAGTGGGTGGTCAACCCGAACGGGGCAGTGCTCAGACTCGGGGACCGAGGCCAAGGGGAAGTGTGCCCGGTAAGTTTGGGGCTCACGAGGGGAGAGGCCCAGAGCAAGAAAACACCCCGCAGACCCCACCCCCACTCCCATCCCCTTCCCCAGTCGCCGGCTGGGCTGCGGGGCTGCGGGGCCTGGGCCCAGAGAGGCCACGTCTCACCCCCCCGGGGTTACTTTTACCGCAGGAAGCGGCTCCTGAAGGCTGCTCTGGCTGCGGCACGGGCGGGAGAGGCCCCTCTCCTCCAGCCCCGCGGAGCCCCGATCCCCGCGCCGACCGCAGCCGCCTCTTCCCGGACTCGACCACCGAGCTGCATTCCTCAGCCGCCGCCGCCGCTTGGCGCGGCGTGTTCTTCGGGCCAGGGCTGTCCCCAAGCTTTCTTCGCCGACTCATTGCCTAGGACCCCCTCCACCAGCCTTTTCGCCTTTCACATTTTGCACGGGAAGCGTGGAGCCGTGGAATTAGAAAAGCCACCCGGCGCTAACGGCCGCCGCCATTTTTGACCGTGGCGCGCCAGTCAGAGGCAGCCGCTGATTGGCTGCGTCCGGCGAGGGCGGGGCGGCTAGCGTGCGGCTGGCGCGCTTGCGCAGTCGGTCCCCGAGCCTGCTGGGCTCCGGTCAGTCCGCAGGGTTGGGAAGGAGTGTGTGAGGGGTAATGGTGTGGGCAGAACTGACTGTTAGAACGTGTGAGGTGAAAAGATTTAATCCACTGACAGATTTTTATTGAATTTCCAACTACTCTTACCAGGACATTACTCATTCAGATTATTGTGGGATTTAGTATTTTCAAGAAATAAAAGATATAGATTAGGGAGGGAGCAACAAAACTATTTTTTTCATAGATAACAGCATAGAAAAGTGCAAAAACATGCAGGAAAAATGATTAAATTCGTAGATTAACAAAGTAGCGGGTACAAAGTCAATAGTCAAAGATCAACTGTTTCCATAGATTAATAAGTAACAAACAACATTGATGTTTTAAAGAAATACAATTTATTTTAGCATACAGGGTATCAAATAACTTGGAATAAATTTAACCAAAGATTGCAACAACCCTACAGAGAGTTATGAAGTATTTTTGAAAGAAATTGGACACCTAAATAAACGAAGGATTAATATGTGTGGCTAGGCTGGGAGACTTCATATTGTTACAATGTCTGTCCTCAGATTGATCTATAGATACAATGCAAAGCCATTCAAAATCACGGTAGGATTGTGTGTGTGTGCGTAATATGACAAGTTTATTTTACAATATGTGTGGAAATGCGAAAGGTTTAAAATATTAGTAGAGAAACTCTTGAAGAATCATGAAGTATATCTACCAAGTATCGAGACTTATAAAGTTAAGGTAATTAAGACAGTGTTAACAGTGGTGAAAGGATGGACAAACATGAAAGAAACAATAGAAAGCTTAGACAGGACCTTTACATAAATGGACATTTGATTGAATATCAATTTGATATTCACATGGAAAAAGAAAGTTAACCTCTACCTCAAAACTCTACCTCTATCTCAAACCATATTCCCAAATTAAGTGCCAATTGATTATATTTTTAATTATAAAAGATAAAATAATTAACATTCTAGAAGTTGATATAAATTGTCTTCATGATAGAGAATGAATTTTATATTGAAAAAATCATCAACTATAAAGAAAATAATTATAAATTTGACTACATGAAATTGATAACTGGAGATCGTCTGCCTATCCGAAAACAACATTAAAGAGAATGGAAAATAAAGTGAAGATTGGGAGAAGATATTTATAAGAGATAAAGTTAAGGGACCATATGTAAAATGTATGAAAAACTGATATAAATCATTAAGAAAATGATTGACCACCAAGAAGAAGACTGGGTCAGATACTTTAGCAAGCTCTAAAAAAACCCAAAACAAACAAACAAACAAACAAACAAACAAAAAACGGTCTAATCAGCAAACTTGTAGAAAACTGTCCAGCCTCATTTGTAATGAGGAAGATGAAAATTTAAACCACAATGTGATACTCTGCCGGGGTCCAGCCCCAGCAGTCCAGGGGTTCCCAAAGGTGTGGCCAGAGTCGGTGAAGAATGTTTTACACCAGTGGTTCCCAAACTTATTTGGCCTACCGCCCCCTTTCCAGAAAAAATATTACTCAGCGCCCCCTGGAAATTAATTTTTTTAAAATTTTAATAGCAATTAAACAGAAAGATATATGTATTAATGTTTCTACCTTTTTCGTAAAATATAGTAAAGAAAGGTGTAAATTAGAAACATTGAAGTTTGAAATTATGAAACTATTTATTGAACTCAGAATAGAAAGGTAATACAAAAAAAGTTAAAACAAATGCACCTGTGGCCATCACCACCCCCCTGGATCGCTGCAGCGCCCACCAGGGGGCGGTAGCGCCCACTTTGGGAATCACTGTTTTACAGGGAGACAGCGTTCAGAACTCTCTAGCTCTCTCTAGTCTCCGTGGATCTTCCTGTGCCTGGCTGAGGCCACAGAGAAAAGATCCCGGGGCAAACTGAGCCTTTATTTTTATAGTCAGAGGTAAACAAAGTAGTGGCTACCAAAGTTACACTGTTCTTGTGAGTTTCACTTGTTTACACTGTTCTTGTGAGTTTCACTTGTTTTTGTTCTTGTTGCACTTCCCTCAGCCCATTAGCTTCCCGGGTAAGATCTAGGGAGCGTCATAAGGTCAAGCCTAATTATGCTTAAGAGGACAGTGCCCTCTAAACTGGGACTTGTTTGTGACTTTGCCAACAGGTCAGTCTGAGGTTTAACCCTATAGCGGCCCCCCATAATACTCCTCTATACCTATCAGAATTTCTAAAATTAACAAGACTTACAACAGGGGTATCAAGGAAGTGAATCATACATGAGATCATAGCCTCAGTCTTGATTGCAGCCCATGAGGGACCCAGAGCCAGAGGACCCAACCAATGGGAACTGTCACATACTGCTGGTGAGAGTGTAATGTGGTACAACCACTTTGGAAAACAATTTTGATCTAGCAATCCCACTCCTAGGAATATAACCAATGGAAATGCATGGATTTGTGTATCAAGATACATTTTATAAAAATGCTTTTAGCAGTAAAATTTGAAATTACCCCAAACTGGAAGCAAACCAAAGGCCTTTCAAGAGTATTGAGCTATATATGCTCAACAAAATGGTGCATTCTAATGAATAGGAAAAACTATAGCTCCTGCAACAATGTCGAAAAAAATCTCCGAAATATGAAGTTGAGCAAAAGAGACCAGACTCTTACCTCTTCCTTCCATAGAATACTATAATGCAGTGATTTTCAACCTTTTTCATCTCATGGCACACATACACTAATGATTAAAATTCTGTGGCACATCAAAAAATATGTTATGTTTTTTGACAATCTGATAAAAAATGAAATTTCTATTCATTCATACTGATGGCTATTTTTGTGTTGGCTGTCGTCATTTTTTTATTTGACAATCTAAAGGAAAAGATATCAGTGCCTCCAACTAAATAGTCAGGTATTGCATGTTTTAGAAATTCTTGCAGCTTGCCTGGCTGGTGTGGTTCAGTGGTTGAGCATCAACCTATGAACTAGGAGGTCGGTTCGATTCCTGGTCAGGGCACATGCCTGGGTTGTGGGCTCAATTCCCAATGGGGGGCATGCAGGAGGCAGCCAATCAATGATTCTCTCTAATCATTGATGTTTTTATCTCTCTCTCCCTCTTCCTTGCTCTCTAAAATCAATACGAAATATATGTTTAAAAAAATTCTTGCCCTGACCGGTTTGGCTCACTGGATAGAGCATTGGCCTGCGAACTGAAGGGTCCCAGGTTCGATTCCAGTCAGGGGCATGTACCTTGGTTTCGGGCACATCCCCAGTAGGGGGTGTGCGGGAGGCAGCTGATCAATGTTTCTCTCTCATTGATGTTTCTAACTCTCTATCCCTCTCCCTTCCTCTCTGTGAAAAAATCAATAAAATATAAAATAAAAAAATAAAAAGTATTGTTTCCTTTAAAAAAATTCTTTCAGCTTGAAAATTGTTGCTATAATGGTTACTTTGGAGAGGGGAGGGAGGACAATGATTAGAAGGGGACAGAGGGAGAAGGTGTATCTGATGTGTTGGCTTTGTTCATTGTCTTGTTCTAGATTTTGTGATAGTTCATTGAGTTGTTTTGTATACTTTTCTGTATGCATGTTATATTTATCAATAAAACATTTTAAAATTTTAATGTAAGGCAAAAAAATCTTTGTTTCCATTGAGGAACTGATACCTGTTTTTTATTTGTAACTAGAGGCCCGGTGCACAAATGCATGCACCATTGGGGTCCCTCGGCCTGGCCTGTGGGATCGGGCCGAAACTGGTTCTCCGACATCCCCCGAGGAGTCCCGGATTGCGAGAGGGCACAGGCCAGGCCAGGGGACCCCACCGGTGCATGATTGGGGCCAGGGAGGGACGCAGGAGGTTGCCCAGCCAGGAAGGGACCCCAGGAGGGCTCCAGTGTGTGTCCCGCCCGACTCGCTTAGTCCTGATCAGCTGGACTCCAGCAGCAAGCTAACCTACCAGTCAGAGCGTCTGCCCCATGGTGGTCAGTGCACGTCATAGCGAGTGGTTGAGTGACCTTAGCATATCATTAGCATATTATACTTCGATTGGTTGAATGGCCGTGGATGACCAGACACTTAGCATATTAGGCTTATTATATAGGATTTATTGTTTTCCTTCTTCAGTTTGGCTAACAAGAATCCTAGAACTGAATCTCAGGTTCAGTTCTAGCAATTACACCAACCATTGTGACCAAATAATTTTCTTCTTCTTCCTCCATCCTTGTCTTTTTACTATTTCCCTTGCCATGATTGTTTTTAATCTACATGTTTTTTAACCATTACTTAGTTTTATATATTTATAACTGGGTATGACTTCTTGGGAGGTTACAGCTCTTAAAATTCAAATTAACGACTTAAACCTCCAGTTCTCTAAATTAATAGGTATACTGTTATTTCTCTTGGGGATTTCTCCTACCTCAACAGCCTGAGAATACCAAAAGCAGAAAAGAAAGTTAAATGTCCACTATAACACTTTATTAAATAGATGGCATCATAGCTGTCTAAAGGACTTAATTCACCCTGAAAAATACCCAACTCACACTTAGAAAACAGTTAAAGAAGTTTGAAGAATTTTATAAGGCCTGTAGGAGTAATAACCATGTGGTAATCCTTTAAAGCATATTAATACTGCAAATAAAATAACAGTGAATAATTTCCCATAACTGTCCAAATTCTCTAGTACCCAAGTAACCATTGTAAAAAGGAACAACTTGAGTTCAAAGAACAGACGTGTGTTTTTACCTTAGCACACCCAAGATGGCTATTATTGTAATCATTACGTGGTAGGAAACTATCATAGCTTGAAAGTTACTTAATTCACACAATCTGTTACAGTTCTAATGTAGTTCAAATTAAATGTACTTCCTGACTATAACTCCTGAATAAGTACAGTACAATTAACTCCTTGATGAAATCTTCTTAATAACCAAAAGTTGTCTGGTAGAAATTTGAATGCAATATGATTAAAAATGCCAAAACTTAGCATTTCTAGGCATTTGAATAATATGAACTTGTAAGGTTTAATACAATGACATTTTAATAAATCAAAGTTAAACTCTTATTTGTTTACTTGCAGAAATTATTCATAAGCTTGACAGTGTTTATTAAGCAAAAAATTGAGACATTGACAGTGTGTTGTTAAGGAGCTTTTTTGTGGAGTGATTGCCTTGTCACTTACATTACAATGATACTATCTGTTAGATGGATGGCTAATTGTGAGAAGTCTTTGTTTCAAGGAAAAAAATAATAGGTATCATAATGTGCTGTTATGTAGCACAGTATGTGTACAGAGCCCCTGCTTCAGCTCTAAATCAGGATACAATTGGCAGGATCTTAAAAGGCAACAAAATGAGTAGAGCATTTTTTTGTATTCTTGTTACCATGTTTCTAAAATATACCCCAAAATGTACCTGGCTAAGTACTGGGCCTAGTTTTCCTCAGTCCTGACCTCCAGGCAATTGTAATTAAAATAATCTACCATGCTTATCCCTCTAATGAGGGAACTGCTCCATCAAGAGGTTCTACTGCCTACGTGAACCTGCCGATGGCCCTAAGCAGGTAAAACTGAATGGACTAGAGGTGGGCACCTGACGTTGGAAACCAATCTTTAGGCTGGCTTTCCACCCGACTGTCACAAAAGATAATGGAGACAATCCTATTTCCTCTTAGAGATCTGAAGTAAGAAATTGCTAGAGGGCCTTGTGCAAAACCATGGGGAGCCAGAAGCTATGAGGAAGCCTACTGATAATGGAACAGAAAGAAGCTGAGAGCCATTGAAGTGGATGAACATCTATGGACTCCACATACCTGGACACTGAACAACCATTTACCCCAGAGTCCCTAAAGCCCGGTGCTACTGTAATTCCAGTCATTTATTTTTTCTCTTTCAATGCAAACCCTTTACAGTAAGTTTTCTTTCCTTGAGCTAATAATGCCAGTTAGTCTGTATTCCTTACAAAAGCCAAACTAAAACAAAGCTTGGGATCAAGGGTTACAGTCTAATTGTTTCTCAATTTTTATTGGAAGGTACCAATTGGGAACAGAGAAATGCCAGCTGCAAAAATGCTTTCATTTTAAATGCTGTTTGCAAAGCACGATGCCAAAGCCATTCTAAAGGACAGGATGATTATTGTAAACTATGGCAAAATCACACTTCATTATAAATGATTTGAGCAGTTTTTATAATAAGTCAAAGGAATATTATTTTAAAAACTCAATATATAATAATCCCTTTGAAAGATGGAGTTGGGAACTAAAATATTTTAGTGATTTACTTGAAACTGAAACAATTTATAGTGGGCATTGGCTGTCCTCTGAAATCACCTTTTTCTTTTCTTTTTTTTTTTTTTTACATTTCTTGGCTCACTATTTATATAAAGATCTAAAATTTTAGAAAATGTGGACTGTGTTTGCCTACAGGATGACATTTCAACTTTTTTTAAACCACTTTCCACAATTTTTTCACCTTCTCATCAATTTTTTCACCTTCTCATCCTGCTGGCCTTAAACTTTGAGTCAGTCATGCCGTTTGCATTTTCAGTTCCCACACCTGAGCTATTGAGTATGTTGAAGAGGTTCCCATCTGTGCCACCAGGAACCTATAGTCACCAAAGTGTCAGTGATCAGTAGAGTCCATGCTTCCATCCGTTGAAATAGAGTCTAAATTTCCATCACTTTCTATCTATAATAATAATAGTGTAATATGCTAATTAGATTGGACGTCCTTCCCAACGAAGCCAGGGCTGCGAGGAAAGCCCAGGTCCCGGGTGCCTGCCAGCTGCTGGAGGGAAGCCCAGGTCCCGGGTGCCAGAGGGAAGCCAGTGCTGGCAGCTAGGGGAAGGAAGGCCTACTCTTGCATGAATTTTGTGCATCAGGCCTCTAGTATAGGAATAAATACCATGAGAACAGTGAAGGTTTTAATGACTAAGAATGGACTTATGTTAAATCTTACATAAAAATTTTTTAATGGAATAAATAAGACTTGAAATATTTTAGAAGTCACTGTACAGTACCAAATATGCTTGAAATCAGCACCACAATCAAGATAATGAACGCCCTGACTGGTTTGGCTCAGTGGATAGAGCGTCAGCCTGCGAACTGAAGGGTCCCAGGTTCGATTCCAGTCAAGGGCATGTACCATGGTTGCTGGCACATCCCCAGTAGGGGGTGTGCGGGAGGCAGCTGATTGATGTCTCTCTCATCGATGTTTCTGACTGTCTATCTCTCTCCCTTCCTCTCTGTAAGAAATCAATAAAATATATTTTTAAAAAAAAGATAATGAACATATGACCCCCCAAATTTCCTTGTGCCCCTTTGTATTACTTTTGTTTGTAATATGTAAGTTTGTGTTATTTATTTATTTATTTATTTATATCTTTATTGTTGAAAGTATTGCATATGCCCCCATTTTCCCCCCATTAACCTCTTCTAGCCTGCCCCTGCCCCGCTCCAGGCCTTCACCACCCTATTGTCTGTCCACGGATTATGCATATATGTATACAAGTTCTTTGGCTGATCTCTTCCCACCCTCTCTGAAGAGCTAGTATGAGCTGGCTACAGCGCACCCCTGAGTTTCTTACCTCTTATTACCCTTCCTCCATTTCAAGTAACCTCAGATCCTTCAACATCTCCTCATCTTACCTATTTTTCAAACTTTTCATTAATTTGCACCCTCTTAATTCAGTAATTGAGCTCAAAACCGGAACTAGAGAGTCTACACTGTAGGTTAAAGCAGTGGTTCTCAACCTTCCTAATGCCGTGACCCTTTAATACAGTTCCTCATGTTGGGGTGACGCCCAATTTCATTGTTACAAATTGAACATAATTAAAGCATAGTGATTAATCACAAAAACAATATGTAATTATATATGTGTTTTCCGATGGTCTTAGGCGACCCCTGTCAAAGGGTCGTTCGACCCCCAAAGGGGTCGCGACCCACAGGTTGAGAACCGCTGGGTTAAAGGCTTAAGAAATGAAGCCAGGCTATAAATGTTAAAGGGAAAGAAAGCCTTGGGCAATTTACTAGGGCTGGGAAAGGGAGCTCTATGATAGATAGGAAGGTACCCTTTTAAACTAAATGACTGTTGGGAGATCTGTCTGTGGATATGGGTAGAAAGAAGGAAGCAAAGCAGGTTACTCAGTTCTGAAGTGGCATATTTTTGCACACCATGCTTTCTTAGCTGTATCACTAATTGAATTCAACGTCACTGATCATCTGGGGTACCAACCCCCATCGGGCCTGTATCTATCCAGGATTAATGGCTGTGGATATCATGGAAGTAATTTGCAAGGCCTTTTTTCTTTACTGCTTTAAGTGAAACCTCGGGGGGGAAATCTGAGCAGCCCCAAACTGTCTTATTCAGGGTAATAACTTTCTTTTTTCTGGCTGTAATGGAACCCAGTCATTATCTGTGTGTTTTTGTTTTTATGAATACCAGGAAGATGGCCTGATTTTAAAGATTGTCTTTGACTGTTCTTCAGGTTAGCAGTATTCATATCATTTACTCTGTCACCACAATTATAACTGAAAACACTGCTACACTGTACCTGAGACTATTACAAATTTCTTTATTTTGCAGTAAAAATATAGTCTGAAAATTTTTACAACTGTTAACAGTGTTTAAGCTAGCTTAGCCAAATACATGCAAAGGGATGAGTGAATTGTCCTAGATACAGATGGTTCTTTTGACTTTTGATTGTTTAGGAATGAAATTACAGCATTTAAAACATATTAAAGTTTTAAATAACATTTTAGATCAATTTGAAGGTAAAAATATATATAGGAAAAAAATTTAATTGCAAAATCTATATTACAAAACTAACTCTAGTCATATGAATTCAGTTCCTAGCATAAGAAAATTTTCCTTTCAACAGAGCTTTTCATGTCTTTCAGGATATTGGAAAAAAATGATTGGTGTATTTCATAGGAAGGTAAAGAACTCTTTGGCTTTGGTCTAGTATCAATAGTCTGGGTACAGTGTTGGGGGAAACTGGGCCCTGACAGTTGTCATCTCATTGGCAACATATGTATGGAAAACACAGGTACCTTTATTCTGCTGTTGAACTATTTTCCTAAACCTGTTACCATGGCTTCTAAGTGCATCAAAAGGCAGCCCCTCCTTACATTTCCAGACCCTCCCTGTCCTCTAAGTCCTCGCCATTCAAACTGTAGCCGGGGAAGGCGACCTGGGTGTCATCTGGTAGCTTGTTAGAAAGACAGAGCCCTGAGCCTGTCCCAGACCTGCTGGTTCAGAATCTGCATGGTTACCAGACACTGGGTCATTCATGACCACAGGAAAGTTCCAGAAGCAATCCCCTGCAGGGACTTGCCCTAATACTTGGGGTCACAATGATTAGTGCCTCTTTTCTCTGAAGTCTTACCTTCAGTCCACTGTATAGACTTTAGCACTTCATTATATAATCTTAGGTTTCTCACCAATTATTTGGACATAGGCAAATCTCATTTTCCTGGCTATCTGGGGACCTCCTAGGTCAGGGATTGGCAAAATTCTGTAAAAGGACACATGATAAATATTGTTGGCTTTGCACATGCTGTCTCTGATGCATATTCTTTTATGACTTGTTTACTCCTTAAAAATGTAAAAAACCATGTTAGCTAGAAAGCTGGACACAATTAGACTCTAGGCTACATTTGGTTAATGGGCAGTAGTTTGCCCAGCCCTGTCCTAGATGGAAGGGCCAGGGTTAAATGCTGGGCCTTGGTACAGTGATGATATGGAGGTTAGTAACCAATGCTTATTATTCAATGGTTTGTTAAAGTCATTTCATAGTCCCTTCTGCCTTATGTTCCAAAACATTTGAGGTAAGATTTAAGAAAAGTTATGAAAAATTATCTTAATATTAATAAAAAAAGAAATATTTACATACTTTAGAAAGAAGCTATTAATAAGAATGGAGAGTTTCAAATAACCTCATTTATAGTTTGTCTTTTCTTATGGAATGCAAGACATAAAAGTAAACCATGAGTCCCCACTTGGCAAGAGTATAATTATAATCCTTCATTTTTCATAAAACCGTATTTGCAAAGATATTTTGATATTTATTCCAACCCAATATGAGTACATAAAGAACAAAAAGAGTAAAGGTAATATGCCACAGTAGTAAGTTTAAATTTTTTATTACAATATCTATTTTGTGTCTTGACCATAGTATTATTCTTTACTCTTTAATTGCTTGTTAGATTGCAATTTAATATCATTATGAACTATCGCTTGGGCTTACGTTATGTGTCCAACAGAATTAGTTTCTCAATTTCATTACTATTTAGAGAATTAAAACAGTGTAACTAGAGAGGAATGAAAAAACTCTTCTAGGAAAAGCAGCAACATAATACATATCACTCACACACACTCTCTCTCTCTCTCTCTGACCTGTGTTATTGCTCCAGGCAATGTCGGGAGAGAAATGGGTTTTCTGTTTAGGCTGATATTTTGTGGAATTTTTTTTTTTTGACCATAAGAAAACCAGTAATAAACTTATTTTAAGGCCAGAAAAAATGTAATTTTCCTGGTAGGAAAGACCAAAAAACATTAGGGTTATATATCCTATAAATTCTTTCTTTCATCGGTATCAAAAAAACTAGACTGTTTTTGAAGAACTGAATTCAACTAAGGCAACACAGAACATTTAAAATTTTGCAAACATTTGTTATTGATATGATAAATAATGTTTCTTAGGTCATTATTTATCTACAGAGGAAGAGATTATACAATAACTAAGATTTAAAAGTAGATTATTTGTGTCTGCATCTTTTCAATGTTAAGTTTTGCTTGATACCTTTACAACAAGAGGACCTTTAATTTACATAACAGCTAGTCTACAAGAAATCAACTAAAATGCCATTATTTTTGTTTGGTTTCCCACAATATTTTTTCTGTGCTACCACTGGAGGTTTTCCAAATTTTATTTTATTTCTGTGTATTTTTTTTCTCTGAGTTATTTTTAATAATCTCAGAACACCATGTACTGGCTTGGGAAATTCACTGTAAACTGAGAGTAGTTGACCTCACCTCCCAGAAACATTAAATAAACTTGATCGTTTTCAGGGACTATCCCCTTTTTCAGGCATCTGCTAGGTTTCCTGGTAGCGAAAACGTATGCTCTTCCTGTTTGGCCTGGAGAAAGTTGCTCTGAAATGCATCCTAGGTTCTCAGAATTAAGTCTTTACAGGAAGTCAGATCTGGGGGAATCATCTATTCAAGATGATGATGTTCAGACAGTAGAATTCAGGGGGATAATTTCTCACATAAATTCAACTGATTGTGGATTTAAGTCATATCTACAGTATACCTTCACAGCTACATCTAGGTTAGTGTTTGAATGAATAATGGAATTGTAGCCAAGTGGACAGATCAAAAAGACAATAAAAATGTAAAATTACAATCATGGAAAGTATTATGAAGGAGAGGTACATGGTATTTTGAGATTGAATAAGAGGGAGGAAGTTGACTTAAACATGGAAGCCAGGCAGGCGTTGGCCCCTTCATTGTCCATTTGTTGCTTGGCCCAGTACTTTATAAATATTTGAGAGTTATGGGCCCACTTGACTTTGCAGGTTGGCTAAGACTTCAGGGTTGTACATACTGACTATTGTCTTAAAAGGAATAATTTACTTCATTTATGTAGACCCAAGTAATTTTCCAAGTGAGCCAGGCCAAAATAAATCTTCCTTTTAAATAGTTCTGAGAATGTTCTTTGCCTTAATGTAAACATAGGCAAACACACACTCTATCATCAACAACAAAATTTGTTCATCCTTCAGAAAAGCATTTTAGATTTCCTGAAATCTAATGAACTTTAGTGTGATTATGAATTTAATATCATACTTTCAGCTCTTGACAAACCTCTTGAAAAGGTAATTTATCCCTGGCATTGATCAAATAACTTTGACTGCAGAAGACAGTCTTCATACAGGACGTAGACAGCCGCATGGTGCAGTGTAGTCTATTGGAGAACATAATGAGCCTCAGTACTGTGTGTACAGCTTCCATCTTCATAGTAGAAGCAAAAACAAATGTGTAGCTACCCAGATGTTTCATCCAATTGAAGTTTTGCTCGGTAAATAAACTATTTTTTCTTTCTCTATTTCAAAGGTGCTGGTAGCCTTTAGAGTTTTCAAAAAGTGATCAAAAACTAGAAAGTTTTCTCAGGTGACAGGAGCTGGCTGCAGAGAGATGTCAGGATCCAATTGTGTCCTGATTATAAAGAGACTGTCAATTCATCCATATCCTGCTTCAAAACAGTAAGTCGGCAATTCTGGAGTGGATAAAATCAGTTGCCAAAGGCACTGCCTCACTTACCCCCTCTTGTTCAAGAATCCAAGATGCCTAACTGGTTCATCATTTCCAGAACATGTGGTTCTACCATGGTCTTCATAGCTGTGAGAGTCTTCTTTTATTTTTATTGGATTTGAGATTAGCAAATCTGGAGGATGCTTTTGACAAGGGTTGTGTGTTAGAATTAATCCAAGT
Organism: Myotis lucifugus; assembly: GCF_000147115.1. Lineage (NCBI taxonomy): Eukaryota > Metazoa > Chordata > Mammalia > Chiroptera > Vespertilionidae > Myotis > Myotis lucifugus. The sequence goes on from NW_005871156.1 coordinate 2,610,537, forward strand.
TTTGTTAGAGTTCTAGTCTTGGCACATTGAACCTCCGTTTTAGACAAAGATCTGTTCTGATGTGTTGGTAGGATAGACAGTTGTTAACTTTTACATCAGCTTTATAATCCTCATGTTTCTCTACTAGGAATGTGGTGCGTTTTCTTGGGTACTCTTCGCTTTGGCCCTGAAACCACAGGGAAGCCAGAGTCAGTCATTTGTCCTACTCAAAAGAATGCAATTCTAATTTTTAAATCACTGACAAAAAAGGACTCAACTTCTAGGTCTTTTCATCTCTCTTCTCACTCTATATTCCCTAGCAAGTAGGCTATTTATTTCAAATTGCGTTGTCCACCTCCCAAAACAACAACAAAACTCCACTCAGCCAAACAACACTTTGAGGGAAGCACAGATCAGAGCAGTGTGACTACAAAAGCAGGCATGTTGAGGATTGCCATCATCATTCTCTCTGAAAGAGCACTATCTTTAACACCCAAATAAGGGAATAAACCAAAAAAAGAGCAAGTCTTCAGTTTCAGGACATAGGCAATCTAAATCAGTATTTGGTGAAGGGAATTCCTAGGATAATTACAAAGTGATGACCTAAGATGTTAGTGGTGCAGTTAATTTCTACTCTTGATAAAAGCAGAATAAAAGCTCTCAGGAGGGAAGATTTCAAAAATAAAATTGAGAGAGAGAGAAATATAAGGAAAAACTAAATAAATGAAAACAGACGAGATGCCAGGTGGCCAAAACAAGGCTTTCCAATTACTGCAAAGTGAAAAGACTGGCAAATTCTCTTCTCCCAAAATACTAGTAAGTATAAAATTTGACAAACTGCCCTAACCAGTTTGGATCGGTGGGTAGAGCGTTTGGGCCCATGGACTGAAGGGTTCTGGGTTCGATTCCAGTCAAGGGCATGTACCTTGGTTGCAGGCTTGATCCCCTACCCTGGCAGGGGTGTGTGCGGGGGTGGGGGGGGGCAACCAATGTGTCTCTCTCACATCTATATTTCTCTCTCTGTGTCTCTACCCCTCCCTTCCACTCTCTCCAAAAATCAATGGGAAAATATCCTCAGGTGAGGATTAACAACAAAAACAACAAAAACAAAACACGAGAAACTTAAAAAAATCTTTTTCAGGGCTCTGGAAATCAAACAAAGGCAAACTACAAATGAGAAGCATTTGTTTCTAAAAAATTTTTTTGCTGGACTTTGGGTATGAATAGTGAAAGTTGGGCCATTCTTGCCTGGGGCTTTTTTCATCCAGTCCTAACAGGGTGGGGCTACCTTTAAAGCCATCAGCTTTGCTGTTGAAGGGGCTGGCTTGATTCTGAGTGGAGGACAAAAAACAAAAACAAACAGCCCTAACCGGTTTGGCTCAGTAGATAGAGCGTTGGCCTGCAGACTGAAGGGTCCCAGGTTTGATTCAGGTCAAGGGCATGTACCTTGGTTGCGGGCACATCCCCAGTAGGGGGTGTGCAGGAGGCAGCTGATTGACGTTTCTCTCTCATTGATGTTTCTAACTCTCTATCCCTCTCCCTTCCTCTCTGTAAAAAATCAATAAAAAATATAAAAACAAACAAACAAAAAACATACCCAACACTATTTCCAGTAATAGTAGCAATCTTAGTAGGAAAAGAATATTGAAAGTTCTGCAAGGCAAGCCTGAGGTTGTGATCCTGTTTGGCATGAGTGGCAGACCTGTGAAATAACCAGAAATGTAGCAGGTAGCTTCCAAAAGGGAGAGCTTCTCTTCTCCCTTCTTCCTCTCCCTTCTCTCCATGCCCTTGGCCGGAATCAAACCTGGGACCCTTCAGGCCAACGCTCTATCCACAGAGCCAAACCAGTCAGGGCTGTTTAGAAGGAAGATAAAACCACCTCAAAAAGAATTGTTTTCAATTGAAAATTGAGGGGTTATTTTAAAGCAAATAGATGAACCTGGTGAAAGGGAGAATGGGAGAAAGAGAGTGAGGAGGAAGTGTGGGAAACAGAGGCTTTGTAATGACTTCCATGTGAGGACAGCCTGGGACCCCTTTCTCCAACCTCATCTCCTTCCATCCTTTCTTTCACTTTATGGTTGGAACACATCATAATTCCCCAACTTGTACACTATTTCAAGCTTCTGGGGTCTTACTTGGACTGCTCTGTGTCCAAGTAGAGTTCTTTTTCCCTCCTCTTGGTACGGATTCAAAACCCTCTGCCTTTCTCCTTTCCTTCTTGCAGCGGTTCTCAACCTGTGGGTCGCGACCCTTTCACAGGGGTCGCCTAAGACCATCGGAAAACACATATATAATTACATATTGTTTTTTGTAATTAATCACTATGCTTTAAATTATGTTCAATTTGTAACAATGAAATTGGGGGTCACACAACATGAGGAACTGTATTAAAGGTCGCGGCATTAGGAAGGTTGAGAACCACTAGGGAAAAAGAAGAGAGGAGAAGATCCCTGAATAGTTTGGCTCAGTGGACAGAGCGTTGGCCTGCAGACTGAAGGGTCCCAGGTTCGATTCTGGTCAAGGGCATGTACTCTAGGAGAGTCTTTCTGATTACCTTTTCCTATCTGTGTGAGGTACCCTCCCCTGGGGCCCAGTGCTATCCTGTGCTTATCTCTGTCATGGTTCTAGTCATATTGGATGGAAATAATCACTCTGATCCTCTTTTCTAATTAGATTGTGGACTCCTCAAGGACAGGAAGGTCTCTTACTCATTTTTTTAAAATATATTTTTTATTGATTTCAGAAAGGAAGGGAGAGGGAGAGAGAGATAGAAACATCAGTGATGAGAATCATTGATTGGCCGCCTCCTGCATGCCCTCTACTGGGGATCGAGCCTGCAACCCAGGCATGTGCCCTTGACTGGAATTGAACCCAGGACCCTTTATTCTGCAAGTCAATGCTCTATCCACTTAGCCAAACCATATAGGGTGATGACTCAGCACTACTAACATGTGGGGACAGATAAGATGTTGGGCTTGTCTTATTTCACTCCTTCCATTCCCACGTGGAATCTTGGGTTGTCAGCCATGTCTCTTGCTTTCTTTTCTATTCATCGAACACCAAGTTCATCTATTTCAGTGGTTCTCAACCTTGGCTGCCTCCAGAATGAGGCCCAGAAATCCAGATTTTAAAAAGATTCCCATGTGATTCTAATGTGCAGCCAAGGTTGAGAACCACTGATCTATTTGCTTTAAAATAACCCCTCAATTGAAATTTGAAAACAATGCAGGAAGGAAGACTTGCAACATAAATGGCATCTGTGAATGGTCTGGAAATTAATCCGTTATATACGTCATTCTTTTTGAGGTTGTTTTATCTTCCTTCTTAAGAACTCAGAAACTCAATGGCAACTTGAAACAGAACCCAATTTAGTCCCGTCATTAGACCAAGAGGGTTTTTTTTAAAATATATTTTATTGATTTTTTACAGAGAAGAAGGGAGAGGGATAGAGAGCCAGAAACATCGAGAGAGATCAATCAGCTGCCTCCTGCACGCCCCCCAGTGGGGATGTGCCCGCAACCAAGGTACATGCCCTTGACCGGAATCGAACCCGGGACCCTCCAGTCCGCAGGCCGACGCTCTATCCACTGAGCCAAACCGGTTCGGCAGACCAAGAGGGTTTTATTCTCCCTGGTCCTCTGTCAGATTTTAAATGGATGTAGTTTTATTCCCCTTCTCATCTAATACTGGAACATATCCATCTATAGCAAGATCTCACTTTTAAATGAAGTTCTTGTATTTCAAGAGACCTTTTAAAGGGGAAAAATAATAGCTTCCCTCTAGACAAAGCTCATGGCTGGAAAGTGAGTCTGTTTATCTCCAAAAATTCAACAAATTCTTATGAAGAATTGGGCCCAAATTCTTGGTGGCTAGAGGAGGAGGTGGGGTTCAGAAGGAGGACATGACTTGCTCAGAGTCACATAGCTAAGTTAGTGTGTCACCTGTGTACTTTCTCTCTTCTCATAGCTATTGGGTACTTTCCCTCGAAGTGAGACCCAGACTCTGGTTGGAACAAGAATTCCTGTCCTATGCTCTTCTGAGATATAGCACCTTAGAGAATTAAAATGTTCAGCTGTTGCCATTGTCTGGTGTAAATCTCTCTATCTTCACCTGTTTCCCTTGGCAGAGAGTGACTCAATGGACCATGGCTGAAAACCCCACATAGTCCAAACCTTGGTGATCTGTTTGGTTTATTCTCTCAATGGACCTCTTCTCTGTAGCCACACACACCCTCTGTCCATTCCTTGTACTGTTTATAGTACCTCCTATCACAGGGCCTATGCATTTATGTATTTCCCACATTCAATCATCCTAGCCCACCCTACCAGCCACTGTTCACCCACCTAATCCTCTCTCATTCTTTAGGTCTTATTTTAAATGTCCCCAAGGCAACCACCACCAACCACTGACTTCTCAGACTATCAGATATATAGTTACCTGTACCATTTATTCATCACACTGATCACATTTGTGATTATTTAATTGAGAGTCTCTCCCACTTCTCCATAAACGCTGTTCTAGGGTCTCTCCTGACAGGTTCTCCAGACTAGGGAGCTCACTTGCACTATACTCCTCCTTCCCTCAAGCCTAGTTTGGGGGGGGGGGCAGGGGGAGGGGAGGCACTTCAGGGAGACCATGTGAAGAATTTGATGTGATTCAGGAACAGGGACCCCGTGTATCGGTGTCTATTTATTTCTTACTTTTTGATTCAATCTTATTTTTCTAATTATTTCATTGTAAGAATTAGAGCAACATTATTTCATTTTTTATTGAGATGGAATCCACAAACTATAAAATTCACCCTTTTAAAGTATGCAATTCAGTGGTTTTTAGTATATTCACAAAGTTGTGCAAAAATCACCCCTATCTAATTCCAGAACATTTCCTCGTCCCCCAAAGAAATCCCACTTCCTCTTCCCCCGCAGCCTCTGGTAGGCACGAGTCTACTTTTTGTCTCCATGGATGTGCCTATTCTGGATATCCTATATAATGAAAGTCTAATATGCAAATCGACCAAATGGTGGAACAACCGGTGGAAAGACTGGTCGCCTCTGATGCACACTGACCACCAGGGGGTAGACGCTCAATGCAGGAGCTGCCCCCAGCTCTCAGGCCCCAGGCCAGCCAAGGCAGTACCAGCGGGGGTGGGGGGGTGGGAGGGGACCCTCACGATAACCCCACCAGTCAGCCTGCAAAGGGAGGAGACTGATGGTGGTAGCAGGGGGTGGGCCTGGCTGGTGAGCGGGTGGTGGTAGGGGGCGTGGCTGGCCAGAGAGTGGGCCTGCGAGCAGGTGGCGCCAGGCCAGCCAAGGCGGGTGCCAGTGGGGCCCCCCCCCCCATGGGGATTTATGTCTTTAAAAGCAAAAATCTCTTTATTGCCATTTTAATGGGAGGGAGCAAAATTAGAGGTGGGTATTGGATCTGCCATTTTGACCTACATATGTGACATCACACGTTAACTGCTGGGTTGTTTTTAATGTTGTATATAAAAAGAAACAATTACATTTTCAGTTTTTAAGAAAAATTGCTAAGTGATGTTTGAAGTGGACATTCTTACCCTAGACCAGAGCACCCAACTCCTGGAAAAGCCATGAGGTTGAGGGAGGTTAAGTCTGAGGATGAGGGAGATTTGGGATGGCTGGGGGTGTGCACAGGGTGAGGATGAGGTGGGTGTTAGGCAACATGCAGAAGGAAGCAGCATAGAACCTGAGTTATATGTCTATTCTATCACAGGCTTTTTTCAGAATCATTCTCTGGGGTGTGTTCATTCTCTGTGAAATCACTCGTATCCTCCATGGTATGCATATCAAATCTCCATTTCTCTCTTAAAACAAGAATAGTCACACTCATTTAATTTTAAATAATACATGCATTTGTCAGCTTAATGATAATACATATTTTTTCTTTGAAAATTTTAAAGGAATTCTCTGCTCTTGGTAGGTTTCATGATTACAATTCCCCAAGCAGAGTTTGAGCAATTCAGGAATGCTTTCTTAATTTCTCCCTATTGAGGACACAAATAGGGAAATGCCCCCCAATTGGAAAGTATCTTCTTTCATCTTCAGTCAGGGATGTTATCAATTTGTTTATTTTTACATAATGTTTTAATTTTGATTTGGTTATTTATTATAAAATGGCTGTAAAAGAAGGGATATTTATGTCACATTATGCAGTCTTATTCTCAGCTCTAGATTACAAAGGATATTTTCAAATAAGTTTTCCATTAGTTGTGTTTTTTTTTAGTATCCAATATTATAAATACATTTAATTGGATACTTTAGGCTATTGTACAATAATGAAAAAATTTTAAATTTAAAATAATCTTAAAAATTGTTATTGTTAGTTCTAAAAGTACTTGTAAGAAATTCATGTTATATCAGAAATGAAAATTAGGTGAATGTTTCCCTTAATTGAAATGGGTGAGTTATGTCTCTTAAGCATCTTACTTGATAAAATAGCAATATGCTAGTAACAAAGCAATGATTTCCTATTCTGGCAGACTACTTTGGATGTTAAAACAGTCAGAAAAAATTAGTCTTGTTGGCCGTTATATTGAGATCAAGAAGTCTGCCTCAAATTGCCCTTCTGTGTTGAATTCTGGTACTGTTGTATCCTGATAGGATAATATTTGAATGCAAATGGAAAGAGAACAGCTTTGGAAATGGTGGAGGAGAGAAAAGTTGCTGACTTAGAAGATAAGTACTTTGGGTGAGTGCAACCAGACACTTTTGAGTTAGTGTTTTGAGTCAAAGCCTTTTCTACCTTGCAGGTACCTTTCATTAATGTTCTAATTTTCACACTAGAGTTTCAGCAGTTCAGTAATGCATTTCTTCATTCATCCTTATTGTTTATGAAGATAGTGGAGAGTTTTCTGAAGTCTAGGATATATATATATGCCTTTGCCTTCCATCGGTGTAGTTGCCAGTTTTGTCTTTTTATAGATTTTCATAAGTATTGTAATTAGAAATCTGGAGAAGCTGAATTAGGGACTGCTAGTCTTGTTGCTATGATAACAAAGAAGTCCTTAAATATTTTATATATCTTTATTGTGGAGGATAAGACCAGAATTTAAATAGAAACTTGTATGTATCCAGACAGGAGATTCAAACACATCATGCTTCCTTTATTCTGCTCTCGCTTGTATTTTACAGCTTCCTTATGGTGACTCATTATGGCATAGAAAGCACGGGGTTATGGCTTCCAAAGCAAGACTTCATAGGACTCTGGTCTATTTCTAATTGGTAGGATGAGGTGGTTCCAGGGAAAGAGTGCTGAATTTAGTATCTTGAATATCTTGAATTCAGAAGATATGAATTCGAGTCCTGGTCTGTCACTTACTAGTTGTGTGACACTAGGGTAAATTACTCAACTTTTCTGAGGTTCTGTTTTCTCATCTACAAATGGGATTTTTGTGAGACTTGCAGAGATACTGTTTTGGAAGATGCAACATCAACTATATAATGAAGTTGGCTATCAAGATGTATCAAGATGGATAGTCAGTAATAAGATAATCAATATCACCAACAAATGTAAAATTGTACCTGTGACAGGTACTGTGAATGATAAATTCTTTTCTCACACCCACATCTTGTCTTCCAAAAAATCACATTGTCTCTGCTTCTAAATACAGGTAGTCCTCACTTTGTGGTCCTGTTAGGTGTGAATTTCAGTTACCACAGTTCAGTTAAATAATACCAGTTCACCAACAACATATCTCAAATTTGTTACCACAGTATATTTGCTATGAGTAATTACATAAAGTATAATTTCATGTTAGCTCTTCACTCTACATATCCTTACTTAAATAATAACAAATGTGCATCATAATCAATGACCAATCACATCATTTATTTTAAAGCCTGTTGGTGATTGGTCACTGCACATGTTATTCAGTTCATGCACAGACAACAAAGTGTGTGATTGTGTTGCCTCCTTGTCCCTTAGAGATAAACCTAGATGGCATTTTGCAAAAATGGATAATTGAAATAAGAAATTAAGGGGTGAGGGGAGCTAGAAGAGGGTAAAAGAGGGATAAATGGTGATGAAAGGAGACTTGACTTTGGGTGGTGAACACATAATACAATATACAGATGATGTATTATACAATTGTACACCTGAAACCTATATATAATTTTATTAACCAACTAGTAACCCAGTGCATGGATTCCTGCACATTGAAAGGAAATTAATTAGAAGGTGGCCAGTGGGGCAGGACTGGGTGAGATGGGCCAGACACGCCCTGGAGCCAACCTCCTGTGGTCCCTCCCTGGAATCTGCGGAGTGAGTGGGGTCCCTCCGGCAGGTGGGGTCCTTTGGCCTGGCCTGCAGGGGTCGGGCTGAAACCGGCTCTCCGACATCCCTCAAGGGGTCCCAGAGTGCGAGAGGGCACTCTGCAAAGTTGCTGTTGTACAGGGTGTGGAATGCAAATGCAAGTGTGCAGTAAACCAGATTCGGGGCCAACAGTGCCCCAGCAACAACATAACCCCTGGCCGAAGGTGGAATCGCATGGCCCCGTGAGGAATCAGGCTCCCTCCTCTCTGGTTTTGGGGTACATCACCTGGGAACCATCGTTGCCAAGTCACTGAAGCTCGGCAGCTCCTGCATTGAGCGTCTGCCCATGGTGGTCAGTGTGCATCATAGCAACCGGTCGGATGGTTGGACACTTAGCATATCAGCCTTTTATATATATATAGATGTCACCCCAATAAATTCAATTAAGAAAAGGAAGAAGGAAATGACCCACAAAAATGAAAACGCAGTAAAAACACAAAAAATGATAATGCTAGATGTGAAATTCAAATTGAACGTAATTGGAGTTATAGAAATGGGAATGTTGGCCCAGCCATACTTAAGGAGACTCCAGATGTCTCACTAGAGGGACTCAGTTAAGGTAGACTTATCAACATAAGTGAAGAAGGTGGTTGTGACAAAAAGGATGAATTCCCCAGTGGAGGTGATGCAGATAAATGACTTCACACTAAGGGAACTCTCAGAAGTATTTCAAGACATTGAAAGTGGAAAGGATAAAATGTTGAAGGCGACCCAAACTTAGAAAAGAGCATAACTATTCACCAAGGCATAGGAAAGATGCTTGCTCATTATTGTAAGTTTTGCAAGAATAAAAAGGCAAGTTTTGTTCAAATTACTCTTGAGTTTTTTTGCACAGAAATGAAACACTAAATCTCAGTGTTTCAAATGTTTTAAATTATAGTGGCCTAAATAAATAATAGATATACTCTTTTTTTTTCATTCCTCTATATATTTATAACTGGTAATGGGAAGTTTTTAATGTTTTGAGAAAAAAATTTAAAGGTTTTGGAACAATTATAATTTTTATCATTGTCTATTAAGATAAGACTACTGATTATTAAGATGAATAATTTTAGTTTGTGGGGACATATTTATAGTTTTGCGGTACATTCAAAGCAAGGACTACCTGGATTCAGCTACCATCATTGCTCCTATTCTGACCTGACCCACCATTAGCTCTTACCTGGATTATTGCTATAATCCCTTACTGGGTTTTAAATTATTTTATTTTTTTCCCTTCTGACCTTGCTCTTCTGCAGCTCATTCTCAATACAAGGCAGACGAATCCTGAAAAACATATGATAGATCATGTTATGCTTCTGCAATGGCTTCCTATCTGACTCAGAGTAGAAGCCACAGTGCTTACTTTTATAAGGTCTTATATGATCTAAGTCCCAAGTACTTTTCTGGCCTCATCTTCTGTTCTTGCCCTTGCTTCTCTCTGCTCCAGCCAACAGGCCAATTGCTGTTTTTCAACCCACCAGGCTTGTTTTTGCCTTAGGGCCTTCGTACTCACTGTTCCCTCTCCTGACTTCCTTCTTTATGATTACTTCCCTAGCAGCCCTATCTAAAATTTCACCCTCTCTCTGAACATCTCTTATCTCTCTTTCTTTTTTTATTGTATATTTTTACCCTAGCAAATATCAATCACACTAAATGGTCTACTTTTTTAATCTTGTTTTTGTTGGTTACCTTCACTACAATGTAAGCACAAAGAAGACAGAAATTTTTTTTTGTTTTATTCTCTACCTTACATCCTCAGTGCCCACAATAGTGTTTGACATGTGGTCAGTGGCCTCTAAATATCTGTTAGATTAATGTTGAATACATAGTTGGGAATGTACAATTTTTAATATTTCTCAGAAAGAAAATAATTTCTGGACTATAAAGGAATTACTTTATGCTATTTGACAAGTAAATGAATATTTTTCCTGCTGAACACTGTTTTATCATAAGATAAAAACAACTAAATATAGCTTTGCCTTCAATGACAAATATATTATCATTTAGTTTAATATTAATCTTCTGTTTGTGTATATCGATGACAGTTATACCTGAGTCCATTTACAAATCTGGTATCATAATTTTGATTAATTCTCTTGTTCCTTCACTGTCTTCAATGCCTCAATTCACCAGATGGTGTAGGCGCTAGATCAAAGTGTGTCATATTATGCATTGAGGGTGTCATTAACAATATAAAATGGTGATGAGTTTTCAGATGACTGAAAAATGTTTATTTTTGGTAGGGTGCAGAATATTTAATAACTATGTGGTGATTAGCAAATAAATCTCCATTATCAACTGTTGCTCCAACACTGCCATCTTCAATAATTACTTCTGCAGCTCTCATTTTTTTGACTAAGAAGAGGCATTTGATCTCTAAGAATTTATTCCTTGAAATTTTACACATCATATACTACATTTTACTTTGAAATAATTTCATACTTACAGAAAAGTGAAAAATAATAAAAGGCTTCTCCATATATCCACAAAATGTTAACATTTTATCATGTTTGCCTTATTCTTCCTATCTATATGTTTACATACAATTTTTTAGGGGGTCCTGAACCAAAAATTTCACCAGACCAAAAATAGTGATATTAAAAACTGCTGCTTTAAATTCACAAGACAGAAACAGTGTGATATAACCATTGGCAGGAAAAAATAAGATTCAGTGTGTGTGTTTCTAAAAACAAGGACATATTCTTAGATAACCTCAGCATAATGATCAAAACCAGGAAATTATACATTTACTTTTAGGCAAAGCATTTCTAAAACTGTGTGTATTGGTAACTGATACCATTCTGATTATTATTATGCCTATAATTTAATCTGATTTCAAAGGGAGCACTATGTCATTGTTGCCATTTGGTTTTATTTTCAAATTGTGCCTCAAATGATGTCAAAATGAATCTTATTTTTTCCTGCCAATGGTTATATCACACCATTTCTGTCTTGTGAATTTAAAGCAGCAGATCAAAGTTATTGGGAGACCTCCCAGAAATAACACATCTGTCTCAGTTTTTAATGTCACTATTTTCGGTCTGGTAAAATTAGAGAAGACTTTGGGATTCAAAGGTTTGGGATGCACTATTTTGAATGTTCACAGAGCCAGGGTACTGCTGCCCTCAAGCACTGTATCAGCTTTTATAGTGTAGTGAACACATGGTAGATTCTTTTTCTGCTGCAGGCCCATTGGTGTATTTGCTTATCATAACTCCACAAATCACCTTTGCTGGTCAGTTCTCTTTTCTTTTCCATTGATTTAAAAAATGAGAATAAAGTAGATCTTGATATTAATTTTTAATTTTATGTTCAATAAGAGTCATACTGTTCCTTTCTTTGAAGTTTCTGCAACTGTTTTTAGCATATCACAATTAAAACCATTTTTTTACCTCCCTATTTAATGCTTTGACCAAACTTATGAATCCATCACTTTTTTTTTTTTGCATTTTCTCACTTATTTCTATCCTTTCCTCTTCCGGGTTCCCTAACCTTGAAATTGCTCTTCTTTTTAAACTGGCATTTTCTTTTTGCCCAGTTCTCTCCTCACACATTTTTTTTCCTATGAAGCTTTTATTTATTTAAAAATGCTATTGATTGGTTGGTGGTGAGAGAGAGAGAGAGAGAGAGAGAGAGAGAGAGAGAGAGAGAGACTTGTTGTTCCAGGTATTTATGCATTATTGATTGATTCTTGTATGCGCCCTGACCGGAGATTGAACCCACAACCTTGGAGTATCAGGATGACGCTCTAACCAACTGAGCTACCTGGCTAGGGCTTCTATGAAGTTTTTAGAAGCTTGCAGGAGATTCTTTTGCAGAGATGAAGTATATATGCTCTTAAGTGAGAATGAAAGAGTAAAGAAAACCGAAGTATCTATAGTTTTCCTAGCTGAGGGGTTTTCTTTCCTTTGCCTAGTTGTTCAGTGAATTCTGGGCTGAAGCCTTGTAGGATAAGTAGGGAAATGCTGGGTCCAACCCCAACAGGTCCAGGGGTCCCCAAAGGTGTGGACGGAGTCAGTGAAGAAGGAATGACACGGAGACAGCCTTCAGTTGATCAACAGCCTAGCCAGGACCTCTAGGCAGGATCTCCAGCCAAGTTCTGGTCAGGATCTCCAGCGTTTATTGTCTTGTTACATCTGTATTTATACCAGTTGATTTTAATCCTGTCAATTTCTATTACAAAGGTTAGGGCGTTTCTTATCGCCATTCCAGGGAGTAAAGATTATGTAGCTTAAACGTGATTGTAGTTAAAGTGATTAACTACCCGCCTGGCACTTAGTTAAGGGGTTTTATCCCCTCCTTAACTTCAGGGGAAAATCCCTACCTGGGGAAACAACCTTTCTCGGAGAGGTGACCTTGGTTAAAACACATAGCGCTGAGGGGAGCAAACATATTAAGAACAGTATGCTATATACGCCAGGTCCCTTGAAACATATGCTGTGCAGATGTTTCTTTCCTGCAGCGACTGTGTCAAGCAGCAAGGATGGACCGGCTTCCGGCAGGGAAATATCCTGTGATCTAGTTAGTCTTGAAGTTTAGGCCTGTGTAGGGCTTGGCAGTTCCCACCTCCTCCAGGCTTGAAATCACCTGCCCTCTCAACCAATGCAGGGCCAGGAACCCCTTCATCCTTGGTTCATTCAGACCCTTGGGACCAGCTTCAGCGGTTCTCAACCTGTGGGTCGAGAACAATGAAAATACATCCTGCATATCAGATATTTACATTACGATTCATAACACGCTCCGCAAGAATTACAGTTATGAAGTAGCAACGAAAATAATTTTATGGTTGGGGGGTCACCACAAAATGAGGAACTGTATTAAAGGGTGGAGGCATTAGGAAGGTTGAGAACCACTGAAAAACTTCTCTTTTCATTTGACCTTAGCTGTGCCCTGAATGCCAACCTTTCTGGTCATCTGTTCCTTATGGTCCTCTCTCCCTGTATTCTGCATGTTCTCACTGCCCATCCTCTGTTCTTGCCCTTTGTCCCAACACTGTGCACTCTGCCCATGGATGTCCCTGCTCCAGAGTAAATAAGCTCGGCCCTTAGTCTTCAACTTACCATAGCTTTCCCCCGCCTCCATGACCGAAATAACATCAGATCTCGCCCCAATGGGCTGTTTCTTTCATGAGCACTCCTCACATAATCAGGGGAAGTAGAAGCAATCTCCAACTTCTCATTTTTCTCTTCCTGTAAAAAACTGTTTTGAGGCTTATTCTTTTTTAGAGACTAACCATATACCTTACCTGTGATTGTTATTAACTGACCTCTGGTCCATATATCCACCTTCATCAACAGCAATGGTGCCTGGCTCAGTCATTACCTTACCCCCTAAGTCTCACATCCACTCTTGGTCTTTCATGTCTACTTTGGAGGCCCTTCAACCATCAGGAGATAAATCTATCTTAGGTTAAAATTCACTAATTTTTTTTTTTTTAAGCAGTGAGTTTTGTTTACAAATATTAAAGCCCTGTAGGAGAATGAAACACCACACCCTTTTGAATTGAGGACTGGCCAAGTAACTTCCTCTGGCCAATGAAACATGAATAGACCAATCACGTGTTAACTGCCTTCACAAGCTTTAAGAGCCAATGAGGGGCTCATTACATCTTTCCTGCTTCTGTGGTTGCTGAGATGTGAGGCAAATGTGCAATAGACTATTTTTTAAGCTGCTATTTTCTGGTCGTTGATTCTCTCTGCACAATTTTGCATGCACTCATGGATACATTAAAAACCAGAGATTATACCTTCCCACCCCCCCACCCCCCTAATGTTTTCTCTGTAAGGTCCTTTATTTCCTATTCAAGATCATCTATGCTGGTCAGTCTGTGTATTTCCCAATTTTTGAACATCAAAGCACATTGGTCTTCTCCAAGATAAAGCATATAAAGAGAAGTTTCCTTGTTGTGCCTGTTTTTCTATTACCTTCCTCAAATGGAAACCTTATTGGAACAAAGATAATCGATGATGATGTCAACCAAGTATACCTTCCTTCTGCTATTTGAGGGGCTGAGAGGAGGTTTTCTCTAGAAAAATATGAAAATGTTTCTTTTCTTTTTCCCCCCTTGCTCCAACATGTGTACATACCTTCTTGGGATGGAATGATCGGAGCCTTCTCCTATTGATTTGGAAATTAAAGTGCTAGCTTCAGGCTTCAGAAACAATCCTGGTAATACTGATCAATTCCATGTATCCCTAAGAAAATGAAGAACTGCTATGTATCCACTATCCAAAAGAACGCCATGGCCTATAAAAAAGATCATTTATGTCTTCCTGACTAAGGGATATTATTCAGAATACAACATTGATTCCGGCCTCTTATTTGGCCTCTACTTCGTATTTCCATCATCCTAGAACTAGAAGAAGATTCTTATTCTTTTCCCCCTGTTTTGTTAAAGCTCTTGAACATCACATCCTCTTTCTTCTTGAGATCGCGCTCATTTCTCTCAGTGGTGTGCTAGAGCTGGCTGGAGCCTCCCAGTCATCCAGTTACAGCCGTACTCCAGGGGCATCACAGACGATAACATGTCAGTCGCCTTTGTTGTTTGGAAGAGCCCCAGCTGTGAAGAGTGAAGTCCTGAGCGTCAGTCTTGTATTCACAGTCTGGAAACTATCTTTCAGTTACTTCCTACTTTGCACCTGAGGTTCCCTCTGCCTAGAACAGTGGTTCTCAACCTTGGCTGCACATTAGGATCACCTCGGAATCTTTTTAAAATCCTGATTTTGGGGCCTCATCCTCCTGAAATTCTGTTTCTTTGTTACTCATGTTGTGGCCTCACCCCATAACAAAGAAACAGAATTTCCGGAGGATGAGGCCCAGAAATCAGGATTTTAAAAAGATTCCCAGGTGATTCTAATGTGCAGCCAAGGTTGAGAACCACTGGCCTAGAAGACTTTTCAACTACCTTCACATCTTTCCCTATTACAGCTATTAGGGGATCGAAGTACATAAGTGATATAGTAGGCATTTAGGCATAAGCAGAATAGGAACGATAGGTTAGGTATGGAAGGTCACCAGGGTGGAAAGCTCGGGGTGCCTAGCAATGGGCAAAAGTGGGAAAACAAGGACCTTGCTGCCCCAGGATGACCTTTCCTTCCCCAGCATATTGCTGGTCATTCAGTTCAAACCTCTAACCCTTCATATTGCTGGTTGTGTGGTTTGGGCCTCCCCTGATATTTCTTCCCCCAGCATGTTGCTAGCCATGTGGTAGATCGCTTTAGAGGAGGAACAAGGCTGGCCAGAGAATAGCCTCATAGGACCCCCATACAAGCCCTTGTACAACCACTCCCTTAAGCATTAAGCCCTCAGGACAATGAGGTTCTGACCCTCATCAAATAATCTTAGGAGCAAAGCCTTGGGTCTGTTGACCATTGAGACAGGGTTTGGTCAAACTAGATAACACCTAGGCCTCAGTTGTGTTTCAGCTCCAGGCCTAGACAAGCAGGGTGATGCCATGGCTGACATCAGGACCAGCTGTGATGACTAATGATCCCCTCCTACCCTAGCGCCAAACAATCAGTGGAGACCATGATCTTGAAAGGACATACCTGGAAAACTGATGAATATTCTTTTGAGATTCTCCCCTGTGACCTCCCCTTAAATCCCTGCCCTTATTTTAAGTATATTTTTATTTATTTCAGAGAAGGGAGAGAGAGAGAGAAGAAAGAGAGAGAGAGAGAATATGAATCATCAATCTGCTTCCTCTTGCATGCACACTACTGGGGACTGAGTCCGCAACCTGGGCATGTGCCCTGACTGGGAATGGAACCGTGACCTCCTGGTTCATGGGTTGATGCTCAACCACTGAGCCACACCGGCCAGGTAAATCCCTGCCCTTAAAAGCACTTAGGAAGGAGGACCCAGGGCTCCTCTCTTGATCATGCCCCAAGCCTTTCCCCACCACCTCCTTTACACTCTCCCCCCCCACACCCACCTCCCGTAGCACTTTATGTCTCTGGAGCAAGCCCATGTCTTTCCCCCTCTCCTTCCCCCAGGTGCATTATATCTGCTTTCCTAAGCTCTAAGGGCCTGTCTTTTGCCTCTGTAACTTGTTTCTGAGCCCACGGAGCCCAGCTGGCTCACTTCTCTCTAACCCTATGACTTTCTAAATAATTTTCTTCTTATAATTTGGGTTCTTGGCTCTGAATTCTTCCCTTAGCTGAACTCAAGAACCAAGGTTGTTGAACCCACTTCTGGTCTAATTCCTCAGGTTAACACCTGGTGCCGTTTTCACCATAAACATTGAAATACTATGATGCGCATCCTTGAATTATTTGTTAGAACTTTGTATCTATTCAAACTTCCACTAATAGTGTGTGAAAGTGTTCTTTCCACTTAATGGAAGGCATAATTTTAATATTGTGTTTCAAAATACCCTTTTTAATATTGTGTTTCAAAATACCCTTTTTAAAAATATATTGATTGGTCTAGTTTGACCAATCAATATATTTTATTGATTTTTTACAGAGAGGAAGGGAGAGGGATAGAGAGTTAGAAACATCAATGAGAGAGAAACATCGATCAGCTGCCTCCTGCACACTCCCTACTGGGGATGTGCCGGCAACCAAGGTACATGCCCTTGACCGGAATCGAACCTGGGACCCTTCAGTCCGCAGGCTGACGCTCTATGCACTGAGCCAAACCGGTTAGGGCCTCAAAATACTCTTAATCGAGCTGTTTCAGAAAGATGTTTAAACTACATGATTATATACCTGTCCATCCCCAATGCTTTATCTGTGATATACTGTCATTTGATATACTATCATTACGGTACTCGTAACTCCCATAATTCTTTATCTTGGTTTATTCTGTGGAATTATTTCCGCAATTTGGGAAATCATCCCGAGCTTGTGGTAAAATTTGTTTTACTAGCCGTGACTGGCACCTGAGACTATAGGTATTTAAATGATTGCTTCGTGGGAGGTGTGCATGTGAGTGCAAATGAGTTTGGCTCTGAACAGATCTTAGCAGGCATTTGACAGCTTGGATGACTGGCGCATTGTCATCTTCATAACACACCTAACATGCAGAGTGCCAAAATTCGCAAACAGGTTGGGTGTAGTTAAAGATCTGAGACCTTGTCCAACTTAGTTAATCTTTTAAATCATAGCAGCAGAAATATGCCAACTTTAATTAAAATTGCAGCCTGTAATGAAAAATATGATTATCTACAGAAATATATTTTTATTTTAATATTGCATACTTGTGTCAAAATGTATCTTTGTAAGACTCGTATGGTGTGGGATGGACAGCTCATTGAAGCGGAAGCCTCCTTAGGAGACAAGGGAAGTTTTGGTGTACCTATCATCATTTTCTTTCTTTGAACATTTTGAATTTTTGCTCTAGGACTATACAATTTGAGGAATTTTTATAGATGAGGAACAAAATCCATTTTTGTTATATCATGTGTTGATGATAGACATTAATAAAGGACAGTGGAGGGACCCTGAGAGAGTCAGTGATTCATATCACATAAAACACTTTTCTGGAGGTGCTGGGTTTTAAAAAAATGTATTTTTATTGATTTATTGATTTAACAGAAGAAGGGAGAGGGAGAGAGAAACATCAATGATGAGAGAGAATCATTGATTGGCTGCCTCCTACATGTCCCCTATTGGGGATCGAGCCTGCAACCAGGCATGTGCCCTGGCCAGGAATCTAACTGTGACTCCTGGTTCATAGTGAAATAGGAATTTTTGGGTTTAGAGACTTTTTAAAATTAAGGGGGCCCATGAAAAAAGCACAGGCTGCAAAGCTGCAAAAGGTTACATTTCCATAAGACAGGGAAGTTGAGAGAGGCAGCAGTTACATTTCCATAAGACAAGGGAGTTGGGAGAGGCAAAAGGCACACATTTACAGAATCAAGGGAAAAAGGAGGAAAGCCCAGAGGGAATAGGAGAACAATGAGGGAGGAGGGCCTCACCTGTCCCATGTGAGGCTTTGACCTTTGAGCTCAGGAGTTACTATAGTGACCAAATCAAAGGGGAATAGTGACCAATCAGAGGGGATATCAAGGCACAAAAAACTGCAGCCTTTATAACCCATAAAAACACACACACAAACTCTGTGGGACTCTTTCCCCTCCCCACATGGGAGTCTGTGCTTATTCTTCAATAAATTTCCACCTTTGCTATACCACCTTTCATCCATGATGTCATCTTCCACTCCACTGGACAAGAGCCCGGGTGACCATCCTGCTCAGGGAAACACCACGAGTTTCCAGTCCAAAATTCCCATATCAATAGGTTGATGCTCAACCACTGAACCGCACTGGCCAGGCTGGAGGTGCTGGGGCTGTGTGTGTGTGTGTGTGTGTGTATGTGCTTTAATTAATATCCACAAGTTAGTAAAATAAAAAAATAGAACAAAGGCTTAAAAGTATAAGGCTTTTTTGTTTAATTTGTTTTTTGGAAATTTCTACTATGTTGTAAAGTATTCACTAGATGGCTTCATTCCTTGTGTAAGTGAAGAAAAGTTATCCTTCTACCCTTCAAATTCTTCTGGCTGAAGTAATAATCAAATTAACATGAGAGATATTAGCAGGAGAAAAGTAAATGAAAGTTTAAAAACATGTATACAGGAGGAAGAAACACAGGAACACTGAGTACCTCATCAAAGTGGTAGAAGACACCATCTTAAATACCACCTTCGGCCCCTCCGGCCAGCGTGGCTCAGTGGTTGAGCCTAGATGAACCAGGAGGTCATGGTTCGACCCCCAGTCAGGGTATATGCCTGGGTTGTGGGCTTGATCACCAGTAGGGGCATGCAGGAGGCAGCCAATCCATGATTCTCCCTCATCATTGCTGTTTCTATCTCTCTCTCCCTTCCTCTCTGAAATATCTATATCTATATCTATATCTATATCTATATCTATATCTATATCTATATATCTATATCTATATCTATATCTATATCTATATCTATATCTATCTCTACATAGATATATAGATGTATAGATATATAGTTATATAGATATTTAGTTATTTAAATATCACCTCTGCTGGTATTTAAAGACAAAAGAAGAGGTTGGGGATGGAGAGTCAGTTATGGGAGGTTACCAGGAAATGCACTGCAAAAAATGGGTAAGATTGTTATGCTGACAAGGAAAATGGGGGAGAGGGGAGGTTTGCAACCTAGTTCAGTATCTTTGAAAACTGCAGTCTTACTTCCCCACTCTGACTGACCTGGGAGGAGCTGCAGAGCCTAACCCCAGGGCCCCGCCAAGACTGACTTGGGCGGAGCTGTGGGCCCTCAGGGGCCTGCCACAGGAGGAGATATATAGGTCAGAGCCTCCCCCTGAGTTCAGTTCAGGCTTTGGAACCGGAATTCCCCTGGACTAGCAGATCTGCAAAATAAAGGTTAAACTTTCCTTCCTCAGAGTGCTGGCTGATCCTTCTCCCGTGCATTCTGCCACAACAATGCAGATTTCAATTCTGGACTTCTCTATTGATAGTAAGTAAAGGCCGCCTGGGTACCCTGAGGGAGACACCCTTACAAATGGAGATGTCCCTTACAAATGTACATGTTCTTTCGTAAGGTTTTCAGAGCTTCTCTTATGTCTTTTTTTTTTTAAATTAACCAGCCTAAAATAATCAATATCCCAAAGAGGCATACTCTGTTTCCCTTCACTAGCAAAATAAGTTATCAACACATATTGAGGGTTTATTTTTAATTTCTTCTTATCCCCCCCCCCCACCCCCTCTGCCTTCCCCGAGAGAGAATATAGGAATCCTGGCCCATTAAAAAACTGAGCAGGCATATGACCTATGCAAAGTGAAAAGAAATCAGTGGAGAAAGGAAAATCAGAGGAGTCTGCTATCCTGAGAATCAAGGCTAAAAGTGTAAATATGCTGATAAAAGTAGGGAGGTGGTTTAGAGGAATGTGTTAAGGGCAGAAATAGAATATTGGGGACTAGCTATGGTTATAAGAAATATTAATCATGCATTGTTAACCATGATTGTTTTGTTCTGATTAAAGAAAGCACATTTTAACCTGGCTGTGAGTTATAGGCCCCGGGGACCTAGGAATCAACCTTGGGCCTGGGAGTCAACCTTGGAATGTGGTCCATTATCATGGAAAGAATAACCACCTTGTTACCCAAACAATGGAGCCCAGACCAAATTGTCTCTAACCTGTAACCATTATACCTATTCTTATTCCTTTTGCTTACTTCCCCAAGCCTGTAAAACCCACTTTGCATAGCCATTCTTATTCC
This sequence comes from Myotis lucifugus, assembly GCF_000147115.1. Lineage (NCBI taxonomy): Eukaryota > Metazoa > Chordata > Mammalia > Chiroptera > Vespertilionidae > Myotis > Myotis lucifugus. The sequence continues at coordinate 2,631,044 of NW_005871156.1, forward strand.
TTTTGCCTACTTGCCCAAGTAATCTCTGTTCTTCTACCCAATATAAGCAGCTGGCTTGGGAGGGGAAGTGCAGAACAGGTTTTCATGGATGACCTACTGCTCTCCCATATGGCGGGCATTATTGGAATAAAGCTCATACAAGATTGAACCCTGTCTCTGCTTAATTGGCTCAAGTAGTGACAGGCAGCCCGGACCCATTGGTTGTCCAGTTTTAAATGGAGTGGAGAAGAGGATGTTTGATGTCATTATAAGTAAATTACTGATGGTTCTGGCATTTGTACCTTGAGGAAGTTACTTATCTTAAAACTGAGAATATAAGAGCTGCCAGAGACCTTAGTGAGTTTTTAATTCCCTCATTTATTTTCCAGACAAGGTAATTGAGACCCAGAGACTTGACCAAGATCTTACAATGAGGCAGGGTTAAAGCATTGTAGGTGGAGGGAAGGGCACCAGAGGTCCCAGTGGACTCAGACCAAACTTGGGTTTGTTGTAGGCAGCTAGACAGGTTCAGCAACCTTGGTACTTGGGTTCCAGCTGGGAAAGAATTCAGAGCCAAGATCCAAACTGTAAGAAAACATTATTTGATAAATCAGAGGTGGAAGAAGTAATTCCTAGAAGAAATGGGCTTAGGAAACAAGTTATGGAGGTAAAGGAAGGGCCCTTGGACCTTGGGAGTGAGGAGGCTAATGGTAAACTGCCTAGGTCCTCTGTCCGAAGGGTTTTAAGGGCGGAGATTTTAGGGGAGGTCCCAGGGGAAGATCTTAATAGAATATTCAGCAGCTTTCCAGGTGTGCTCTCTCAGTGTTGTGGTCTCACTGATTGATTGGTTGGTGCCAGGGCAGGCGGTCATTATACAATGTAGCTGGTCTTGAGGTCAGCTGTGGGGTCGCTTATCTGGTTTTGTTGCTTTTCTGGGCCTGGAGTTGAAATACAACTGAGACTTAGATATTATCTCTAGGGAGCAAAGGTCAAGGGATCCAAATCAAACGACCAGCGATATGCTAGGGGAGGAAAAGTCTCCCTAGGGGTGACCCCCACCCTACATGTGTCCATTGCTAGGCACCTGGGGCTTGACACCCCCGTGACCTTCTGTACCTGGTCCATCGTCCTTGCTCTGCTCATGTCTGTCTAGCTGCCTATCACAAAATCAGAGATCAGAAGGCAGATTTTTGTATTTTCACTTGACTTTGCAAGATTGTATCAACGTAAGAAACATTCAAACCTGTGAAGAATTCTTGTGAGTTTATTTGAACCTAACTGTCAACAATTGCTGGGAAGCAAAATCTCAAAGGAATGAGATAATGCTCTGGAGAATGGCAGTTTTGCACCTTGTTTTTTACATTACAATCAAAAGAGGAGATGTATGAAGGTTACATGCAATCCATTGGTGATAGATTAGAAAGACAGGAGAAAGCAAAGCAGGGAAACCTCTGGGATTGGATAAAAAATAAAATGATAGGCACATACTTCTTTTACATAGGTGGGTATAAGATAGTTAACAATTAACTCAGTGACAATGAGGGAATTTGTGGTCTCCCCAGAGTGGTGCCTATTCTTTGAGGGGTCTGGAAAAAGGAAAGTTACTTTGACATTGTAATGATATGCTATCATAGCTGTAAAAAGACAATAGACAGACTCAGTTAAGGTAAAGATTGACCTTTGTCAGGGAAGATGCCAGCCTAGGACATGACTACCCACCATAAACTGCTTTTAGTTTAAAAAGTTTTCATTTCAGACCCTCCTTTGTGGTTACTTTAGATCTCTGAGTTTGCAAGGCCACCATGCAGGCCTTCCTTGAGCTAGTCTGGTTAGCATGTGGCCACTTTCATCCACAGTTGTTATAAGATTTAGAGAGAATGTATATAAGCACAATAGGTCCACAAGAAATAGTAGCTTGTGATAAAAACAAAGTACAGCCAATACTTATTGATACACAGTACTTCTGTTTAGTATTGTCAATTTAAGAAACGCCCAAACCTGTATTTTTATGGTTTATTTGATCTTGCTGGGAGGCAAGATCTCAGATGCTCCAGAGAATGACAGTTTTGCAGTGTCTTTTACACATTTGCAATTAAGATGGAAACAAGGAAGATGGCATGAAGGTGGGAGAAAGCAAGGTACAGGATAGTTAACAATATCATATGCTCCCTTGAGAGTAGTTACACTTCCTTGGTGTCTGAAAAAGAGGCATTTCAAAGATGAGTTAACCTAGATCCACAAAACCCATGGACAGGGCTTGCTTACGGTAAAGATAACCCTTTCTTAGGCCTGAGGTGTGACTTCACCATAACCTGACCCGTTAGGAATTTATGATCAGATTACCCTGTGAGGTAACTTTTAATCACTGTATCACTGGAAAGAGACTGGGCCTAGAGTGGGTCTGCCTTAGGCTGGCCGGTAGTGTGTGGGTTCTTACTTCATGAAGGAAAGATTTCATAATTTGAGACTAGGTGATTTTGAGACTACCTTTACTAAAGTTGGGGACAGTGAAACAAAGATAGGACAGGACAGATGCAGCAAAAAGAGAGAGCCTCGGCAGTGCTCTACTGTGGCTCTCTAGAAACGTCATAGGAAAGAAATGAACCACGCTGGGCTGCATGGATTCACTGAGAAGTCAAAGTCACAGTGACAGAAGTGAGCCAAGGCTGCTGTTAACTCACTGAAAAGTCAGAGAAAAGGGGGCTTTGGAGACAGGTTCAGAGGGTTAGCCCAGGACAAGCTGCTGCTGCCTGCTGCTCCCTTGGTTGCAAGTCTCACTGGGACCCTTAGATCTTAGGTAAAAGGGAGAAGAGATATACGCCTGAGAAAGGGGAAGAAAGGCATGGGTGTGCTCCAGAGGAAGCCCACACTGACTTCCTTTACCTTGAGGAGTTTTATCTGGTCTTTAAAGGCAGGGAATATTAGGGGAGGTCACAGGGGAGGATCTCAATAGAATATCCATCAACTTTTCAGGTGAGTCCTTTCAGGGTCACGGTTTCGACTGATTGGTCAGCACTAGGGAAGGGGTCATTGGTCATTGCATCTGGGCCTGATGTCAGCCATGGCATCCCTCTGTCTGGCTTTGCCACTTTTCTGGGTGTGGAGCTGAACCACATCTGAGGCCTAAATGTCATCTCTAGTTTGACCAAAACTTTGTCTCCGTGGTCAACAGATCCAAGGCCTTGTTCTCAAGATTACTTAATGTGTATCACAACTTCATTGTCCTGAGGGCCCAATGTCTAAGGGAGTGGTCATACAAGGGCTTGTATAGAAGTCACATTTTCTGACCCCTTTTTCCCCCTGTAAGGGGGGTCTGAAACCACATGGCTAGAGACATGCCAGAGGAGGAAAAGTCAGGGGAAGGTAGGAACTGCATGGCCAACGATGTGCTAGGGGAGGAAAGGTAACCCGGGCCTAGGGTGAGGCCCTTGTTTTCCCATTGTTAGGCACCCTGGCTTCTCATGCTGGTGACCTTCTGTACTGGGCCAACATCCTTGCTCTGCTCATGTCTATCCAACTACCTACCACAACTGGACTTGCCTGATTTATTATAGAGCCCTTTTTTTGTCCACAGTACCCTACATGCAATATCTCATTTGATCACTTAGACTATTGGTATGAAGATTACCATTTAAAAACTATATATTATCTTTGCCCAAAGTCTGTTCTAGCTTGTCTTTTGGAATTTTTACATTTGAGTAATCAGAAGAGACAGCTTTCTGAACAAGAAGCTGCTGCCTCCCTGCTGTGAGAGCCTATTAGATGCCTCTAATCTCTAACCTTAGGCCATGCCTCTAATCATGAGTTTGCATTGTTTTATGTGGAGGTGTATTGGGGTTCCTACTGTTGCTCCTATAACCAATTACTATAAACTTGGTAGTTTAAAATATCACTAATTTATTGTTTTACATTTCTGGGGGTCAGGATTTCCAAACAGGTCTCACTGGATTATAATAAAAAGGTCAGCAGGGCTGCATTCTCTCTGGAGGCCTTTTGCAGCTTTTAGAGCCTGCCTGAGTTCCTTGGTTCATGGCCCCCATTCCTTCATCTTCAAAGTTGACATTAGGCCAAACCTATGTCATGCTGCCACGCTTGGGTTCTCTCTCTTCTGCCTCCCTTTTCTATTTATAAGGACCCTCAAGATTACATTGGACCATGCAGATAATCCAGGGTAATCTCCTTATTTTAAAATCAGTTGACTAACAACCTTAATTCAATGTGCAACCTCAATTTTCCCTTGCCATAATGTAATCACCAGTTCTGGGGATTACGATGTGGATATCTTTGGGGAGCTATTATTCTTCTTAACACAAGAAAGTACATAAGAATAAGAAGAAGCTGCTAGTTAGGAGCTGAATAATTTTTTTTATCCTCATCCGAGGATATGTTTATGAATATGTTTATTGATTTTAGAGATAGAGGGAAGGGGAGACAGAAAGAGAGAGGGAAACATTGGTCGGTTGCCTCCCTTATGTGCCCCAACCAGGGATCGGACCTGCAACCTAGGTATGTGCCCTGACCCGGAGGGAATCCATCCTACAACCTTTTGGTATATGGGACGATGCTCCAACCAACTGAGCCACCCAGACAGGGCAGGAGCCAAATGATCTTACTTTATTATATCTATGTTCTCCATGGGAAGAATCTGATAGCCTGATGTATCTTTCACCAGCCTTGTTTTGTCATCAGTGCTGCCTTGCAAAGGTGAGATTTCTTTTTGCCAGTCAAATAGTTCATTTTTTACCGAATTTATTTCAGCAACTTCTTTAAAGTTTGTTAGTATTATAAACCCTAATCTCTCGACAGCTTGCCCCTGAAGAGATAGTGTGGAAGAGAAGGCATTCTTGAGGGGAGATATGGGAACTGAGTATGGACCATGCCTTTGCTGCATGCACTCCCATCCCCATTGCTGTGGCTAGGAGCACAGGGTAGGTAGGAGGCAGATGAACCTGGGTTTGAATCCCAATGCCCCTTGTTAACAAAATGACCTTGGGAAAGGTATTTACATTTTATAAGTTGCAATTTGCTCATATGCAAAGTAAAAAAGTTAGTGCTTATTTACAAGATTATTGATATTAAATGAAATAATGCATGCAAAGTATTTAACATAGTAACTGACTTATAATGAGGACTCTATTATAAGTAGCTGTTGTTATTTTCATGCCTCTGAAGTTCAGTTCCCTTATCTGCAAGAAAGGGTTTGGCCAGATGCAGAATGGATTAAACAAATTAACTTTATTTTGTTATTGGAGAGTGAAGTGTATAGATTTTAATTAAGGATTAAATATCTCTGTTCTAAAGGTTACAGATCCAGTTAGGTATTTTTTTTTTTTTTTGAGATGGATCAGATAAGGCATACATGTTCTAAGAGATTATTCTTTTTATTTTTGGTTTCAAACCTAATGGCATGTTTGACCATTATATTGTCTCTGATTGAAAACACACACAAAACAACTCTACTCTTTCTGTAGCTATGTCCTTTCCCCCACTTTGAATATTATTTATTTTCCTTCTCTTTGTTTTCTGTATCATTTTGGCTAATGGTTTCTGTATTTATTTGTCTGACTCATTTCACTTAACATAATGCCCTCAAGTTTCATCTATGTTGTCTTAGTGGTAAGACAACAGCGGTAATCTTAGTGGTAAGATTTTTTTCTTTTTTATGGCTGAATAATAATCTACTGTATGTGAACATCTTTTTATCTGGAGAATTTAGTTCTTTTATATTTGCTTTTATTTACAGCATCCAGGGATTTGTTTGGTTCATATTATTTTAGACTTCTCCTGTTTTCTTATTTAGGAATTAGGTTATAATTTAAGTATGGAAATTATGTACATACATACTTGGAGAAGCCAATGGGGTAGAATGACAAGAATGAGAGTAAAATATCTGAGACATGAGGGCAGAATTTAGAGGAAGATTTAACAGGCCAGACAAAGAGATCCACAATTAGGCAGCTAAGTCTGACCAGAGAGCCAGGAAAAAGATCTGGAAAGGCAATGTCTTAGGGTCTAGTCCAGTGATGGCGAACCTTCTGAGCTCGGCGTGTCAGCATTTTGAAAAACCCTAACTTAACTCTGGTGCCGTGTCACATAGAAATTTTTTGATATTTGCAACCATAGTAAAACAAAGATTTATATTTTTGATATTTATATATTTAAATGCCATTTAACAAAGAAAAATCAACCAAAAAAATGAGTTCACGTGTCACCTCTGACACGCGTGTCATAGGTTCGCCATCACTGGTCTAGTAGCTAAAAAAGTGTCAAGTTGGAGTGTGTGGTCAGTGTTATCAGATGTTACAGATTCTATGAAACGTGATTATACTTGGTGGTTAGAAGATTGTTGAAAACTTTTGAGAGAGTTATTTCAAGGGAATAGTAGGAATAGAAGTTTTGCGGGTAAAAAAAAGTCCTGGTATAGAATATAATCTTAGAGTACAAGGTTTATAAGGATAGGGACTACTTCAGCAAGAGAGAGGATGTCTATCAAATGTAGGAGCAATGAGGCAACTGAAGAGAGGTCTTCAAGATAATAAAGATCTCTTCACTTTCTTCTGATGTAGATTTCTTTTCAAGAGTCTTAAAGACTGCACAGATTACATGCCTAATTACGAGTTGGAAGAAATGCAATATAAATGACGAGGGTGTCTCAATAGGCAGCACTGATGAATCCATTAATTTGGGTATCATTGATCAAGCACTGTGAAGTTAATATTGCACTGTGAGTTAGATCAGCGCATACATTAATAAACGCACTTGTGCTTGACCTATAAAATGAGTGATCAACATGTCCCATAGGGCTGTGAAACCGGTGAGCTCTCTGAAGAATCATCACTATCACTAAGTCATTTTAAAGGCCTGGTTTTAGATTTTCATTAGGAGAAATATCTCTGAATGCCTTTCCTAATGAAAACCAAGTGCCTAATTTCTGCTAAAACAGACTCCAGGCAATTATTAAAGTTTTTGCTCTTAAAGTAAAAATTAAGCAATTTTACTTTACCTACACCTTTTGTCTCCTTTCCATTGGGAAGTAACTGCAATTACCAATTTATCTAGCAAATATTTATTGAATAATGCTACGAGTACAACACTTATCGTAAATGATATTGGCTTATCAAATAGTTCAGGAAGAACTATTTATATTTTCTATAGGAAAATAATGCTTAAATAGGATGTACTTCCTCTAGTTAACTTTAATACAGCTCTGTTCCAAGGTAAGGGTAGTTATCCACACTGATGAGAGCTTTCACTGCTTAGGCAAACCTATGTTTATCTCTTCCTAGAACTCTAAAAATTGGATATTGGCTGCCCTTTGAGATGGCTACCTTCAAACAAGAGGATTTCTCTTTTTGTAAGAAAAGTCCCCTTTTAGGCTCTTTGGTTATGAAAAATGAGTGATCCCCCAACTCATCTATATATTGGAAAAAGTGCTTTATTTGCTTTACATAATCAAGTAACAAGAATTTGCCAATTATCTCCTGTTAACTCAGAAGGAGTTGTGTTAGAGCTTGACAGTATTGAGAGGAGAGATGGAGTTAAAGGGATTTAGTTGGAAGATAACATTGCTAAAGGTCAGAAATAAAAGGAGAAGGATCAGTAAGAGGTTACCTGTGGAAAAATGGCTGGATATATGATATAAAATATTCCACTTGAAATTGGTTTTTGATTTGTGTATAATCTAATTTCCTTGTGTAATCTTAAACCAAAGCCAGTTTAACTCAGCAGCTCTTATTAATGGTGCTTTTGGTAAAGAAGGAAAAGGAGCTCTCCCATGCTTGCAAATGACTGGGAATGAGGAAGATTTTACAAGGAGGGTGGTTTGACGAAAATGAAAGAAATTTCCAAAGCATCAAGAAAAAAATCATGACTACAGAAGAAATACACAATTTTAACATAGACCATGAAGATATCAAAATTGTTGAAGTGTTTGCTTTGGTTCAGTCATCAGTTCACAAGGAAAACTGCATCCAAGAAATTAAGAGAAGCTGAGACTCAGAAGGGCAGCGATGGAAGAATTAGGAAAGATCACCAAGAGCAAAGCTATATTTTGAGAGATCTAGGATAAGATCATCCTCACCCTCATAACCCCAATTACTATGTACAGAGGAAAAAGTGGACAGTGGAGAAGGCCGATAGGAAAAAAAAATATTCCTATGAAATATGGGGTTGGAGGAAAGCTCTCCAGATACCCTGGACTAACAGAAAGATGAACAAGTGGGTCCTACAGCAAATTAAGCCTGAAAAATTCCTAGAGGCAAAAATGATAAAACTGAAGCTTTCCTACTCTGGGTACATCATGAGAAGGCAGGGTTCTTTGGGGAAGACAATAATTCTGGGAAAAGTAGAAGACAGCAGGAAAAAAGGGAGATCAACTAGGGGATGGATTGACTCCAGAAAGGAAGCACGAGTTTCCAGGAGCTGAACAGGGCTGTTGAGGGCAGGGCATTATGGTCATCATTCATATTCACAGGGTCACCACCAGCTGGAGCTGACACAAAGGAACATAACACACATAGGGTCTGAATTGAGAAGTCCTTTGGCAACCCCTGGAAGTGTGGAGAGGCTAGTCTCACAGAAAATGGAATGATTACAGAGTAATTTTTTGTTGTTTTCAATAAAAATGTGGTTCCTGGTTCCTGAATGCCAGGGAACTGGGGCATTGCTGTTGGCTTCCACCTCAAACACTGATAGCCGTGTCAGCTAGTCATGAGAATTTATGCACTGCAAGCAGCCCCGGGGGTGCGGGGGGGTGGGGGGGACAGACCTTGAAAGTTCTAGGACTTGAATTGGAAATAACAGACTTTTCAAAAAGGGAAATGAACCCATTATATTCCAACATAAATGCCATTTCAATATTAACATTTTCTTCTCTAGTTAGCACTTCTTTTCCAAGTTATATTCAGCTGTAGGAAAACTTATTAGGCCAAATCATATTCTATACAGTAAGAATAGTTTTATTCTTTTGAGAACTTTAGTGGCTTGTAGCTTAAATGAGGTCAGACTACATCTCATCATTTGCTTTGTTTTCTCAATAGCTTTTAGCGAAGGATTCCCATGCAGTGTGTACACCCAGTCATTGGTGTTCAACATTTGCTGAACATCTTAACAATGGCTTCCAATGGGAGTTATTATCATTTTGTTACTTTTGGGGGGCTAGTTTTGTCATAATCCACACAACCGCATGACAAAAAGCTAGGAAGATGATGCATCAGGTAAAGCTTGGGAGGAGTCTAGTAAAGCTGTTAAAGGGTTCATTGCACAGGCTCTGGCATCAAATTGGGGTGGTTGAAATTCTGGTTCCATTTCTCACCTGCTTTGACTCTGGATAAGTGACTTGGCCTCCTGAGCCTTGGTTTCTTTATGTGTCAAATGAGTTTCTGTCAGAAGAACGCCTGGCACATGGTGTTTTAATCAACACTAGCTTCTATAGAAGGTGATTTTTAAAAAGTATATATTTTTATTGACTTCAGAGAGGAAGGAAGAGGGAGAGAGAGAGATGGAAACATCAATGATGACAAAGAATCATTGATCAGCTGCCTCCTGGGTGCCCTCACACTGGGGATTGAGCTCACAATTCGAGCATGTGCCCTGACCGGGAATCAAATCGTGACCTGCTGGTTCATAGTTTGATACTCAACCACTGAGCCACGCTGGCTGGTTAGAAGGTGATTTTTAATGCTACCCAAAGAAGTCATTTATATACTTGACCTCTATTCCCTACCTACTCCGTGCCAGAATCTGTTAGACTATGGAGCTGGAAGAATCTCTTTCCTTTTTTTTTTTTTTTAATATATTTTATTGATTTTTTACAGAGAGGAAGGGAGAGAGATAGAGAGTTAGAAACATCGATGAGAGAGAAACATCGATCAGCTGCCTCCTGCACAACTCCCCACTGGGGATGTGCCCGCAACCCATGTACATGCCCTTGACCGGAATCGAACCTGGGACCTTTCAGTCCGCAGGCCGATGCTCTATCCACTGAGCCAAACCGGTTTCGGCAGAATCTCTTTCCTTAAAGACTTTACAAGCTTTAGAATTTTGGAAGAGCCTATGGCTAAGACTAACCCTTCTCTTCTGAGGCTTTATTTATAATCAATGAGAAACAGCCAGGAGAAGATGAATGGGGATCTGAATCTACTTAGAAGCACAGTACTCCACAGCGCAGGGCCCCTGACACTCACACACAGAGAGAGAGATGGGAAAGTGGGGGGTACCAAAGTCCACCTTTGTAGACTGAGGTGCAGAGGAAACTTAGTTCAGCCTGGGGAGGAAGAGCCTGCCAGGGAGAGCTGGCTTCATTCGGGCAAGAAATAGATAAGGACACATATTCCCTGGTGAACAGGCAGGGCTAAGAGAGCGTAGAAGGAGCACCTTTCCCAGTTTGAAGCAAAATAACAGCTGGGTGGGACTTGGCCTACTCTGATGGTCCTGTGAATGATTCCTCATCTAGTCTCACAAACATGCACATGTGTGCAGTTTTAAGTGTTCCAGAGAATGGACTCTGTATTAAAGGCATCTCCATTCATGTTTATTAATGGCGAGGTTGTGGAAGCAGGACTGGTGTTTGTTTCATTTATTTAGCACTTGTGACAAGATGGCTCTGGGCCTGGCTGGTGCAAGGGCATTACTTTATTGATTAAATAATGTGCTGAAAGGGAACAGTGCTTATGTGTGGAGAGATTATTGCCAGAGACACATGGCCAACGAAGTGCTGAAAGGAGAGCCGTGTGACACTTTCGCTGCGAGTCAGTAATTAGTAGTCAGTGGAACCAAACTGCAGTCTCCTGGGGAGAGTTCCAGTGAATGCTGCAGTTTTGCAGTTTTGAAGGCATGCAGAATCACATATTTTGTTTCCCCATTGAGCACATTGTTTTGACTTTGAAATAAAAAAAAAAGCATTTGAAATGACAGTGATATAAAACACTGTATTTGAAATGGTACACAAGAAAACGGACCAATTTTATAGAAAAGGGACATGATTCTAATCTTAAGAATTGGATATAAAACAGTAAAAAAATTTTTTCAAACCATGCATTTATTCCATTACTTTATTGCAGTTCTAATAAAACGTCTACAACTCTCAGAAATGTTATAGGACCCGTGTGAAGTAGATGTGTTTATTCACACATTTACGGGAAAATATCGGACTAGAATGCCTCAAGAATGTAAGTTGACATTTTTCTTTTGGCCTGTGGAATGATTTGAAGGATAGATATGTTGCCAAGAAAGATGGGGCGGAGATCTTTAGGGACCTGAGGCATCAGTGCATCTACTTCGAGTGATGGATGGCACTGGGGCTTACTCTCTGCTTCATGTGCATAGTCTAGCCCTCCTGGCAGGGAATACATGGGGCATTTGTGGCTTCTTTTGACAAGTTGATCTCTATTCCACCAATACTTCAGAGTATTACTTCTTCCTTCTTCATCTTACTGGTCTGCCAACATTCTGTATTTTCCTTTTCTCTCCCTCAGTAAATACTTAAAGCAAAGACTCTGGAGGCTGTCTTCCTGCTTTGAATCCTGATCCTGTGACTTACTAGCTATGTGACCTTGGCAAAACCACTTGACCTTTCTGGGCCTCAGTTTTCTCATTTTTAAAATGGTGATAATAAAGTACCTATCATATAGAGATGTTATAAAGATAAAATGTTTAAAATATTTAAAGTGCTTAAGAAACTCTTGACACATAAATGCCGTCATACTTTGCATGTATTAATACAACTAATAAACACACTGGTTTGATTCCCACAGACTCAAAAATATTTACTGGCTTTCTAAGACCTGCAAAATGATTCAGCGGATTTAAAGTACTCTATTAGTTGACGACAACCATTCTTTTAAAACTCTTTCACAGTATGCTCTTGCACATTGTATATTCTGGTCATTTGGTCTTTTTATCTCTACCTGAATTTGCCATACATTTTCCTACATCTTTAAATTACTGACTGGGCCAGAAATGGCCCCTTTCTTGTTTTCTGCCACTCAAAGGCCGAACATTTATGTTTTTTCACTTATATTAATAAATTGAACACCGAGAGTACATTAAAAGCTCCCTGTATAAATTGCTACCCTTTAAAATGGTTGTGGGAAGCTGACAATGGCCCCCCTCACACAGATGTCATCCTAATCCCTGGAACCAGTAAATATTACTTTATAGGCAACAGCTTTGCAGATGAGATTAATTTAAAGATACTGAGATGTGGAAATTATTTTGGATTATTCATGTGGGCTCAAATGCAAACAAAATCCTATCTAATAATAGACAAACATGGTAATTGACCATACCTTCACTACGCTTCCCATTGGCTAATCAGCACGATATGCAAATTAACTTCCAACAAAGATGGCGGCTAATTTGCATACCGCAGGCAGGGCGGGACACCGGGAGCCGCCATCCAGGCCCCCGTGTGCAACCCCAGGAGCCGCTGGAAAGCCAGGCTGCAGGCAAGGCAGCACCCCGGGACCCAGGAGCTCGTTGGTGAGGTCTACAGGTGAAGCAGCAATCAAGCTATGAGGGGGAGGGTGGGGGGCAGAAGGAGCTACAGAAGCAGCTCTGGCCGGAGACTGAAGACTCCCGCCAGAGCAAGGAGCAAAGACTGAAGGCTCCAGTCACAGCGAAGACTGTCCAGAGCGAAGATGGAAGGCGATGGCCAGAGTGAAGGTCTGGGTCCGGGGTGCCAGAGGAAAACTGGTGCTGGCAGCCAGGGGAAAGAAGGCCTATTGCACGAATCTTCATGCAACGGGCCTCTAGTGTATATAATAAAAGCCTAAGCTACCATTACGGCGGCACAACCAGAACGACCGGTCGCTATGATGCGCACTGACCACCAGGGGGCAGCTCCTGTGTTGAAGCTGGGCTCACAGCTGGGCTGGTGAGCACAGCAGCGGTGGTGGGAGCCTCTTCTGCCTACATGGCAGCACTAAGGAGCAGCGAGCCAAGTGGTATGGAGCAGCAAGCAGGTGGGTGGACATCCCCTCGAGGGGTCCTGGACTGCGAGAGGGCACAGGCTTGGCTGAGCCCCCCAACCCCCCACCCTGCCCCCAGTGCACGAATGTCATGCACCAGGCCTCTAGTGTCATTATAAAGTGAGAGAAAGTGAGATTTCACATGGACAGAAGAGGAGACAATGTGATCATGGAGGCAGAGATTGGGGTGATGTAGTCACTAGTTAACACCAGCAGACACCAAAAGTTGGAAGAGGCAAGAAACAGTGTCCTATATGGGGGTGTGGTCCTTTCTATGCCTTGATTTTAGCCCTGTAATATTCATTTTGGACTTCTGGCCTTCAGAACTACAAGAGAGTAAATTCATGTTGTTTTAAGTCACCGAGTTTGTGATAATTTGTTAAAATAGTCATAGAAAACTAAGACAATCGTATTTTGGTCTAGTATGTTACTTTCAACATTTTTATTCATTTATTTTTGTTTTACATAGAGTAAAATTTATTATTTTTGGTATACAATTCTATGAGTTTTGAAAAACAATAGTCTGATGTAAGCACCTCCACAATCAATATATAGAACAGTTGAAAAAGAAGAACAAATAAGTACTTCCTGATTTCAAACTATATTAAAAAGCTATGGGAATCAAAACAGTATGGTACTGGAATTAACAGACATAGATCAATGCAACAGAATAGATATCTAATTTAATTGAGACTTGTTTATATAGTTGTATTGTATAAACTTTCTCTAGGATTTTTTCCTGCTGTGTATGCTGGCTGCTGACTCTCATGTGGTTTTTCTTTAGGTAAATTTTATAATTTTCCTTTCAGAGATAAAAATTTAGAAATAATTTTCAGTTCTTGTAATATCAAGTCTATGGATTTTTTTTTTTTTTTGTAATTTCCTGATTCCAAATCTGCACAAAATATTCATTACTTGTCTACCCTACTCCACCATTCCTTCAATATAAACACCATTTCTTACTGATTTTTTTCTTCCATAAATACATAGTGCAGTATTTACATATAGTAGATGCCAAAAATTGCTTGTTAAAGTAGTGAAAGTCAAGTTTGTGTTTCAGGATTCTCTGGTAGAATGGAGAGCAAGTTATTTCTAGAAATATGGGAGAAAGACAATAATAAATATATCATTTTGACCAGATCATTATCCTTTTGCTTCCTCAGATTCATTTTCTCTGAACTTCTCTGTTCTGTGCCCTGGTGTGACTTAACCCCTATGACTGAAACAGAAAGGCTTCCTGGCCCTCTGGCTTCCACTGGGGTTGGGTTAATGGGAAGCACTAATAAGATGATGAAAAACAAGAAAAGAAATAGGTTAGAAAAGGACTTCTCACACTTGAATACACATACAAATTACTTGGGGTTCTTTTTGAAATGAAAATTCTGATTCACTGGGTCTGAGGCTATGATTTTGTATTTCTACCAAACTCCCTGGTAATTGTTATCAAAACTCTGAGGACCACTCTGTAAGTAGCAGGGGTGAGAGCCTTTTTCCTTATTCTCTCCCTTCCCCTGGTGCCTACATTCTGGCACAGTTGCAACATCCTTCTTTGACCGGGTTCTCTACTTGGGCTATACATTATAATTATATATTAGGTTTCTGAAAACCGGATGCACTGGCTACATCCCAGATACATTAAATCAGAATCTCTGGGGGTCAGACCCAGGGGCCAGTAATTCTTCAAGCTCTAACATGCAGCCAAGGTTGAAAGTGGTGAATCTTTAATTAGATATTTTCTTGGGTGGCCCCTTTTCCATGTTTACAATTCTCCAAAAGTTATGATCACTGTGTTGCCCCACTCCTTGCCCCTCAGGTCTATGAGTAGTAGTTGCTTCTGGTTGCTAGTTACCGAGCATCTCAACATTCTATAAATAGTCACTTTAACACCTCTATAAATAGTCCCCTTAAGAAATTATTTTTAACTCCAAGCTCTTTCCTGCCAATAATCTAGTTGATACAGCAAGATAAAAAATTTGATTTTTATTTTGTAGGTAGTTAGGAACCAGTGTCATCTTAGGAAGAGTGTCAAGTTCAGACTTATACATTAGTTTTTGCTTCCAAATGGAACTTTTCATTTTACTTCCTTTACATTTAGAAGTATTGAATTTTACTATTAGGTGCCAAGCTCAAACATTTATTTGCAGCAGTTCTGCTAAAACTATGACTTATGATAACACTAACGTTTTGAAATCCGACAAAAAGAACAATATAGCATTAATTCAGTTTCAAATTATGATTGTTCTTTAGCAGTGGTATAGCTATAACTGAATCTGTAAATCATTAGTATTTTCTCTTTGCTTTTATGTGTTGAGATAACATTGGTTAATAACATTATATAAATTTCAGGTGTACAACATTATATTTCAACTAGAGGCCTGGTGCACGAATTCGTGCACCAGTGGAGTCCCTAGGCCTTGCCTGTAGGATCGGGCTGAAACTGACTCTCCGACATCCCCCGAGGAGTCCTGGATTGTGAGAGGGTGCAGGCCAGGCCGAGGGACCCCACCAGTGCACAATCGGGGCTGGGGAGGGTCTCAGGAAGTTGGCCAGCTGGGGAGGGACCACGGGAGGGCTCCAGGGCATGTCTGGCCCATCTGACTCAATCCTGATCAGCTAGACTCCAGCAGCAAGCTCACTTACTGGTTGGAGCATCTTCCTCCTGGTGGTCAGTGCACGTCATAGCGAACGGTGGAGCGGCATTAGCATATTATGCTTTGATTTGTTGAACGGCTGATCGGCCAACAGGACACTTAGCATATTAGGCTTTTATTATATAGGATACCTGTATACTCTGTTGTGTGCTCTCCACCAAAAGCATAGTTTGATTCTCTTACCATATATTTGACCCCTTTACCCATTTTGCCCTCCCCTCACCCCCTTCCCTTTTGGTAATCACTATTCTGTTGTCTGTATCTATTACTCTGTTCTGTTAGTTCATTTGTTTTTTGTTTTATATTCCACATGAATGATGTCATACAGTTTGTGATTGCTGGGGCTGACCAGCAGACCTTGAGCGACATATGAATGATTACTCTGACACAACGTTTGCTGTGAAAGAGAGGGCTAAGAGACTGCCTGAGCAAAGGAACCAGACAGCCTAAGATCACCTGCCCTGTTAGGCTTTTATTATAACAGCAGTTTGAGATAAAGTTTATCTTTTAGATACAATTAGTAGGGTAAGTAATCTTGGGAGGATACATGTGTTTGCAGTGTCCTTTAAGCAAGGACACCAAAAGATTAAGCATAAGGATTTCAATAAACACCCAGGGGTCAGCACGTACACAGACTTGTTTGGAAAGGTCAAGGAATAAATCAGGGGCACCGCCTTCGGCACTCCCTAAGTCGGAACTCTGATAAACAGGGCAGGCTGCAGTCAGCACACTTCCCTTTTCTCGGAATGTCCTCCTTACAAACTTTCCAACCAAGTCTCCTGTGCTCCCCAACATGTGATGTCTTAGCCTTGTAAAATGAGTTAAAAAGCATTCCCTCCTCCTTGCTCTGGTGAGTTTGCTAAACGGGTAGAGCATTGGCCTGTGCACCGAAGGTCCCAGGTTTGATTCCCAGTCAAGGGCATATAGCTGGGTTGTAGGTTCGAACCCCAGCCTCATTTAGGGCATGTGTGAGAGGCAACCAATCAAAGTATCTCTCTCACATCGATGTTTCTCTGTCTCTGTTCCTCTCCCTCCCTTTCACTCTCTCAAGAATCAAAGGAGAAATATCCTTAGGTGAGGATTAACAAAGAAAAAAAAAATTTTTAAGTATCCTTTCCGAGAAGAGTAGGTATTAAATCTTTTTTTTGAATGTTTGGTAGAATTACCAGTGAAACCATCTGGTCCTGTACTTTATTTGAGGGGAGGGTTTTGATTATTTGTCTCAATTTCCTTGTTAGTGATTGGTCATTTAAGGCTTTCTTATTCTTCATGATTCAGTCTAGGAAGGTTGTATGCTTCTAAAAATTTTTCCATTCCTTCAAGATTGTCCAATTTCATGCTAGATAGCCTTTTATAGTATTCTTTTATAATCCTTCGTATTTATGTGGTATCTGTTGTAACTTCTCTTTCATTTCTGATTTTTTAACATAAGTTTTTCTCATTTTTCTTTGGTCTAGCTAAAAGTTTGTCAATTTTGTTTATCATTTGAAAGAACTCTGAAATATTAATTTTTTCTATTGCATTTTTATTCTCAATTTCATTTATTTCTGTTTTGATTTATTATTATTTTCCTTCTTGTACTGACTTTTGGCTTTATTTGTTCTTGTTTTAGTTCTTAAGGTGTAATATTAGATGGTTTATTTAAGATTTTTTATTTGTTTGTTTTTTGAGGTAGGCCTGTATTGCTATAAATGTCCCTCATAGTACAGCTTTTGCTGCATCACAAAGATTTGGTATTCTGCATTTTAATTTTTATTTGTCTCTATGTATTCTTTGGTTCCTTTTATATTTCTTCATTGACTCAATAGTTGTTCAGTATCATGTTATTTTATTTTTATTTGTGATTTTTCCAGCTTTCTTCTAGTATTTGATTTCTAGTGTCATACTATGTGGTCAGGAAAGATGCTTGACATGATTTGAGTTCTTTAAATTTATTGACACAAAACAAGTCCCAACACAAAACAAGTCTGTCCTTGAGAATGTTTCATGTGCACTTGAGAAGAATGTGTATTTTGTTGCTTTGTGATGAAATATTAACTCCATCTGGTCTAATGTGTCATTTAAGGCCAATGTTTCCTTACTAATTTTCTGTCTGGATAATTAATATAACATTTATATAAGTGGGATGTTCAAATATCCTATTATTGCATTGCTATCTATTTCTCTGTTTAGATCTGTTAATAATTGCATTATGTATTTTGGTGATTCTACATTGAAGGCATATATAGTAATAAATGTTATGTCTTTTTGATGGATCATCTCTCTCATCATTTTAAAATGTCCATCCTTGTCTCTTGTTACAGTTTTTGGGGTCTTGAAATCTAGTTTGTCTCATATATGTATGGCTACCCCACTTTTTGTTGGATACCACTTTTTGTTGGATACCATTTGGTTGTAGTATCATCTTTTACCCCTTCACTTTGAGCTTAGATGTGTTCCTTGTTTTTTAATTTAT
This sequence comes from Myotis lucifugus, assembly GCF_000147115.1. Taxonomy (NCBI): domain Eukaryota; kingdom Metazoa; phylum Chordata; class Mammalia; order Chiroptera; family Vespertilionidae; genus Myotis; species Myotis lucifugus. The sequence goes on from NW_005871156.1 coordinate 2,649,097, forward strand.
ACATCTACTCTGTGCCTTTTGATAGGTGAGTTCAGTACATTTATATTTAGGGTGATTATTAGGACTTACTACTGACATCTTACTTTTTTTTCTAATTGCTCTGCATTTTCTTGTTTTTTTTTCCCTTGTGTTTCTGGTTTCTGTTTGTTATCTAGTTTGGTGTTTCTTTCTATGATTGTGTGTGTGTGTGTGTGTGTGTGTGTGTGTGTGTTTTGTGTCTCAGCTCTAGATTTTTGTTTTGTGCTTAGCATGAGGTCTGTATAAAATGTCTTATAAATAAAAAGGTCCTTTTTCTTGTGATAGTATCTTATCTTCATTCACCTATACAATAATTATCCTTTCCTTTCTCCCCTTTTGTGTTTTTGTTACAAATTGTCCCTTTTTATGTTTTTTGTTCATTACCACATTGCAATAACTATAGTAATTTTCATGCTTTTTTCCTTTTTCTTAAATTTAAATTTTTTATTGTTTAAAAGTATTATATGAGTCTCCTTTTTCCCCCATTGACCTCTCGCTTTTTTCCTTTTTAAAACAAAAAATATATTTTTATTGATTTCAGAGAGGAAGGGAGAGGGAGAGAAAAATAGAAACATCAATGATGAGAGAGAATCATCGATAGGCTGCCTCCTGCACGCCCCCTACTGGGGCTGGAGCCTGCAACCCAGGCATATGCCCTTGACTGGAATTAAACCTGAGACCCTTCAGTCTGCAGACCAATGCTATATCCACTGAGCAAAACCAGCTGGGGTATGCTTTTTTTCTTTAACCTTAATGTTGTAATTAAGTGCTTAACACCCTGTTCTAAAATAGTTGGAATTTTATGCTTCTTTCTCAAAGTTTTGTGTACTCTTGTCTTTTTGTTTCCAATTAAGTGTTTCTTTAAACATTACTTGTCATGCAGATCTTGTGGTTTGTTTGTCTGGAAAAATCTTTATTTTGCCTTCATATCTGAAGGATAACTTTGCTGGATATATTATTCTTGGCTGGTGGTTTCTATCTTTTAATATTTTGAATATGTCATTCCACTCTCTCCTGGCTTGTAGGGTTTCTGTTGAGAAATCTGTTGGGGTTTGTTTTGTGGGTTACTGTTGTTTTTTTCTTTTGGTTTTTATTTTTATCTGTCTTGAGAATTCTTTCTTTATTATTAACTTTTGACAGTTTTAATGTACTGTGTCTCGAGAAGGTCTTTTTGCATTTAGATAATTGCATGTTCTGTTAGCTTCTTATACTTGAATGTCCAGTTCCTCCCTAGGTTTGGGAAGGTCCCATCAATTATTTCTTTGAATAGGTCCTCTGTTGCCTTTTCCCTCTCTTCTCCTGGGATATCCATTCTATATCTCTCTTTCTAATGGCATTATATCATTCCACTGGAAACCTTTCTAATGGAGTTGTATAATTTCTCTGTTGTCCTTTCTAATGGAGTCAGATAGTTTTTCTTGAGTTCTTTCATTTTTAAAAAATATTAGTTTTCTCTCTTTTTCCACTTGAATCATTTCTAAATTATTATTTTCAAGCTCATTATCTTTTTTTGTATGGTCTTCTCAGTTTTTAATGCTTTCTACTGACCTTTTTTCATCTCTCTTATGGATTTATTGAGGTTTTGAATTTATGTTTAGTTATTTTTTATAGTTTTAATATCTTTGGTAAAATACTCCTCCTGTTCATTAATTTTATTTCTGAGCTGATTGAATTGCCTTTCTGAGTTTTTTTTTTATCTTGTTGAGTTTCTTTATGACTGCTATTTTGAACTCTATCATTTAGATCACAATCTTTCACGACTTTGTATTTGTGTTCTGGAGGATTGTCATTTCCTTTTAGGTTACCATGTTACCTTAGTTGTTTATGGCTCTCGAGGTGTTGTTCCTTTGACAGCACATTTGAAGTAATGAACACCTTTCTAATTTAGGTACTCTTGATTTTTACAATTCAACAGGATGATAATTGGAGGTCTTTCTTTTGCTTACCAGCAGATGGTGCTATCGTCCAAGTTTTTGTTTTCTATTACCTGTGCTACTTACCCTCAAGGGTCATGGTGGCAGACATCACTGTGGTTGTGGGAGTCGCTTTCTGGGTGACCAGGGTGGTGGATGTCCCTGCCTGGGTCTTAGGGCATCACCATTATAGTAGGGAGATGTGGCATGTGGAGGGGGGCTAGCTTTGCAAGCTCATTGTACCATTACCTGGTTTCTTATGGTTACTGGTGGCATTGTGCTGTAGCTTGGAGGCCATAGACACATCTCTGCTGCTGCTACTGGGCTCAGCCACATGTGGGGCAGGAAGCTGGATTCTTGGACACTGAAGCTACCTTAGCCCCTCTTACTCTCCACCAGGCCATAGTGTGGGGGCTCCACCCCAACCCCTCCTCTGCTACTGCTTTTAGGATCACAGGCTCAGCTACAGTGTCCGGGAACCGTGTTTGTGGGTTTTATGCCTGTCCTTTCCCCCAGCCTGCCTACCCTATGAATGCCAATAAGTCCACCTTCAGAAATACCAATGTATGGATCTCTCGGGCATGCCACTGTGATGAATAGAGGAACCCTTGTTGGATTATAGGTGTCCGACTAGTTGTAGATTTAAGGGGTGATATAGAGGAGTCCTCTCGCTCCACCATGATGCTGACATCACTCCTTGAGTTTTCTTGAATTTGTACCTTCACTTAAAAACTGACTCAGGTCACCATACTATTGGTCTCTTGATTTTCCTTGAAGGCACTGGCAATTCCATCACTTTGTGATCCACTTACAGTGTCATCATTTTGAAATAGTGAGTTTGAATTCATCTTTTCTTAAGTATTATACATTTCCTTAGAATTCACATTTCAAGAACTCCCTGGATATTCTGACTAATTTGCCATGTTAAGAGGCTCTCTATTTCAATTTCTCAATTCTCTGCCACTAATCCTGCCTATAATCCTAGCAAAGGACTTCCCCTACAAAAGACCCCTAAACCATTATCATTCCCCAAGAGAAAATTGTTCTCTAATCTTTCCCTCAATTTCTTTGTGTAAACACTGAGCCTCTGACACTCCACCCAGAGAGTTGTTAGCCTTTTGTTTCTTCTTACGTGTGAATGAGCTTATGCAATCAGACTCCAGTATAATCTTGAACTCAACTCAAGTGAACAAATGATTTCCTCCTCACTGTTGTACTGCAACTCTGCAGTGGAAGAAAAGGTTCATAATTTGTTTTCACTATTGAGAATAGAGTAAGGGTTTGGTGCTACTAACCCTACTTCAAGGAACAGCCTTATTTTTAAGATGCGTATAAAAAAATCAACTTGAAAAAAGTGGTTTTTGAACGGAGCCAAGTGTTTTTAACCCCAGCTACCGATTTAGATGCCCTAGGCACAGCCAATTTGGGGATATTCTCTTCCTCAAGTGTAATTTCTTCCTTCTCTTTCATAAGACTGGAGAGAAACAGGAGGATCAGTTAGAAGTTTGCCTATAACATGATGACAACTAATCATATTGGCTAGTAACTTCTTTTTGTGTGTGACAGACTACACTGGTTTGAAAAAAAATTTAGAGAACATTTTATTGGGAACTTCCAGAAAAAAGAGATATGTATAACACACCCTTGCCCATGCCTTTTTGGAACCATTTATTTCTAAAGTATTTGCTTGCTGTTATGTAGATGAAATCTGAGAAATTGAGAATTAAAACCATCGATGAGCACTGTGAAAGAAAATGAGCTTCTGAGGCTTTACTGGACTTAAATATGTGATTTTTTTTGTAGGCTAATTCAAATGTTAATAAAAAAAGGCCCGGCCGGCATGGCTCAGTGGTTGAGTAATGACCTATGAACCAGGAGGTCACAGTTCAACTTCTGGGCAGGACACATGCTTGGGTTGCTGGCTCCATCCCCAGTGTGAGGCGTGCAGGAGGCAGCTGTTCCATGATTTTCTCTCATCATTGATGTTTCTGTCTCTCACTCCCTCCCACTCCCTTCTTCTCCGAAATCAATACAAATATATTTTTAAAAAAATGTTAATAAAAAAGAAAAGAGAATTGACCAGAATGTCTTTATTCTTATATCATAAACCAAATTCTGCACATTCATTTAATAATGTATTTTCAACCAGTTTAAAATACCTCTATTGTAATTATTTAGATTGAAGTACTTCTAGGAATTGCATCTAGGCATTCAGTTATTGAAATGAATGTTTTAAAAAATTTTTTTCTATAATGTCTTCAATTTATTTTTAACTTAGAAATGTCTCAGGTGCTTTGGGATGTTCTTGTAGCTGCTATTCATGAGCAATAGCGAATTAATTAGTAGCTAATGGATCACCATTTCCCCCAGTTTGTCCTTCATATTCTCTGATGCAGGTCTTCTAAATGACCAGTGAAAATATGCTCACACTAACAATCCCTGGTAAAGGAAGGTTGCAGTGGCAGCACAAAAGCCAAATAATCATCCATAATAAATCCATTGTTGTAGAATGATGTTTACTCTTTTTTAAAATATATTTTATTGATTTTTTACAGAGAGGAAGGGAGAGGGATAGAGAGTTAGAAACATTGATGAGAGAGAAACATTGATCAGCTTATGCAATGCACACCCCCTACTGAGGATGTGCCTGCAGCCAAGGTACATGCCCCTGACCGGAATCGAACCTGGGACCCTTTTGTCTGCAGGCTGACGCTCTATCCACTGAGCCAAACCGGTTAGGGCGATGTTTACTCTTTTAGTATGTTTTGCTAATGACAAATTTTTAAAAAATAATTCTTTATTGCTGAAAATATTACATATGTCCCCCTCCCCCCACCATTGGCCTCCTCCAAACCTCCCCCCAACTCCACCCCATGCCTTCAGCACCCTATTATCTGTGTCCATGGGTTATGCATATATGCATACAAGGTCTTTGGTTGATTACCTCCAACCCACTGACTCTTCCCCACCTTCCCTCTGAGATTCTGCACTCTGTTTCATGCTTCCATGTCTCTGGATTCACTCTGTTCATCAATTTATTTTGTTACTTAGACTCCACATCTGAGTGCGATCATGTGATACTTGTCTTTCTCTGACTGACTTATTTCACTTAGCATGATACTCTCTAGGTCCCTCCATGCTGTCTCAAAGGGTAAGAGATTCTTCTTTCTTACTGTTGCATACTATTCCATAGTATAAATGTACCACAACTTTTTTATCCATTCAGCTACTAATGGGCACTTGGGCTGTTTCCAGATCTTAGCTATTGTAAATTGTGCTGCTATGAACCTAGGGGTGCATACTTTCTTTCTGATTGGTGCTTTAGGTTTCTTAGGATATATTTCTAGAAGTGGGCTAACTGGGCCAAATGGCAGATCCATATTTAATTTTTTGAGGAAACCCCATACTGTTTTCTGTAATGGCAGCACGAGTTTATATTCCCACCAGCAGTGTACTAGGGTACCCTTTTTTCCACATCCTTGCCAGCACTTGTCATTTGTTGATTTGTTGATGGTAGCCATTCTGACAGGTATGAATGGTACTTCATTGGTTAATGACAAATATTAAAAGCAGTTCATCAAGGAAAGACTAAGGAACTGTTCCAGAATAAAAAAAAGTAAGAGAAATGACAACTGAATGTGGTGCATGATGCTTGATTTTTTTTTTTTGCCATAAAAACATGATTGGGATACTTGGTAAAATCTAAATAAAATTTATAACCTCGGTAATAGTATTGTATTAATGTTAACTTTCTGACTTTGATAATTGTATGTAGTTTTGTAAGGGGATACCCTTTATTAGATACACACACATAGTATTTAGGGTTAAAAGAGGATCACTTTTATAATATATTCTCAAATTATTCAGAAATCATGTTTGTGTGTGAACACACACATCACACATATGTATATGTAAGCCATATATATATATATAAATATATATATACATATACATATATATATATATATACATATACATATATATATATATATGTTTGCTTGCGTGTTTGCATGCACACAACAGAGATAGGTAAAAGAAATGTGGTAAAATGCTAACATTTGGGAAATAATCAGGAATTCTTTGAGCCATTCTATGGCTCTTTTCTGTGAATCTGGAACAATGTCAAAATGAAAAGTTAAAATAAAAGAATAAAAACCACTTAGCATGTTTTGACAGGGGAACAGGTTGCTTAGAGGCAATAATATAGCAAGAAAAACTCAACCTAAATATCGGAAACTGCAGGTCCCATTAAAACTCAGAGAACACTATTAGTCTATGTACCTTTATATGGTTATTTTTCAAAACCAAAACTAAATTTTCACTTAGGAAATCTTGTTAAATGAATTAGAACAAACCCATCCAGGAAATTGGAAATAGTAAATTCTATGATATTTTACCGGGTATTTGTTGGCAAATGCCAACTTGCCTTTAGTGTATTAAATAGGATAGTGTTCGTTTATTTTCATGAACCTTGATACTTTTCAGCTGTTTATTTTATTAATCTACTTAGTTTTCTTCTTCCTGGTGATGAAAACACTGGGTCTTGTTAATTTCAGATCGAACAGGAACCACATAGTAGATTCTTTATATATATGTTTCCTTGTTAAATTTGCTAATTTTTATGAAACATTAAATGTATTATCTAACAGGAAATGGTCTTACATTATATTTCACCAAATCTTTCCCTCCAAACATTTTCCTTCCTTGCATCAGACAATTTTTGCGTAGTATATATTTTCTCACAAGACCCCACCTTTCTTGCCCACCGACCCACATGCTTCAGGATAGGCAATCTCATTCCTACTTCCAGGGGGAAAGAACTAATTCAGTCACGGTGATCCCATTTCCCTGGCCAGTGACTGGTTTAGGAATTAACATTTTCCTTTTAGCCAAAGAAAAATGCTGATTTAAATTTAAGGAGCATTTAATTCACTCCCGAGGAAAAGACGTTTCTTCTCATCACTGTGGAGTTGGACTATGACACCTGGAACTGTGCAGCTATCTGGGTGAAGCTGGTGAGAGATGGGAGGATGGAAAAATGAAGAGGCTTTGAATCCTCGCTGACACTGATGAACTGCTGCTTCAACCAGCCCTGGCACCTGAATTGCCTTTGCACTGCCAGATATTATAGACCCTTATGGCTGGGAATCTGTGTTACTTGAAGGTACATACATGCTAACCTCTTACTCTACAGGGTGTCCCAAAGAAATGACTACACACTTTAACAACTGATAGCTCAATTTTGAAAATGAAATGTATTTTAATAAACACTGCATTTACTAGTATAATTATTCAAAATGTGTGTGTATAAATTTTGGGGGGACACCCTATATATTCTGGAAGTTTTCTACAAATTTTTTTTAATTACATGATTTATTATTAAAAGACAGTCAATGCATCAAACCAATTAGATGATACAGGCTTTTATATTTTATTCAAATTAACCACAAAATGCAGATTCCTTGAATCATAGTCATAATCTTATTCATCTTTTGAGATATATAATAACATTTTAGAAGGGAAATTTGTGGTAAGGAAGATGAAGAAATGCTTGCTATATAGTGGAAGTAATGATATTTACCTATTTCATAAGTGATAGTGAGGATTAAATGAGTTACCATATTCAAAGCTCAAAGAACAGTGCCTGGGAGGTAGTGAGTTCACAATGATTGTTAACAATAGCAATAATAATAATAATAATAATGACAATTTCTTCTCATGCCTTTTATTACTAAGAAACATCTCAATTTTAAATTGTTTTTATTCTAAGTCACAGACTCTTTGAGAAGCAAAGAACAGCGTCAATGAATTCAACTCATGAGAGTTTTAGGGAGTAAATATTATAACTCTCAGTTCTTAGATGAAAAAGTCAAAAACTTGAATCATATTGATGGAACCATCTACACACTACTTGCAAGTACACTTTTGGTCACCATACTGATATCAGGTCCAACAGAACAAAATTTAAAATTCTGAAGGACAGCATGATGTAGTATGGCATTCACCAAGTGTGAGTCATGCTATAACAGTAGGTTGTGAGACCAATTTAGTGGGGTTGCAACCAGAATTTGAAATAACTGAACTAAAATACAGTAGGATGAGTGAAATCCAAGTGAATTGCATGTATAAAGGTAGATACTGTTTTATGAAACTTTGTTTCAGCAATGTATGCGTGTGTAGGATTACATTATAAAGAGTTGTTCTCATTGTAAGTTTTGGTTATTGATATGGTGGAAAGATACGAGCTCTGTGGCAAGACAGACTTGGCTTCAGGTATCTAACTCTTTGGCTTATTATATGGAAAAGAGCATGAAACTGTGCCTGACAGTAGGAAGTCAGACTAATGTCCCTTCTTTCCTGCCTCTGTCCTCAGGCTCCCTACTCGCCTTCCTCGTGTTGACTTGAACTTATGAAACCATAGAGTAAAGCAGCGCTGGCATTAGCAAACAGAGTGCCTTCCAAAGAGCAGATATAACTGTTTTATGTATTATGTATTCATCCAAGCTTGAAACACCAAGAGCACATTGAGTGATCTGAGTCCCGAAGCAAGAAAAATCAATTTTATTTAAACTACAACCAACAGTATCTCCTGTGCTCCTCACAGCGAAGAAATAACTCTTCCTTTATTCTTAAAAGAATAGGTATTTGGGTAAAGCTATTGATGGTTTTCAATTTGGTTACCTCGGCAGAGTGACACACCATCCATTAAACATGGGAGTGTGAGGACAGTGGGCCACCCTGGCACGCGGAGCAGCTGGGCAGACTGCGTGCTCAGGTGCCACCTGGCCACCTGCGCTGAGGCCACTGGATGCACCAGCTCTTCCTGTCAGAGGTGAAAGAGAGAGAATGAGAGGGTAAATGTATTATCACATGGTGACCATTGCTTATTCCACAGAGTTCGTATTACCATAGGAACTCCAAGTCTAATTTGTTTGTTTTTCCTCCAAGTCTAATCCTTTTACTTCATATTACTTACCTTAACTCCTTATGTACTATGTGGAATTCTTCTGTGAATCCCAGGGAGAAGAAACAAAACATATTATTTGTTTTCACTGACACAGTATTGAGCAAAAAAAAAAAAAAAAAAAAGGGAGAGAGAGAGACTGATTCTCCTTCCTCCCTCCCTTCCTCCTCTCTTACTGTTCCTCTTCCTCTCTCTCCAATTTCATTTCCTCTTCCTCCTCCTCCCTCACCTCTTTCCTTTTCTTCTCTGATAAAATATCTTTTTGTGTGTGTGTGCCAGAACTTAGTGAAACTGCTGAGTTAGTCAAGGTAGGAAGTCGAATGGGTGCCTTTTGCCTCTAGAAAATATGAAAGCATGTTCCTGCCACTGAGGTGGCCCCCATGGCGGTATCAAGTGCTGCTGATGGGAGGCAGGGAAGTACATTACCACTTCAGCGCTGTTGTTACCAGAAGGTTTCACTGTGAACTCAGGCATCTAGGAAAGCAGGCAGGAGGGAAAAGGGGTCGGAGTGTGGGGCAGATGGGCCAGGAGAGAGGGGAATAAAAAGCAGGATTTGGGGGGGTTTGTTTAAGAGGCTGACCAGAATGGTGGCAATATTAATCATAGAGGAATTCAATTTGAATGCAAATCATAATCCTGCTTTCATTTTTATTTATTATTTTTTTAGAGAGAAAGAAAGAGAGAGGGGGGAGAGAGAGGAACATCGATGTGAGAGGGAGACTTCAATCGGCTGCCTCCTGCACTCCCCCTACGGGGGATCAAGCCACAACCTGGTCAAGTGCCCTGACCAGAAATTGAACCAGAAACCTTTTCGTGCATGGGATGATGCACAACCAACTGTGCCACACTGGCCAGGGCAATTCAGCTTTCATTTGAAAGGTGATTAAGATAGCCACTGGTTACCCTGTAGGCATATATTTGGGAAAACAAAGGCTCAGCCACACCTGATGGCTTCAGTTCATTTTACATCTTACATCTGTCAAGACAAGCTCTTCTCTCTAGTTATAAACCTCAAGATGTATAGTATGTACCAGTGTAATCTCAGAGATCAGCTCATTTTATTTTTTCTTACTGCTTACGGAAGAAACTCATTTTAAGATATTTTCCTCCTTGATATAAATTTTAAGTTTATTTTAAATAATTCACTTACTTAATATAGACACATTAATTTAGTTCATAATACAGTTAGTTGCCGAGTGCTGTATCCTCTTACAACAGGAGGAGCTGGCTTAAGAGAAGGAGGAAAGTTCAGAACTGGGTTTTGCTTTCTTCATTCCATGTTACCTAGCTTTCTTCCCATGGACACTGAGCTCTTAACTGAGAGTAGTTATAATCATTTTTGTCTGTTTCTGCGAAGTCTGTTTTCTGTCTGAATTCTGTTGTGCAGCATATCCGATAAGCAGATCCCTAAGGAGTTCAAAGTCAGCTAGTTAGTTCCTGGATGTGTCGCAGGCCCTTGTTAATCCAGTTATGTGTAGCAGGTTACTCATTTTCCCATTTCTACTCTCCAACCTGCCTATACAAAGGTTTCTAATTTTATTGCAGAATGATCCACTTAATAGCAATAGAGAAATCATTAGTATTATTATCTTTGAATGCCACAGTGGTTAAGAGTAATTCTAAGCCAAGTGTTACAGAAAAAAAAAAAATAAGCGGTATATAATGGCTATGCTACCATTCCCTACAGGACTATCTATTTTCCCAACAACAAAAAAAATCTAGTGCTTCCCCCAGTTATTTTTTAAAGGGCTTAAGCAGTCATTCAGATAATCAGACTTCATTGCTGTGAAATTTCATCAAAGTGTACTCAATCCTTGAACTCATATCTGGGTCCATTTTGCCAATCAGATAAAACTTCCTAGGCTTTTTCCTAGAGGCATGGGGGTTAACCTGATCTTATTGCACTGCAAAAGATTTTGTGCTACAAACCATTTTTCATAAAAGCTATTTGTTGTGTTAGGAGCATTCCAGACAGGCTCCTTGTTAAAATAGATTAGGGGGTGGGATGGCTTGCTCTGCTTTGTCACTTTGGATGAAATGAAAAATCCTTAGAAATTCATACAAGTTAACTGCAGAAGAAATGAAAAGGCAGAAAAAGAATACAGGGAAAATTAGCATCTTAGGAAGTACAAATGTCATTTCTCATGAACGGACCAATAATTATTTAAAAAAAGAAAAGGAGGGGAAAAAAATAACCCTAAGATAACCTCTGACTTGGAAGCACTTGCAATTCATTTGTCTTAAGATTGCCACTGGCTTCTTTTCATGTTTTGGTCATAGAGGTGGAAGCCAACTGAGTCCTTTCTTCTTTCCTCTGTAAAGGTCAGCCACCCATGTCAGGCCCACTCACTCCCATAGCCCCACAAACAGCCTTTGCATCGAAAAAGCACTAGGTGGTGCCCATTTTCTTTGCCGATGAAAGAGCTGGATTTCCCCAAGGGAATCACGCCAGGGAAGTTCATCAGCCCGGAGCCCCACACCGTGCGGTCCCCTCCTCTAACAGATGACCAGGAGCGGGGTGTCACGTTCTGTTATTTCCCTAAAGCATCCTGGGGCTTGCCCGGTGGAGGACAGAGCTTTGGTTTGGGTGACAGTGCTTTTAAAGGTGAAGGTGGGAATGGAGGGATGGTGGTGGCAAGCAGCTTTGAATATTCTCTTTGAAAAGAAAAGATAAAGAGGAACGAAGGCTGCAACTCTGCCATCTGTGTCTCTAAAGAAGTGGGAGCATCATATCGTTGCCAAGGCTTGCTTTCCTCCTGCCAGATCATCTGACAACGCAGTCCATGTGCTAGTTTAATGTTTCTCATTTTTACCCAGAATCAAGTTATACGAATCAGAAAAGAAAATAAAGGCTAATTTTAAATTTCAGTTTGCTTCCTCAAGAAAAGAATGTTTTGTCAAAGGAAGTATGGTGCAACTGAGGAATTTGCATGCCCGTATATACTGTTTGAAGAGGTAGCTTTATAACACTGGGTTTATTTCTTAAAAAAAAAAAATCTTATTAGGCACGCTTAACAGATTGTTGCTTTGTGTGCAAGGAGAGCAAATAATTGGCTAAGAAGATGTTTTCTTCAGGAGAATTCTATCCAGGCGCTATGCCCATCAGATTTGTTTCAGAATTTAGAAGCATTCAGAAAGTTTTTGTTCTTGTAAAGGTTTGGTAGCTGCAATTGGGCGTGATCATACTATTGCCACAAAATGAAAAGAAGAAAAGAAGATACTGATTTTTTTCCTAGTTAAAATATGTCAAATCATTGTCTATCTATGACCTATTCTCAGAAATTTGGCTGAATGGGGTCAGTTTGTTCAAATATATTTATTTTGTTTTAAAGGAGGCAAGAGAATAGTCTTTTTGACTATCAAAAAGTAGACTTGTACTAAAACCTGAATCCAGATTCCTAGTTGGTGCACCATACTCCAAAATAAAGGGAAAATAAAGACGGGTAGTAGTTTTAAAAAGTTGAAAAAAGGAAAAGGCTTTATCATGAAACTCTGAGAATTATTTCTGTGCTCTTGCTGCCCTGTCATATGTCATGACATGTGGCAGGTTGACTGCTCATTAATTCTATTTATATCAGTATGATAATCCACCCCACTGAGTACACATGTGTTAAAATATTCATAAATTATGTTTATTGCAGACAAATATACATTAAATGCCAAAAGAAGACCATTATTTAAAGACAAAACTAGTCAAACTCAAACAAGCATTGCCTTTTTACTGTCAGCCCCATACATTATGTTTTATCAAATTCGCATTAATTGCCTCTCCTTCCAGTGCCTCATAGGGAATGTTTATTTTTTATTTTTAAAATGTGCAAAAGAAATCGGTTTCTCCGAAAGGAATAGACTTGGGAAACAAAAGCTGTTACATTATTTCAGACAAATAATAACATCGACCGGAACAAACCATCTAGAGAAAGGCACTTCTGGCCTCCAAATTTGGTGAAAATATGACATTTAAACCCTAATACAGATTTTGAATTTGAGGGTGTTTTTCATGACCCCGGAGCCCAGATTAAATAAGTCAGAGGATTTCTTGATAAAAGGCTGCAAATAGCAATTTTAAGTTTATACATATTTTGAAACCAAATATGTAAAGGGTGGTTGAGAAAATCTAGGACGTTGAGAATTGAAACCAATAATTAAAACGTGCTGCAGCCCACTGTGCTTTGGAACTTATTGCTTCCAAACGAAGCGATCCTGACCTCTATTTTGAGTGATTTCAGGAAGTTGAAGAAGTCGAGGTGATTATTCTTTTTACAAGCTGCCTGTGCCGTTACAGACCACAGTTGAAAAGTTTGAATTCCTTGTCAAAATCCAAAGTGGTTTTAGTTAAAATATATTGCCTAGCTTATCCAATTCATCACATTCTGAATTAATGCCACGAAAACATCGAGGATTATTAATTATTAGGACCACACTTCAGGTATACCTAAAATAATGGTCCTTTAAAAAAATGAACTGTGCTGGCCTAATAGCCTATTTACAATACTCTCTAGGAAACTGTTATAAATTTTCAAAACTTTAATTATGCGTAAAGGGACACTCTTTTTTTTTTTCTGGAGAGAATGACAAATGATGAGTAAAACAAAATAGGAAATTCTGATTTCATTTAATTGTTATCATATGCTTTTTAAAAAGGGGAGCAGGAAAGGACACGCAGTGAAAATGAAGTACTTTTCTCACGTTTCCAATATTTTGCTGCAAGAGTGAGTCATCACCCTTGGATTGCATGTTAACTTCAGGTAAGATATCTGTTATTTGTTTTTAAGTTTCGGCTTTATTGAGGTGTAATTGACAAAATTGGAAGATAATTTAAAGTGGTCATTTGATATATGTATTCATTGTCTAAGGATTCCTCCCATCTAGTTAATTAACACATCCATCACCTCACATTTTATCCTTATCTTTTTTGGGGGGAGGGTGGTAAGAACACTTTAGTTCTACTCTCTTAGCAAATTTCAATTATATAACACAATGTTATCAAGTATGGTCACCATGTTTACATTAGGTTCTCAGACCTTATTCACCTTATAGTTGAACGTTTGACCCCTTTTACAAACAACCCCTGCCTATCTCCGTCATCCCCAGCCCCTTACAATTAATACTCACTGTTTCTATGAGTTTGACTTTTTTTTTTGAGATTTCACATAAAGGTAAGGTTTCCAATATAGTGATACCTCACAGAATGTTTTACTTTCCACTTTCCCTTGGAAGAAAATTACATCATTTAAAGAAACTTGTGGGCAGGGGAATTGATCCTAAGGAAATAATTCAAAATGTGGGAAAAGCCATATGTATAAAAACTGTCTTTATAATGTTAAATATAGTAGTAAACATTGGAAGGTATTTTAATATCTAATAATGGAAGCATAGTTAGAAAAATGATAATCACCTGATGAAATATTATATAGTCAATAAAAGTATGGGCACATAGCAGTATGGGAAATGTATAATAAAATGTTAAATGAAAAAAGTCAGGATATAAGATTAGGGTATAACATAGTTTTAATAGTGTTAAGATATACAAATAATAAAATGTTAAAAGAGGAGGAACAAAAAGCTATTCATTAAGGAGTAAAACTGATTTTTTGCCCTTTTCAAACTTCTTTTAAGCTGTCTTGCTAAGATAATTTAAAATGCATTTAAAATTTCAAAGAAATTATTTGGAAGAAAATAATAGTCAATTTACATTTTTTTCTTTAGGTGTCATAAATAATCATGACAGATTTTTGAGGCGAAAAATTATACAACTCCCACTTCCAAAAATGCGAACTTTGAAACCAGTATCCCAATGTGCGGCTTGAGCAGTCAAACCTAATTTGCTTTTTACTGAATCACAGCGCACATATATTTTATGAGATAAGAATTCCCTCTTTTATTTTTTTGTATTTCCTTGCTTATTTATATTCAACCCCAAACCACAGCATTTTCATCTAACCGTTCTCAAAAACCCTGAGCAGCCATTTCAGAAAAACAAAACAAAACAAAACAAAAACACATATCAAAACACCACAAAACACCCTCATTAAAGCTCTCTTCGAAGTTTGGGGTAGACTTTCATGTGAATCTTGGCCTCTGTGCAGCATGCTGCACATTATTTTCATCAGAGATTTGAACATATTGGAAGAACTAGAGCCTTCCTTTCTTTTATCCTGTCATCCACCCACCCCCACCTCCACCCCCACCCCCCTGGAAATGATGGGCATATGGCAGGCACCCTCCCTGGATTCTCAAACAACAGGAGGGACCTGATTTCAATTCCTACATCCTGTCATCAGTGACTCTCGGGATATTTTGTTCTTGCAAGGCTAAAGATGTGATTCGAATTTACCATACGGACAGAGCTTAATGCGATGCCATTTTTACCACCAGAGCCCTCAATCAGTTAATTAAACATGATATAAATCACCGCATGTATTTGTAAAGTAAGATTAATATGGCAAAGTCAAAGTAAATGAGGACTTCTCCCCATCCTAGCAGTGTGAATCACCGGTAGGAAGATTACGCTTTTGGAAACTCAATACTTTTGAGCAGGCTTTGTTGGTTTAATCCCTCAGACTGCTTTGTGCAACTCGAAACCTCGAGCTGTCATCTTTAGCCAAAATTTCAGCCATAACTTCCTCAGCTTTCACCCCATTATTGAAATCAGCATCCACCATGCTTAACAAAGATGGACCTTTCTGCGGACCACAGGGCAGCCTCTTACCACCTGGACACCAGAAGCACGTTTCATAAATATTTCATTTTGTCTTAACATGAAGACTTTCCCCAGTTTCCCATTTCTTTCCTTTCCTGGGGAGCTAAGGGCTACCCCCAAGCTGCACATTCCATCACTGTAGTCAGTTAGGTTTATAGCCTTAATAAAAGGATTTTCCCCTTTCACGTGCTAGGGCGCCTTGTTAAACCAGAGCAATTATAGAAACACAAGATAGGTGCTCTGCGGAGATCAAAGCTCACCTAAAGACAGCTCTGTAGGAATTCGGAGCTCTCTTTGAAAAGCGCTCAGTTTACAAAGTATAGAGAGGTATTAAACCTCAGGAATTAAAAAAAAAAGCCGAGTTTCAAATAATGTTAAAAGTCTGACAGTAGTTAATATGGGATCTCCTCCAGCCACTCTTTGTGTATTATTCCTAATATCTATTCACAGCGTATCTGTAATAGCTCCAAAGGAACCATTATGCTCAGAAGACATACGCATATGATGGATCCTTAATACCAAATACATTACCTACTCAGTAGGTACATTTTAACCTCAATATCCTAGCTCAGGGGGAAGGGTGAGAAAACGGCCTGTACATTTTCTTTAGGAGGAAAAAAAGAAATGCAGCAGGCCTGGGTCTTATCGCTGTGGCTCTCTCAGCAAAATCCCTACAGGCTTCACCAGGTGACAACAGCACCTGCCCTTTGGGGCCACTGCACAACTCACCCAACTGCAATGGGGCATTAATGCACCCAGCCGTGGGCATTGTAATGTTTCCTCTCCCTCTCCAGATTGTATCCTTCTTCCTGAACAAACACACACACACACACACACACACACACACACACACACACACACACACCCCTCGCTTGGGTTTACACTCAACCTTGTGGCTACAGGAGTTTTCAGGTGACAAAGGGTTTGGGGATGCCTTTCTTGATTCAGCCCCGTTTGCAAGCCAAACATTTTCTTTTGTTGTGCGGCATCTCAATACAACAACGCAGAGTAAATGGGCTCAGGCTGGGATTTTGAATTCCATGCTTCAGTTTAGAAAAATGAGTTATTTAAAAGGCAGCTATTGCCAAGAACATTTTGCTATTGATTTAGAGGACACCGTTTGGGGTTTTTGGTGTCTAGTAATCTTAGCTTGGAAAAATGCGGAGGTAAATGTAAACCCCTTATTTTACTTCAGCGTATTCATGCTTAAGAAAACATTTAATGATGGTAGAAATAAGAACTGATATTTATTGACTGCTTGTTGTGTGCTAGGTTTTATGCAAAAGGTGGTTGCATGAAACATCTTAATCTTCATGACAACCCTATGAGGTAGGTTCTATTATTACATTTATTTTCTAGACGGGGAGGCTGTGACACAGAGGGGCTGGGTCATTTGCCAGAGATCACACAGCGAGTAACAGGTGAGGTCTGGATTTTAAATCTGGGTTACACGACGCTAGAATCTCAGTTTTACAATCTGATTTGAAGTTTATTTTGTGCCATGACCTAAAATTTCTGTTTTATAGTTTCTTTTTGTTTAGCAGCAACATTTAGGAGTTGAAATTAAAGTTAGCAGAGTTGCTTATGTTTTTCTGAAAATTTTGGTGTTGAATGGATTTTTTTTATTTTTTAATTATAAAAAATAACTTTTAAATTAAAAATTTGTTTAGTTACACTTGACATTCAATATTATATAAGTTTCAGGTGTATAGCATAGTGGTTAATGTAACTTTAAGTTTTGTGTTCTCGTAATTTATTTTGGGAAATGCCATACACCAAAAGTAAACAGAGAGTTTCATGACAGTAAACAACTTCCTTTTTGCCTTGGAATCAT
The DNA here is from genome assembly GCF_000147115.1 of Myotis lucifugus. Lineage (NCBI taxonomy): Eukaryota > Metazoa > Chordata > Mammalia > Chiroptera > Vespertilionidae > Myotis > Myotis lucifugus. Next base: position 2,666,529 of record NW_005871156.1, read on the forward strand.
CATTTCATAATTCATCTAAGAAAATGTCATTATTGAAAGTAAAAGCAGTCAATTATCTTGTTTGCCTTCCCTTTAAATAACGCCTTTCCTCTGATTAGTTCAGATTCTGATATTTTATCTAATAGTGAAGGAGACTGTTTCAGATTCAGAAGTATTACGTTGCAACGTTAGTCAGATAGGCCTGAATTAGAATCTTAGATTTACTAATATTGGTTCTATAATCAATCTTGGGTCATTATTTCAATTCTCTTGGTAAAATGAGAAAAGTAATGCCAATTATACATTGTTATTATGGCAACTAAAATGAATCATGTTTATAACACCTACCGGAGTTCTAACCCCTGGTGATCCGATACATATCATTTTCCTCTCTCCTCCCCTTGATTGTATTTGTCATGGATCTGGCTGCAGAGGTTCCCATTCCCCCTTAGAGAAGCTTTGGAAGTCCTCCTTTCATAGTCTGGCGCTTTGTTAGAAAATAATGCTGATGCCCTTGTCAAGCTGGAGTCCAGGTTTGTACCATCCAGAGCCCTTTGAGCCACCAGCCAGACCTGAGACTCTGAACACAGGGAAACTTACTCTTCTGGTCAGGGCTCTTGCTTGATAGTCACACATCAAGGGAGCCCTTGAAATAGAAGAAAAATGTACAGTTTCAGTTTTTAGATTATGAACAGTGTGGGTTTTAAGAATTTTCTAGCTATCTTCTGTGGATTGTCAGATCTCATTTGAACAAATACCTCAACCTGCAGCTCAGCAGCAACGGATGTCATCTTGCCCTTTAAGACCTCGTCACCCACTGCTCTAAGACAGGCTACTTCCTCCTGAGGCTATGGAGACCTGGCCTGCATGTTCCCATTCTAGCTTCTTGCTGATATATAATAAATATTAATAATTATTCAATCAATCAATCTGCCGCCTTTCATTAGCACTAAATTTCTTTCACGGTATGAAAACACAGTTGACATTTTATCGAAATTCAAGACTTTTTGAGAAGTCATTTTAATCTTTGATCTGAGTATATGTCTCTAGAAACATATATGCATACCAATATTCTCTTTAAAAAAACTGTTAATGTCAAAAAATGTTTATTCTACTTCTTGACATCTCCCTGTCTTTTCTTTCCTCACTTTTCACAATCTTTCTTTGTCTACATAAAATGCTCTCATTGTCTTTAGAAGCATTAAACATGCAGCACGAATATAAGATCAGTCCTCTTTGAAAATATCATTTTAATGAACTAGGAAAAGTTAGCTGTCACTGAGTAATGCATCAAGTAATTCCACCGTTGCTTTTTACCCAAAGGTCTACCTACTCTACCAGTCTGTAGGCTTAGAAACACCTGGCATTCAGTCAGAACACTTGCTTTCCTTCTCAGGTCGCCAGATTTAACAAATAAAAATACATGGCAGCCAATTAAATTCAAGTTCCAGAAAAACAATGAAAAAAAATTAGGATAAGTATACCTCATGCAATATTTGGGCTATACGTATACTAAAATGCTATTCAGGGTTTATCGATCCTATATTTTATCTGGCAATTCTATTTCTTGTGCCTCTTTAGTGAATAAAATAACAAACTCAGTGTTGTTTCTGCTAACTCTTAGGGGTTCAATTTGTGCCATTTGGTGGTGGTGGGATGGGGCCTCTGCTTTTGCATAAACACTGGGAGGACTTTGAACCAAAGGTTAAGGACTAAGTCAAAAGCGATGGTTTTGGTAGTCTGGAAGGACTGAGAATATCAAAGAGCTCTCAAGCCACAGATTGTAATTCAGTTTTCTGATTTGCTTTATGCATTTCTCTTAAAGACAAAAATGAAAATGACTCAATTAAAATTTTACAGAGCAGCAGACTGCCTCTGAATATGTGTTACTCATTTATTCATATTCATTCTTTCATTCATTCAGCAGATATTTGTTGCAGGTCTAATATGTGTCAGGAACTGTGTGGCAGTTTTAGCAACATTTTTATGTTTACTTATGTTGAGGGTCAAGGGTACTGTGTATAGCTGCATTTTAAGGGTGATTGTTTGAATAACAATGGCTGTAGATGCCTAAGTCATGCTTCTTGCCTGCTAATCAAACATCAGTGATAGACATCATCTGTACCCACGATAACTAGTGATGTGTATTTTATTAGAGGTCTTTTGGTTTCACCTTTACAAAGGAGCATATATTGAGAAGATTATGTTATAACAATGCCAATATTTATAGATATATAACCACAACTTTGAAAAGAAACTTTCCCCATAGCGCCAAGTTAAATTATGACTCATTTTATATTTTTAGAAACCAGAAGGTCAAAATATTGTTCTGGTATATTGCTTCATCAGTTAACATCAAATGGCTCCTCTCCATTGTCTTTCTTAATTTTTAAGTAATTTTGACCCATTCTGAGGTTATGGGGAATCTTACATGTGTTTGATTGGATTCAGTCAAATAGGCTGTGCAGCTTTTACTATGCCTTGTAATTTTTTTCATTACAATAAAAAGCCTTTTAAATCACTGCTGCTTAGAATTATATTGAAAATACTTGTGATACTTTTATATACAGTGAGTTTAATGCCAGGATGTGAAAGCAAATTGATTGTAGGCAATTCTGTGCTTGAGCACCCCAGAGTAAAAAGAATTACACCAGTAACCCTGGGGACCTCCTGCTCTCGGAAAGGCTGTCTGTGCACTCAGACATCCACTGGCAGGTGACAAAAGAAGGGATTGCTTAATTCTGGTCTGAAAGTGTACAAACACATTTTAATTCAGGGAAATAACTTTTGGAGGGGAAAAACAGCACCTCAAGAGACATTTATGTTTAATGTTTTTAATTCAGTAAATTAGCTGCAAGAAAAGTGTGTCGCCTTTTCAGTAAGCTCTTGAACATCTTCTAACAGTGACTAAAACGCAGACCTCTTGCCATCTGGAGGGTGTGTTGGGTGTGGAGGGGCTTGGCTGGATCAGCAGATAAAACCCTCATGGACTTTTTACCCCTGACACTGGTCAAAGTGAGAAGTACTTGGGGCTTTTAACCAGAGTCTCTAATGACACATACCTCAATCAGCCCGAGGAGCAGCTGACGTGTTTTAGGAGTGACCTTAGACTGTCATGCAAGCATTAGAGAGAATGAATTAATATTTTGGGGAGGGGCCCTTGGTTGAGATGATGATTCTTGAAGAGTTGCTCTTGATTTTTCTTTCCCGGATCTTCAAGGTGAAATGTTCAGGAAACCAAAGAGTCCTTATTTTTTTTCAGTGAAAACAAAAAACCAGATGTGTCAGGCTTGATTTTTAGCAGACACACTAGCAGCATAGAATTGTTCCTGTCCCTTCCAAGCTTAGCTGGTGCAGGTATTATGGGAGGGGGCAAAGGTGAGAAATAAAGAGATAGAGTATGTCTATTGATATGGGCCGTTAAGGGAAAATCTATACAGACAAATGGGCCTGGAGACAATAATTTAGGTTCTAAATAAAAGTCAGGCCTCTCACATGCAAGCATGTTTCTGTCAAGGACGTGACCTTGAACAACTTCTAGAAGGAATCTCATAACACAGTGACACAACCACTCATTGGAACTGAAGCCTCCTACCACCAGTTCCCTTGAAGAGGTTGCTCATCCAAGACCTTACCATTGGATTCTCATACTTGCCTGGGCACTGCTTCTCCATGTATGTCATTCACATCAGGTTACAATGACCGACTTCTGTTTTGAGAGAGGTAGGACCTGCAAAGGGGTGTAAGGGTGCAGACCCCAGAAACTGCTGCCTCCCTCTACTCCCAGCTCTGTCATTAATTAGCTGTGCAACTTTAGGCAAAGGTGTGCTTCAGCTTTCCCCCCCTTTCATCTGTAATATAGGAAGAGTTGAGCTAAGACATGTATAGTCCTTGCTTACTACCAATATATTCATCTTCCCTAGTGGGCTGGCCTTGCACACTGAGGCTGCATGTTATTTTCACAGTCATATATACTTAAAAATGAGAGTGTATGAGCATGGAGAGGCACTGAGAGCATTTTTCACATGTTTATTAGAATGATTGCCCCTGACCACAGTGAGGGCCTGATCAACAACAAAGGCACAGGATCATTTAAGTCCTTGTGATAAAGTGTTGTGTGTAAACATTGTTCAAAGGTGGGTTCTCAGGGATCATTTGGCCCAGTATTTTCATTCTCTAAATAACTGCAGCCCTGAGAAGTGAGTCTTCTAGCCAGGTTTGGGCAATGCCAGTACAATGCCCTTGTTACGTAGTGGAGTGGCCATTCCCCGACACCAGGCTAGTCTTTGTTGCAACACAGATTCAAGCCAGTCATTGTTAGGAGGCCCTAATTTTCCTTCTGAAAAAAAATCCCCTCTTGCCAACTTCATTGTTTGCCAACTTCATTGTGGAACTTTACATTTTTATCACCCACCCTTCTGAACATCAATTCTATTCTTCCACCTTGCTTAAAACACACCTTGTGAATTCCTACCGTGATAGCTTTGTTCATGTTGCATCTCTTATCTGGAGTGGCCTTTCTGCTCCAACCCATTTACAAGGTCCTGTTCAGTGTTACCTCTCCCATAGAGCCTTTATTAACTATCTGAGTTCACAGCGAGTTAGTGAAGCAGGTAAGGATTAATGCCACACTCTGTTTTGATAAAGTAGAACCAGTAAACATCCATGCTATCTTGTGGTCCTTTTATGAATATTACTCAACCTAGACCTCTGCTCTTTTTAGGCCAGAGCTGAGTATGTTTCTACGCTCAGTCTGACCATCTGCACTATAGACTAATGCAACTTCTTGTTGTCTGGTCTTCCTGAGAATGCATTATATAGATTGCAGCTCATTTAGAATGCAGCTGCCGGGGTCGTGACTCACACAGAGATTAATCATTACGCCTGGGTTAGCTTCATTACTTTGACTACCCATTACATCTTGCTGAGATTATAAAATGTTGCTTTTAACTTACAAGCCCTATGCTAGCATCCACTTACTTCCAAGATATGCATTTATGCTGTTTTCTTTGGTATTATCAGGTCACTGGAAATTGCTAGTATTTCCCATAAGCTTTGACTTCAAAAATTAAGTCATGCTGAAGTTTTCCAACATCAGCTTGAGGGAAATGTGTAAAAAAGAAAGTATATCATGTGCTTCATTATAAATAACATGAAAAATTACAGGGCATGTACAAAGAACTGGGTTGAAAAATTTAATAGAACAAAGCTTTTCTTTGAATTAAAAATAATAATGACATCACACAAAAAGGATTTTCCTGCAATTGTAGAGTTATTAATTAAAATACTGCCACACTGGTGCAAGCCATCTGCATTTTCCGTGGCATTATCCCGTTCCCTTCATCCTGTGATTCAGCTCAACCCTGGAAAAAGAAAAGAATTCTGAAGATAAATGTTGCTATTACTCCCAGTCCACAGTGAGTGCAAGTGGAAAAATTAAGGACAAAGATATTTACCAACAAAAATTACTGTATAAATTGAGCTCACAGAAATGAATAAGAGCCACAAATAAAGATGGGCTCTATTAATTTCCTCAAAATCTACATCCATATGAGGTCTCTACAGGAACAAAAAGAAAAAAAATGGTTAAAATAATAAAAATTTTTGAAGAACATTGTGAAAGTGGGCTTGACGTACTTCTCCAATTGTGTTTCCTGACATTATATTTTAAGTAAGTTAAAATTAAATCTTAAATGACATGTCACATATATGTGAGCCTTAAGGGGAAATGGAAAATTAAAGATGTTGTGATTGATTATATTTAAGAACAAAAGTTGTGTTTTAGAGTTTTAATCCTTGTGTGAAATTGTGAATATCTATTTTCTTAGTGGGAACTTAGAATTGTCTGTAGTTCTTTGTACAGTTAATTAGGATGAGTTTATTCCTGATCAATCTCACAAATTTGATGAGGCCATCATAAAACATGACTGACAAGTAAATATTGAATTGCTAATAATAACAAAATATAGAGAGGTTCTATTCTATGCCAGGTATTATTTTAAGCACTTTATGCACAGTAACTTGTGAGGTTGGTATTATTGTTACCTTTTTCACAGATAAAGAACCTGAGGCCGAGAGAGGTCAAGAAATTTGACCCGTTACATGGCTAGTAAATTCTGGCACCAGGATTCAAACCCAGCTGGTCTGGCTCCTGAATTCGTGTTTCTAGCCCCAGTATGAAATGCTACTTTCTGGAGTCAATGTAGAGGGGTGTCCTTTGATTGTACCACAAATTATCCAAGATCTATATTATCGAAATAGCAATTTGAAGGCTAGGAGAACCAGAGACAATGGATTTGATGATTTCTTGATTAGGACCCAGGGCTCAAATTTATTCTATGGAGAAACAAGTTCTATCTTATAATCTAAATTTGTGATGGCAGATGGATGCTATGTGACTTTACCTGATGGAGAATGGAGGACTTTTGGAGTAGGAAGCCAGGCACATCATTTAGAAGATAGTCTGAAAACATTCCTGAAATCTCTCATATACTCCTCACTCCTGGATCTAAATGTTTGTGTTAAAGAATAGACTAATTATTTGAACTAGAACATAGACAAAATTAGAGAGCATTTGTTCATGTAGGTAAAGTAAGTCTTGACTATTCAAACTAGCAGAACTTGCAGTAGTCAATCAAGGACCAATCAAAACAGAAGCAAGGACATAGAAAGTCAATCAAAATAGAAGCAAGGACATAGAAAGGAAAAAGCATGGAAATTCTTATCCTAACTCTAGAATTAATGTGTCCCATGGATTCAATAATATCAGACCTTCTTCCTAGTTTCTTGGGAACATAAAGAACTGTATGCACTAGTGCCTTAAAATCTACGAAAGGATCATTTAATTTTTAAATTGTTATTAGGAAGGCCAATGCATTTATCTAGCAGTATGAAGTGTTCTCCTGTGTTGTTCTTTTTTATACCATTGGATTGTGATTTCCTTTGATCAAGTACATTTGTGTTTTAATTGTTTACCATGCCTGGAATAGAGCTTTTCACTCAGGAGACTCTCTATATGTGTTGACACTAAATGTAAAAGCTGTAGTGTGGTCCAGTTGCCAAATGTGCATGAGATACTAGTACTGTATAACAGGAGCTGTGCTAGGCATAGGGACATGGAATGACTTAGATGTGGGCCCTTCCCTTACAGGACTTAGCCTCGTTTCTTTCCCTGGAAAGCATTTACTTGTCGTGATCATTGGTTTAGGGCCTGTCAGTCATGCCATAGATTTCCTCTCCATTGTCATATTCCTGCTGGAATCAGTTTGTGTGTCTCACCCTGAGCCACTAAATCCTATGAACTGGTGAAAACTTGTCTGCTATCCATCATTTGGGGACTTGGTAAGAGCCATTTTGAAAAACAAACAAACCCACAAACAATTTAAAAAATATTCCTTAAAAACAAACACCTAAGTAACTATCACACAGATCTAATGCACTTAGCTGTATTTGAAGAATGAATAAAATATTGAGAGAAAATAGTGGGAGTGTTTCATGAACAAGATAATAGTTGACCTAGGTCTTAGAAATCTGATGGGTTCTGCTTGCAGAAATGAGGACACGTGTCATTTTAAATGGGAAGAAGAGTGAGCAAAGACATGGAAGTAAAAGAGCATATGATGTTAAAGATATGGCATGACACATTTTAGAACGAATTAGTTAATTTTGATGGAATGTACTTATTCTGAACAACAACAATAAAAACAATGTAAAAACTAATGATTGTGCAAGGAGTTTACAAGGGATGAGAGACATGATATTTTCCTGGAGAAGTATCTTAAACTTAAATTATGGATTCAAAACTAAATCTTATGATAATTTTTCAAAAAAAGAAGTGCAAGACTTGTATGTTGAAAGAAATTGAAGAGGACCTAAATAAATGGTAAAACATCCATGTTTGCCATGAAATAGCAAGAATCTTCAAATTGATTTACAAATTCTGTCCCTACCAAAGTCCTACTTGTCTTTTTTTCTTTCTTTTTTTTTTTTTTTTTAAGAATTTGACAGATGGGCTCTGACTGGTTTGGCTGAGTGGATAGAGCGTTGGCCTGCAGACCAAAGGGTCCCGGGTTCGATTCCAGTCAAGGGAATGTACCTTGGTTGCGGGCACATCCCCAGTAGGAGGTGTGCTGGAGGCAGCTGATCGATGTTTCTCGCTCATCGATGTTTCTAACTCTCTATCCCTCTCCCTTCCTCTCTCCTACTTGTCTCTTTTTCTTTTTTTTTAAGAACTTGACAGACGGATCCTAAAACATATATGGAAGCATCAGAGAACCAGAATAGCCAAAATAATCTTCAAAGAGGACAAAGATGGAGGATTCACACTCACAATTAAAAAACTTACTACAAAGCTTATAATAATTAAGACTGTGTGATATTGGCGTGAGAATAACCATATAGATCAATTGGACAGAACTGAGAGTCTAGAAATAAACATTTATGGTCAATTGATTTTCTACATGGATGACAAGACAATTCAATGGGGGGAATAGTCCTTTGAACAGATGGTACTGGAACATCTGGATCCACTTGCAAATAAATGAAGTTGGACCCAACCACACACCATATAGGGTGTCCCAAAAATGTACACACACTTTAACAGCTGCTAACTCACTTAATTTTCACTCCTTTTCAGGTTCAACCGATTTGAAATAATGGGTGAAGCCAGACTAAGCGTTAATCAAAGAAAATTTATCCAAAAGTGCCACTAGACTTTTATTTTATTTTATGCATAAAGGATAAAGTTTACGGTACAAAAAAAAAGTTTACGGTACAACACTAGCAACAGTCAATGAATTGAAGGTGCACAAATACCAAACGAAATGATTTTTGATGTTTGTGATTCCATTGCTTGGCGTTATCAGCAGTGCCTGGATGAGAATAGTCATTAATTTGAAAACCAGCATTGACAAAAAAATAAAATAAAATTTGATTTCTATAGGTTCTTTTAAATTTTGAAAATGAACTGTATATTAATAAACATTGACTTCATAATCATTCAAAGTGCATATACATTTTGGGGACATGCTGTATATATAAAAATTTGTTTAAAATAAATTAAAGACCTAAATCTAACAGCTAAAATTATAAAACTCAGAAAAATCTAATTGTAAATGTTTGTGTTCTGGATTAGGCTATTATTTCTTAGTAAACTAATAAAAGCACAAGCAACCAAAGAATAAATAAATTGTACTTCATCAAGTCAAAAATTTTTCAAAGGACACTATCAAATAGGTAAAAAGACAATCCACGGAATGGGAGAAAATATTTGTAAATCATATATCTGCTAAGGATTTAGTATACAGAATACACAAAGAACTTTTACAGCTGAACACTGAAAAAAAATTTAAAAGTGGGCAAAGTATTTGAATAGACATTTCTCCAAAGATGTTATGCAAATTTCCAAATAAGCATATCAAAAGATGATCAACATAATTAGTTATTAGGGAAACAAATATCAAAACCACAATGAAATACTACTTCATACCCACTAAGGTAACTATAAACAGAAAGGTAGATATTAACATGTGCTGACAAGTATGTGGAGAAATTAGAACCTTCACACATTACTGCTGGGATTGTAAAATAGTGCAGATCCTCTGGAAAACAGTTTGTTAGTTTCTTAGAAAGTTAAACACAGAGCCCGGCCAGCATGGTTCAGTGGTTAAGTGTCAACCTATAACCTAGGAGGTCATGGTTCAGTTCCGGTCAGGGCACATTGTGGGTTTGATCCCCTGTGGGGAGATATGCAGGAGCTAGCCAGTCAACAATTTTCTCTCATCGTTGATGTTTCTATCTCTTTCTCCCTCTCCCTTCCTCTCTGAAATCAATGAAAATAGCATAAGTTAAAAAAAAAAGTTAAACTTAGAGTTACCATATAATCTATCAGTTCCACTCCTAGGTATATGCCAAAAATAATTGAAATTTATGTCCACACAAAATCTTGTACACAAATGTTTGTAGCAGCATTACTCATAATAGCCCCAAAGTGGGAATAATCATCAACTGATAAATAATATATGAAATATCGTTTCTACACAATTAAATATTATTTAGCCATAAACAATGAATGAAATACTGATATGTGCTATAATATGAATGAACCTTGAAAACATGCTAAGTAAAAAAAGCCAGACACATTGTATGATTTCATTCATGTGGAATATCTTATATAGGTAAATCCCTAGAGACAGAAAGTAAATTAGTAGTTTGCAGAAGCTAAGAGAAGGAAGGAATATGAAGTGACTGCTAATGGCTCAGGCTTTCTTTTTGGAAGGATAAAAATGTTCCGGAATCAGATAGTGATGATGGTTGCACAACTTTGTGAATATAGTAAAAAGCACTGAATTGTACACTTTAAAAAGATGAATTGTATGGTATGTGAATTACATCTCAAAAAAAATGAAACAAACAAGACAGGAAAATGAAAACCTATGCAGCAATTAGCTAACTGGATGAAGATGAGTCTGTGGGAAATGGGGGTTTAGATAAGAGAAAGCTCTATTTACTAAAGGAGCTAAAGAGGTGAGAAGGATGGATAAGATAGCCTTGACTACAGCGGGTTGTATTTTGGGAAGAAATGGACGATCAGTTCAGAAATACTTGAAGGCCTTAAGCATCAATTATAAAAATGTTATAAATGGGTGCATTTGGAGAAATAGGGAACCCCTTGTAGGTTCAAGAGGTTGAAAGTAGAGGAAAGAAAAGCCACAAACCAGTCAGAGATGAAAATAGTAGAATTGTAATACAACAGAACTTCTTTAAATAAATCAAGAGCATTTAAAAATATATATATAATTTGTTGATATATAGTTATGATATACATATGCTGTCTATCTATATATTTATTATATATCAATCAATGTTTGCCTGAATTTAGTGTACTACAACATTATTAAATGGGGTCAATATATGTGTGTAACTGTTAATATACGAGATCCCATATAATAATGTTGTAATGCACTAAATTCAGGCACATATTGATAATTAGCTCTTTTGTTCTAATTAGAAACACAAACTCTATTCTATCTATTCAAAAACTATTAAAATTTAAAAAATATTGCAGATGTTGAAGCTCACTGAAAAAAAAGTGATTAAATAAAATCCTTCAGTTTACTGATTTTACCATAGTTAAATGTTCCCTGTGACAATCTGGTTTATGTTTATAGTAAACAAAATGACTCTCTTTTATTAATAGGGAGCTCCATGTTTCAACTATATTGCCCATTGAATATCACAAAAGAAAGATTTTATCTTGTTTATTAGCTGCCCTCTTGAGAGTCATCACCAATTTATTTGCTATTCGGTAGGTCTGCTGATTGAAAACTCAGATAGGGCAAAGTGCTTCCAAACCCATCTAAATTTTATGGGGTGACGAAGACCTATGGGCAGAACCAAACGTTTAACCTTGTATTTGTGACCAAGAATGCAGGACCCACACCTAATCCTCCAGCACTTTTTGACCTGAATGAAGCTGGCAAGATTTTGAGTTTAAGTTTAGTGACCTGGGTCTATAGCTATAAATGAGATTCTTCATTTTGGCAGACTTGTCTTATCTAGTGATTTTTAATAGCCATCCACAGTCAAACTCAACAGAGAGGGTGCATTTGTCAATAGTCAGGTATCCTTTAAGGCACTTAGACACTGGCTTGATTAGTTGGCATGAGTAAAGTATGAATAAAAGTGTGTGGATATTCTCATCTACTTTCATGTATTTATTTACCAGAGTTTTGGCATAATTTAGACATTTGGGAAGACATGATAAAGTGTTTGCAATAGGTATAGATTTACCAGAGTGATTCATAGTAAAGTATTTAGAGAGTAAATGCCATACTTTTAAAGTAAGTTGTGGCATATAAAAGTCTCAGTAACTTTCCACCCACTCTTTATTCATTGGAGGAACACTTACTAACCTTTTGTCACACATAAAATACTGTTTCAGTCATGTATTTTTTCCTGGTCCCAGCATTTCAGGGGAAAAATGCATTAAAAATGCAAGAAGAATTTTGTAAATCATGAAAAGATCTGACTGAAGATGCAATTGATCTTGGTGGTTGGAATATGTATTTTTTCTACATTTTCAGTATTTGAAAAATTTTCTCTAATGAGTACTTGTCCTCTATATACTAGTATATATAAAAGCCTTTGCGACCAAACGACCAAACAGCTGGTCGACCGGTTGCTATGATGCACACTGATCACCAGGAGGCAGATGCTTAACGCAGGAGCTGCCCCCTGGTGGTCAGTGCACTTTCACAGTAGGAGCGCCGCTCAGCTGACTGACAGGTGCCAGATGCCTAGCTCATGAGCCTCTCCTGCCTCCATGGCAGCGCTACCGAGCAGTGGTGGTGGCAGGTGCAGCGGCACCGAGATGAGCGGGAGTGGCTTGGGGATCAGGCCGAAACCGGCAGTCCGACATCCCCCGAGGGGTCCCGGATGCGAGAGTCTACAGGCCAGGCTGAGGGACCCCACTGGTGCACAATTCTGTGCACCAAGCCTCTAGTTACTTTAGTAATCAAAACAATAGAACAACCACAGGAATAACAAAACATAAAACAGATCTGTCTTTGAGAGAGAAGGTAAAGACAGAGAAGACCTCAGCTTGAAGGAATATTGCAGAGAGGGTTGGCAGGAAGAGGTTTTATTCTTTGACAGAGGAAATGAGGAAAGACTATATAGGAAAAAATTTGGGGGTGATCTTTATGACAAGCAAACATCAGTTGCCAGACCAGGGCCCTCCTATTGTCTGACCTTACTTTTCTGACATCATCTAAAAGTCTGCAGTCTGCCTCTCCTTTCTCCTGCTTGTTGATTCCAGAAGCCTGGACCATGCCTACCCTCAAAACTTCAAATGTTTTTTCTTTGTCCCATGAATAAAGTTTAGTCTCTTTATCCTGCCATTGAAGACCTCTGGTCATCTGACTCTCAATTGTACTACCCAATTTTAATGTTCATTAGATACCTCTATTAACTTTCCTTTGGCACTGGCCAATCCTGAGTCCTCTGATGAAACTATCATTTCTTCTTCCAGCCTAAATTTGGAACCTTTGTTCCTCACTTTCTGACTACATAACTCCTAGACATTACTCAAAGCTAAATTTAATAGTTCAATTCACGATGCTCCCACACAGGGCATCATTTGATTATCTCTTACTTTGGTACTATTATGGCACACATTGTGCAAGGTTTTGACTTGAAATATCACTTAACATTTGTGTTATGTTTTTCTCTCTCTCTCTTTCATTTTACTTTATTTATTTCTCACAATAATCCTATAAGATAGGAGTTATTTTTCTTCTATTTTGGTAGACAAGAAAACAAGGGCACTAGATTTACACTAATATAGTAGCTACTATATGTGCTGATTTTAGTTTAAATTAAACTAAAAAACTTAAAAGCTTTATTCCTCAGTAACATTAGCCACCTTTAAAATGACCAGTTATCACATGTGATTAGGGATTACTGTTCTGGACAGCATAGGTTATTTCAATCATCACAACTTTCTATTGATTGGCCAGTGGCAGCCTATGTGGTTAAATGACTTCTTCCAGGTCAAATGGCTATTTAGTGTCCATCGGAACTTTGAACCCAGTCTGCCTGGTTCCATGTTAACATGAGCACACGTGCATGAACAAACACACATACATGCACACATTCAGGCATAGTACACGCTCACTGAGAACTGAAGGACAAAAGGACTTAATAAGATGGACATGAAAGTGGAGTTTTCACTGCCAAATGAAGTGCAGGAAAGGGACAACTGCTTTACCCAATCTCATGCCACCTGTTTTAGGTAGGAAAGCAAGAGGATATAAAGGAAGGCCCTGAGCATAGATATCCAAGGTTCGGTGCCAATGCTCACTCATCACACTCACAAATATGTAACTTTTGACTTATCCAAACTGAGGTTCTTAATCTTAGGTTGAGCTTCTAGGGACTATAAAACATCGACTAAATTGTAAAAGTTCAGTATATTTGTGTCTTTGTGCTCTTTTTTGGGGGGAGAAAATCCATAATCTTTATCAGATTCCCAAAGAGATGTGTGACTCCAAAAAGTATAAGAACCAATTGATACAAATGAATCAATTGTATCTTTAGTCTGGAATTTGAACATGATTATTACTTTTAAAATGTGAGTTCTTAAAGAACTTTCACTCATTTTTGATGATTATGTAAATTGCTACCAATGTTTCAGAGGCCAATATAGCAGAATCTATCAAAATTTAAGAATGTTCTTTGAATCGGCAATTTTCCATACGAATATCTGTCCTGCAGAAGTACCTGAGCATGTATGTGCACAAAAATATGTGTACAATCATCCACTGTATCGTTGTATGTAAAAATGGGAAATGACCTGAATGTTCATGAATAGAATGATTATTGTTGCAATATTTATAATATTATGCAGCAGTAAAAAGGGATGAGACAGATCTATTATAGTACCTGTAAAGACCTTCAAACATATTATTTAATGAAACGGAAATTGAGAAAAGTGTACAATTTTAAAAAGCTTACCTGTAAATGTGTAGAAATAAGCTTGGAGCACTAATCCTTAACATAGAAGTAATTAGGGGTGGTTCTGGGAGCTGGGAGATAGGGGCACTAGAGGAACTTTTACTTTTTACTCCATCTGCTCTGTACTGGTTGTATTTTTACAACTAAAATGCATTTACCTACTGCTTATATAGTTAAAAAAATTTAAAGCAATTGAAATTTGTACTGGACTATAACATAGATCCTTAATTTACCAGGAAAATTGATGTTTCTTTTCTGTAACTTAGATTTCCCATAGTGTTAGTGCTAAGCAACATATATTTTTGATGTCAAATCAGCAAGTGTATGCAGTACGCCAATATCATCTTCATAAAGTAGTGCTTTGACGAGGATGCATCCTCAGATGATTGTTTCTCTGTAGATCTTCAGTCCCCAATATAGTACCTAAATACCCCCAATGATAATAATGATGACATCGATGACAATGACAGGGATGATGATTTCTAGCAATGACTGAATTCTATATACCAGGTACTGCTCTAGACGCTTTGCTAGTAGTAACTCATTTAATTGTCACAACCACCCCATGAGGTAGGCACTACTATTATCCTCATGTTATAAATGAGGAAACTGAAGCACAGAGAGGTTAAGTAAATTGGCAAGCCCACATGGCTCCGAAGAGGCAGAGCTGGGATTTATGTGGTCTTACCATGAGGCTCTTCTGGCTCAAACCCACCTTTCCAGCCTCATCTTTCACTCACCTCGTCTTTCAACCTACCGCACACACTGTGACCCAGCCACATAGCACTCTTCAGCATTTATCATTATCCCCTGTGTCTCTGAGGGACGTGAGCTTTTGTACAATCTGGGAAATGCAGCTTAGAGATGCCTGGAACACAGTGGACCTGCCGCATGGGTCTTTGCCCATGTCATTTCCTCTAATTTCCACATCCTTTCAGCACTCAGATTAAATGTCTCTTTC
This sequence comes from Myotis lucifugus, assembly GCF_000147115.1. Lineage (NCBI taxonomy): Eukaryota > Metazoa > Chordata > Mammalia > Chiroptera > Vespertilionidae > Myotis > Myotis lucifugus. The sequence goes on from NW_005871156.1 coordinate 2,681,983, forward strand.
ACGAAGCCTATCTTGCTTTCCTCAACCCAAATGTTCTTCCTTCTGCTCTGTTCCCAAAGCCCTTCTTTGTCACTTCACTAATAGCAAATGCACCAAATTCTGTATTCTATAAGCCTCATTGCTGCTCATGTCTTCCCCCTCAACTAGACTCTAAAGTCTCTGAAGGCAAGGGTCAACGTTGATTCATTCTTTACAGTTGTTTTGCCTTAACTGACATCTTTTTGAATTTATTTTTTTAAAATATGTTTTATTGATTTACAGAGAGGAAGGGAGAGGGATAGACAGTCAGAGACATCAATGGGAGAGAAACATCGATCAGCTGCCTCCTGCACGCCTCCCATTGGGGAAGTGCCCACAACCAAGGTACATGCCCTTGACCGGAATCGAACCTGGGACCCTTCAGTCCCCAGGCTGACACTCTATCCACTGAGCCAAACTGGTTAGGGCTTGAATTTATTTGAATTTGAAAAATTGTCAGGAAGCTTGCTTAATATTTAGATCATTAGAGTTAATTAACTTTGAAGATTTCTGAGCAGAGTTTTATGTGTACATAGAAAAACTTAGAATTCCCATTTTAATGAACAAGTGTATTCAAAAGTTAACACCAAAACCAAGGGTTTCATGTGTTGAGTGTTTAAATAATAATAGTTAATACTAGTGTTAATAATAGTAGTAATGTATGACATTCATATAGCCTTTCCAATGTCCCTATACTTTAACCATTGTGTTTGATATTTGAACAAATGTTTGAGGTTGGCAATATTAAATCTCCTTTTTGTAGAAAAAACTCAGGCTCACATAGATGAAAAGGTGTTGTCCAGGCTCGCAGAGGTAGGCAGAGTCTGAGTCAGGACTTGAAGTTCTGTTGGCCTGATCCAGAGCCCTCGCTCCTCATTCCTCGTGCTGACTTCCAATCCTGTGCGCTGAAGCACTGGAAGGCAGCATTTTGTAATGGGATTAGCACTGGGCTGGATCTTGGCAAACAAGGCTTCCAGCCCTGGTTCTTCAGTTCATCACATAAACTTTGGTTTGTCCTTCAACATCTGTAGGCCTCATTTGCCCAGTGTGCTGAGGTGGATTGGGATGTTGGATCAATAAATACCCAAGTTCCCCTCCAGTTCTATTCTCTGATTCTCAGAAGAAGCCAGAGCCTCTTTGACGTTTACCAAGTGTTACATATGGCACGTGTCAAGAGCTGTGAAAATTTTATTTAATCCACTATGTTTATGTTCTTCAACATAAAGGTGAAATATTTTTACATTTTCCCAATGCATTTCTCAGTAATAACATAGCCAGTAAAAATATTTTTGTTCGTGTAGAGCAGTGCTATTATATCTTAGCCAAAGAAAAAGCACACTATTATATACTGGTGGAGGGGGGAAAAGCCTCATTTGTTATCAAGAAGGAGCAGCAATATAGTAATTATTATACTGCCCTTTCCCTAATTTGACTTAAATTAGTGACTTTAAGTTATCAGAGGTTATGAAATATACAGTATGTGCACATAGTAGACAAAAATATTGCTTGCTAGTACCTACGTTTATGACATTAATCTATCTCTCAATGATCTAATATAAAATAAACCATTTGAAAGCAATTTCATTGAAATACTTTCAGAAATGTTGAAATGAAAATATTAATCTTTTGGAAGTGTCATATTGGATGCTTTTTTTTTTATCCCAGGAAGATGGGTTAGGGAGTGCTGAGAATAAAGAAACAGCCACGAAGATGCAACACCAGGAGGCAAAGATGTCAGCCACTAACCAAGAGGGCTGTTTCCTTCGTACCTTCCTCTTTCCTCCCTGCCTCTATTTTTTCCTTCTCTGTCTTCTTCCTTTCCTCCTTCTATAAATACGCTGGCTACACAAGATACTGTGCCAGGCACAGATATGCAGAAGTGAAACAAAGCAAGGCCCTATCCCATGGAGTCTGTTCACTTGGGATTTTCTATAGAGGTTGGTCAAGTTCCTTAGGGTCGGGGGCATGATCAGCTGAAGGGTCATACTTAGTCCATTCATGAATGCTCACTTTAGGCTGGTGCCTGCTCAACAGGTCCTTTATAATGTCCTTTTTTTCAGACCCTTGTACAGTTCCACTCTGGCCTGTTAGGGTATTTTCCTACTCAGAGTACTTTCTTTCTCCTTAACCAAAATAAATAAATAAATAAATAAATAAATAAATAAATAAGTTAATAGATTGCTAAATTTAGTCTTTTAAGAACATTGAAAAAATTTAAATATATGTAATTAAGGTCATACCAGAAAAATATAATTGAGACTGGGAGTTGTACGCATTTTTATACACCTGATACACAGGAGTATTTCATACCTACCTATATGCTTTCTTTGTTATAGTAACAAAGGGAAAGTCTACCTCAAATATTATTAAAACTCTTCAGTGACTTATCACTTCCCCTAAAATAAAATCTAGTCTGCTCTCTCAGGTCCAGGACCATTTGGCCCTTCTCTATCTCTGCCTTTTCTTGTCTCTTTCTTGCACGTTGACTATGCCATGGTCTTTTTCAATTTCATCTTCTCCAACCACAGCGTTAATTTCCTTTGTTGCCACTATGCTATGGTGTCTAGCTTGTTTGTATCTGCTTACTTGTTTATTGTCTGTCTCTTCCCAGAATGTGAGCTCTAGGATGGACTTTGTCTCTCTTGTTTGCTACTATATCCACAGGGCCAAGCATAGGTGCATGGTACATATTTGCTGAATAAATGAATGAACAAACAAATAAGTGGGTGTTACTCACTTGAAACTTAGAAAAAATTGGAATGGTCAGTATTCTACTAGATGGAATAAAGTTTTAAAGGTATAAATTTGAGGTACCACAACTTGGGCTGAAATCCCAGCTTTATCATTTATAAACTCTGTGACCTTAGGAAATTACGTAAATTCTTTGTGACTCAGTTTGTAGAGAATGAAGATAATGATATCTACCTCAAGGTTTGTTGAAATTATTAAACAAAGTAACACATCTAAAGTGATCAGCAAATGCTAAAGAATACTTAGGAAGTTTCATATCCAAGAATTCCAAAAAGTGCTTATCAACCACTAGGATTTGAATAACGATGAAAGTGTGTGGAGGTAGGGTGTCCCATGGCTCTTTGCTGGGTCCAGTGTGTGAACCTGAGAGCTGGGAGGACCATAATGCTTCCTTTTATATGGCTGGCCCAAGACATCCCAAATGCCCATGGCCCTGTCTGGCTTTCCTAATGGATATAATTAAAAGTCGTTCGGCCCTGCTTGGTTACTCAGTGGATAGAGCAAGGGTCCTGGGTTCGATTCTGATCAAGGGCACATGCCTGGGTTGTAAGCTTGATCCCCAGTAGGGGGCATGCAGGAGGCAACCAACCCATGATTCCCTCTCATCATTGATGTTTCTATCTCTCCCTCTCCCTTCCTCTCTGAAATTATATATATATATATATATATAGTCATTAGCATATAGGTGCAGTGTGGAGCCGGCTGTAACTGACAGTATTTCACTAACAGTTCAGAGGAAAACAATAGTGAGATAACTCAGCTAATGTCTGCCCAACTGCCAGCCGCCAGAGCATCAGGGTTTCGCTGGGCAAAAATGACAGTACATTGACATTTTTTAGACTCTACACTGGAATTTGATTTGGAATCAAGGTTTATAACAGGCTGAAAGTGATTCATCAGTTCATTTTTTAAAGATAGATGAGCAGTCCCTTGTTTCCTTGGAAACTCGGACCTGAGCAGATGTAGTTCAGAATGTGCACCCTCATGTTTTCATTGAGCAGATACAGGGTGAGTTTCTCCCAAGAGATTCAATATGTTGCCCTAAACAGAAGAACCTAGAATCAGAGAGAATTGCTATATCAAAATTGGATACTACAGACATGGGTGGATCTTGTAAAATGCAGTAATTCCAGGTAGGAGAGACAGACACTCAATCTGGCCCTTATTCGGCTATCAATTTCCTTCATTTGCATAATTAATTTTTCTGAATTGAAAAGGTAAATGTACTTTGTATGTATTTAGAATGTCTAATGTTTACCTGGCTTACTCTTTGGGGATCTTCATGAGCTCAAATCAAGCACTAAGCCCCTATTTCTGCATGTAGAGAACTAGATAAATTAATTCTTGCCCTGGAATATTTATGATATACATGAGGTAATGTTAAACTTTTCAAAGGAAGTCTCAAAATACACAATGGATTTTAGTTCCTAAGATGCTCCCGCTTATGTTTTGGGCCTAGGAATGCTCTGGCACGCGCAAGTTAACCGTAAGCACATTAAAAACACCTACTACTTTCTACTATGGATAATAGCTCCTTTTGTGTCACACATCATGCCGAACCCACTATATACCTTCCTTCAAATTCTCATGTTTCCCTATTTAGTCAGTGAGGAAACTGATGCTCTGAGAAGTTAAAGCAATTTGCCTGTGGCCACGCCATCTTTAAGTGGTGAGATCAGAACTTGAACACAGATCTATCGAGTCCCAAACCTGTGCCTAGTACCTTAGAACTACTTTATCTGCCCTGATTAGGCAAAGTGGAAGGAAGGATGGAGTGCCCTGTTTAATCAGCCTTCTGGTTAATAAAATGTTACAGATATAATAGGGCAAATGAGTGGCAAGAAAATTGATATTAACTCAGTGTGTGCGCGCGTGTGTGTGTCTGTGTGTGTGTGTGTGTGTGTGTGTGTGTGTAACAATTGCAAGAATAAGAGTCAGAACTGCCACAAAAATAGTATGGGTATCATGTGAAATCATATGCCCCTTTTCACTGGGTCTCTAATTAGAGACTGAAAGGCTCCATTGAAAGCAGACAGAAGAGATTTCTGCTTTTTGGGGGGAAAGATGTTGGAGCTCCCTAACAATTTTAATACTATGAATCTAGATAACAGAGACCCACAGTGAATGGAATATAATCTTTGCCGACTTGGAAGGTATTTCAAAGCTTTTCAGTGCTTCCTGGCCATCATTATGACCATCAATTATGAATCCTGACAAGAGAGAAAATATTGGGTTCCTGGCCAAATGAAGGCTAAGACAAACTTTATTATTTAAATTTTTTAAAAGAATTATTACTAAGAGCCAAAGTTTCCCTAGATCAGGAGTCTGCAAGCTTTTTCTTTTTAAAAAAATACATTTTATTGATTTTTTACAGAGAGGAAGGGAGAGGGATAAAGAGTTAGAAACATCCATGAGAGAGAAACATGGATCAGCTGCCTCCTGCACACCCACTACTGGGGATGTGCCCACAACCAAGGTACATGCCCTTGACCGGAATCAAACCTGGGACTCTTCAGTCCACAGGCCAACGCTCTAGCCACTGAGCCAAACTGTTCAGGGTTGCAAGCTTTTACTTAAAGGGCCAGTTAGTATATATTTACTAAGCTATAGGCACCATATGGTCTGTCATAACATTGGACCCTGTCTTTATAGGGTGCAGTGGCCATGAACAGTATGTAAATGACTGAGTGCAGCTGGGAATGGTTTTATTTATAAAACCATTTAGTGGTACGGATTTGTAATTTTCCAACTCCTGCCCTAGATTAAACATCTCAAAATTGTCATACATATTTTCTTATCTAAGCCAGACTCCAAAACCAGTTCACAATGGTTTAAGATCACCTCAGAGCCCTCATTGGTTTGGCTCTGTGGATAGAGCTTCGGCCTGTGGACTAAAGGGTCCTGGGTTCGATTCAGGTCAAGGGCATGAACCTTGGTTGTGTGCTCAGTCCCCAGTAGGGGCTGTGCAGGAGGCAGCTGATCAGTGTTTCTCTCTCATTGATGTTTCTGACTCTCTATCCCTCTCCCTTCCTCTCTGTAAAAATCAATAAAATATATTTAAAAAATTTAAAAAAATCACCTCAGAGTCTTTTTCTTCTTATGTACATTGGAGACAATGTAATCAAAGATAAGATAATACAATGTTAATTGGTTTCTTTAATAAAGAGAGACAATAGAGTAAGTGAATTTTGGATGTGATTCCCAACATTAAAAAAAGTACTTGGAAAAAAGAAAGGAGTTCTCAGAATAGCCTCTTGGAAATTAACTGGGGCCATCAATTAGGCTGAAATAATCTCCAATGATTTAGTTGACAGATAGCCAATGCTCAATCTGGTGACTGTGGCCAAAAATTATTTGTGAAAGTAGCTAAAATGAATTTAGAGGAAATTGTAATTTTTCCTTTTAGTTATTTAAGTGGCAAGAAGCCCATCAAAATAGTGACAGATGTTACAAGCTGACTTTGCTCCATGGAAATGATGTTCAAATAATATAGTGCCTGAGCTCCTTGGCCTAATTACCTAGGCACTATAGTGACAGAGAGTTTAGAAATATTGAGGTAGCTATTGATAAAACATGTGGAAAATGTGAATATTCTTCAAATTTCTGACAGCAGAGATGGACACTGAACTCCTGGGTGAAATGGAGAGCTCCTCTGGATTTAGCTCGTTTCAGGTCCATTGAGTGTGCATTAGAATCAGTAGCGGGCTTTCTGTGGGAGATCATTCTTACCCATGATTTAGAATATTGTAAACCACTCTCTCTTTTTTTCTTTTTTAAAGAAACAAAGTCTGCCATTGGCTCACGTGTGATTTGAAAATACCCAGTGTATGAAGAATACCTGTTCACAACACTCAGGAAATTCTACAGAAGGCAATTCTACAGAAGGTTCTAGGTAGGGACATCTCTGGAGCTGCTACTAAGAAATTGTGAAACCTGCATTAGTTGTATGACTCATGTCTTTAAGTTTAAAATCAGGTCAACAATATGCTTAAATTCTTCGCGAGGATTAAGAGACATGAGAAAATATTCTATAAAATAGATAAACCATGATAATTAATGTTGTTAAATGATTGTCTTAAAAGACTATATGAATATTTAGGCAAAACAAAAATTCATTCAAGGAAAAACCAGTCAACTCTCCTCTTCCCTTAAAAAATGCTTTAATTGAGTCAACATAATTAATGAAATAGCCAGGTGTCAAGATAGCCACATTGTTCACATTAACAAGGATTCCACTGTGCAGGTTCTCTGGCTGTGGATTCTGAAGTCTTACGGAGAAATTGGGCATTACTTTCTTGACTGAGTGCATGGGGGCTTTGCCCTCTGATATCCTGTCCAGAGGGATTTTCTTGGTTTAATTTTTGACTATCTGTTTCTGTGGCTACTTTGAAAAACGTTTACCCCTGAGTACTTAAATTCATAATTCTGCTTGTCCAAAATTCCTTGGGCCTGTTTACTAACGAGAGAAAGGCAAAGTTAATAGACTCAGGTGAGTCAGGCTGTAAATAATCACTGTATTTTTCCCCCTGTTAGTCTTTCAAGTGCAAGAAATCTGGAGTTATGCAAATCACAATGTTCTTCCTTTAGCTAACAAGGTAGAAAAAAGTATAATTAGCAATATATTATTAGATATATTATAATATGTATATATTATAGAAGAATCAGGTGGCTTATTTTAGCTTGAAAGGAAAAACTCCAACATATTATTACTTAAATATAAATTTCTCCACAGATTTTTTTCCCATTTATGGTCTGTCTCTGGACTACCAACAAATCTTTGGTTCATTTCCCTAGTTAGCTTCAACTCTTCAGTACTTGAAAATCCACAAACCCTGCCATTTATTTCTTATCAAACTATAAGTCTTCTTGCTATTTTTCACATTAAAAACAGGGCAAATGCTTATTGAGCACTTGCTCTGTGTGAGATATTGTGTTAAATTCTTTGCTTGAATTTTTTTAATCTTTATGACAACACTCAAGGGAGTAAATGTTATTGTTATTTTAAAGATGAGGACACTAAATTTTAAAGAGTAAAATGGGTTAAGGACATAAAATTTACTGAATGGTGAAGCCAGTATTCAAATCTAAGGCAGTTTGATATGAAAGTTCAGATTCAAATGTATGTCTCATAATGTGTTCTTTGAACTAATGAATTTATAAATTACAGATTAAACTAATATCTTGATATATATGTATTGTTCATATATATTATGTAAATATTGAGTATATGTATTATATGACATGTATTACATAGATACTATATGTTATAATGTATTGTGCATCTGGGTCTTGCTATATAATATGTATATATATCTAAATATATGCCTATATGTTATACATACACACATACATATATATTTCATGTACATGTAAATAAAGTTCCCCAGTTCATTGCAAATGTAGCATAGATTTTACATGGTCACTTACATGTTTTCTGCATTTCTACAAAGGAATTTGCAATGAAAGCCATTAAATAAGATGCAATTTGTAAGCCTTTCATTAAATAATGGTTCTCAGCTGGATTTCTGAAAAAGGAATATTAATGCAACCATATGTAACTAGCATTGCAAGAAATTAGCGTTGCTGATTTAGTCTTGAATCAATCATTTTAAGCTATGCATTAGACTCTTTGCTGATACATTTCTGTCTCAGACAACTTAGCACAAATTGTGGTCTGAATACAGACGTGTTTGAGTATAATTTTTGTGAAATACCCCTAGTATTTCAAGTTTGTTGGGTTTGGTTTGGAATGATCAAATCCATATGCAGAAAGTTAAAATGCTGCCACAAAAGGCCCACTGGCTAATTACTAATCTTTAACATATATGCTCTTGGGCATGAGGTTAGATGATAAGTCAACTTCCCAATGCAAACCCAAAGCTAGATTTCTGGACAAGGGAGCTGGAATGAGTTAGGGTGTGGGTGTGGCTTCTCTGTGTTAAAATCTCTAAAGCCAAGGTTTGAGAATGCTTTGAGGCATTTTTTAGAAACTGTGTTATCAGGCCAGTTCTACAGCATATTCTGCAAGTTTGAAGTACTGAAATATGCTATCATCTCTGTTTATTTTCTTAGTCACAAGAAGCTGTTGTAACAACAAAGATTAAGTCATCACCCAGTGACAATCAGAGTATTAGCTAAGAGAGATCATGAGAGGACGGGAAGCAGAAGAAGTCCAAGTAGAACTAGATAAGACATGTCTTCCTGGGAGAGAAAAGGTATTAAGAAGCTTTGCTTGGTAAGGCATACAGATATGTGGCCACTTCCAAGTCTGAAATGTTCACTTCAGACAGAGCTCTGGAACTTACACCATGATGGTATTTGATATTTCTCTTAATTTTCTTTTAGTCTATAATAGTTCTCTCCCCCACTTTAAAAGATGTTTTTATTGATTCTTAGAGAGAGAGGAAGGGAAAGCAATAGAGAAATAGAAACATCAATGAAAGAGAAACATCGATTGGCTGCCTCCTGCACGCCCCCTACTGAGGATTGAGCCCACAACCTGAGCATGTGCCTTGACCAGGAACTGAACCGTGACCTCTTGGTTTCTAGGTTGACGCTCAACCACTGAGCCACAACCTCACGTTTAAGTTACCAGTTGTTTTTATTCTGGGGAATGGATCTTGTTGATTGCTTCCTCATAAATAGTGTCATTTAACTGGTTTCTCTATTTCCTGTACACTAGTGAGATCGAGACATTTGGTTAAATTATGGTTCAAATTTGTGGCCAAGAAGATTTCATAGGTGTTGATGTGTCTTTCCTATTGCATCATATATACTATCCAAAAGCACGTAATATCTGGTGATCAATCAGAGAGTGGCTTCCCATGTGGCATCAACCTGATCTATTCATTATAAAATTTCCTATCAACCTTTCACATTTTGGCAGGAATGAATAAAGGATGCCTTGATCCATTATTTTAGTAGGGGTTATTAAACTCTTGTAGAATGAAGTCTATTTCAGCTAAAAGAAGAAAATGAGGTGGATCACAACCTTTGAGAAATACCCAAGGGCACTAGACAGGGACAGTACAACAGTACAGAACAACTGAACACAATGATTTGAAAGGCCAAATTGGTGAGATATCTTCAACATTCTTAGGTATATAGTTCATAAGCATATTTGCTAGTGTTAAGCAACAGGAAAATCTGTAGTCTGTGGAGCAGTCAAAGCCTCACCACATAATAACTCAAAGTCTCAACAACTGAATGGCCCTAACCTTTATGCTCTGTGTGTCTCTTCCAATGGTACCCAGGTGGTGTTATTCTCAGTCAAGCCTCAGGTAAAATTCCAAGGAAGGTAACAAAGTTATTGTCATATCTATTTTAATGAATATTGTACACTTAATTCTTTCAAGATAAACATTTTGTTTAAACCAAGCAAATTGTAGAGGCCAAATTGTTTTCCTGTTTCTTAGTATATTTTTCCCATAATAACAACTGTCAATATAGGTGGCTTGAATGTCTTTAAAAGCAAACAATTACCATAAAAAAATAAAACAAAGAGCTTGGCGGGTGTGGCTCAGTGGTTGAGCATCAACAATGCACCAAGAAATCGCCGGTTTGATTTCTGGATTGTGGGCTCGATCCCCAGTGGGGGTGTGCAGGAGGTAGCCAATTAATATTTCTCTCATTGATGTTTCTATCTCTCTCTCCCTCTCCCTTCTTCTCTCTCTAAAATCAATAAAAACATATTAAAAATATAGAAAGTAAAAGGGGTTTAGGGTCTGTTTTTTATCCATGCCTCTCTGCTTTTCTCAACTGGGATTCCTCCTCTCTAGCATAGAAAACAGAATGAGTTTTCTTTCCCAATTATCCCAAGGATGGTTCATAACTAACACTCTGGATGCGTAGCAGAGAGGTTAATGCATTACTTAAAATGGAGGCCCAAAGACACCGCCTTAATTCTGTTGCTAGACTCCGATGAAGAAAGGCTGCTAGACTGTAAACGCTTGAGCATCTTTGTTAGCCTGAAAGATCCTTGGAAACCCTTTTTGTGCATCTTCGTCTTCTTGTTGCCTAGCTCAGCACCTTGCTGATAGCAAGTAATCAAATAACAATTCACATTCATGAAATAAGTGTTTGATGAAACCTACATACATGGCCTTGGTTGTCATGTCCACAAAACTTGCTCTTAGGCATGAAACATAAAAATAATGCCAACATTTCCCATATCTTTATTTGTCATACATTTTTATTCCTCTTTCCCCTTTTATTTTCTTTAGGAAATGTATTATTATCGAACAGATTCTATATTTTACTAATTTTTTCTATTTTCCTCCTAATAGAATATTATTTTTTTTCAGTTCTGTTTACTATCCCCCCCGCACTGCCCCACCCCAACCATATCTCAGTGTCTATACTAGTACCTGGCACATAATGGATATTTAACAAATATTTAAAGAACAAATGAATATTCAAGGGCTTATATGGAATATATGAATAAAACACTCCCTGCCCATTTATTTAATTCCATATTTGTGCCTGTTGCCCAAATATTCCCAAGTCCTTCTGTTCCTATCTTCAACAACTAAATAAAATAACTCAAACTTATTCCCTATATAGCTATAAGAAACTTTGCCCCTGAATTATTTTGCTGGTTCTTGGTAGGTGTTTAGATGTCCCCTTTATTGTCTGTCACTTTTCATCCTGGGCCACTACCCCAAATTGCTCTATTGTTGCCACCTGCTCTCCTGGTTGCACTTCAGTGAGCTATGGTCCTTTCCTCTTCTCACTCCTCCCTCAGGGCAGACACAGCCCCCACCTCTATTCCTCAGGTTGTCATAAGAGTCGCATTATGTGATCATGGTTAAGCCACTTTGCTGAAGATCTGGGGAATTCATGAGAGCCAGACAACACAGACCATTCTGGAACAAACACTTCTGGTCATGAAGTCTGCTGCTCATGCTCTATCACAGGTGATCACCTGCGGAACATTTCTCTCCTTAGACATAGGTCATGTTTCTGGGGCCCATGCCCTCACTCATGTTCGAGTCTCCTTTCCCCTTTTCTCTCTTTTCTGGTCTATACACTTGGCTCCTCCCCAGGGCCTGTGTGTAGTTAATATCAAAGCAACACCTCTACCCATAGAAAACATTTCTGTTTTACATGTACTGCCCCTTGCTGAATGCGTTCCTTCTAGACTAGGCTCTAAGCTTTGCCTTTGAAAACTATGTGTCTATTAATAAATTCCCAAGTAAAAGCAAATCATTTCCCCATTTGATACATTCAGCTGCCACTTTTAAAGTGTGACACAATGTGCTTATTTTAACCTGGGTTCCCTTTGGAGAGCGGAGCAGAGATAGACTTTTTGGGGGAAGTGGTTCCAGGGAACAGGAAGTGGGACTGAGAGAGTAAAGCAATTCCAGGCTGCATTATTTTGCAGTGAGCAGGCCACCAATATGATTAACATGTTTGAACCCATTGGCATTTTCTGAGGAGCTGTGCACTCATGTAGAATTGTCCCAAAGAACAGAGGGGGAAAACTGTTAGCCACTCCTGCACATAATAGACACTTGCTTGTGTGAGCGAGACCCAGTGTCACAGTGTCAGAGGTCCTATGCCAGGCATCTGAGGGAGGCAATGCAGGTTATGCCTGTGCAAGACCAGCTGGTGCCTCTGTGGCTTGGGTAAGAGGTGGGCTGGAAGCAGAGAAGGTGGTGCCCCGAGTTGTTAAATGTAAAATCTAACACCACGTAGGGTCTCAGAATTTGGGCGTTTGTAATCCCCCTCTGTACCATTCCTGACTGTGTGAAGTTGGACAAATCCCTTCACTTCTCTGAGCTTACATTTCCTCAAAAAATAAATGATAGCTACATCAGAAGATTATTGAAGTTGGGATAAAATTTAAATAAAACACAAAACAGTGGAAGCAAGGAGATAATAGGTACCCCAAGTAGAGTAACTGTTATTATCATAGATACATTTGATTTGAAAATGTTGGCTGAGTGACTACCCAAATTGAACTCAAGAAACAAGAAAGTATTTCTGCATAGCAGGCAATCAGATTTCCTGGGAAGGGGATGCTGATCCTCACTGTGGGAGGGAGGTTCTTACATTGGCTCATTTTACGTCTTCTCTGGAGAGTTATGAGAAGTGTAGATGCCCCATAGCCTGAGGAGGGCCTCCAAGGCCGGGACGCTGGTGCATGGCAAACATGGCGGCGTGCTTGCGCAGCCCTGATGTGCCCTAACAAATAAGCACGCTTTGGGCTGTAAAGGAAAGAAGGTTGAGTAGCAAAATGGTAATGATCCTTCCTAAAGGAGAAAATCTATCCAGTACATCCAACCACCACCCAAGGACGGAGGCTTTGCCTTTCAGAGCAATATGGCCGTCACACTCCCTCGTGGGTACTGGTGACAATTTTAGCAATGGAGACAAGGGATTTGACTGGAGTTTCAAACTGAATTTTGAAAAGAGAATCCTTGCGGGAAGTAACAGATTTAATGAAACCATCACTGCAGTTTGTCTGCACATGTCAAAAAACAAAGCCCATCAAGATAGGCGCAGGCAAATCCAGATTTGTTCCTCAAAATGTTATCATGAGACACAAACAGCGCTGCCGGGCCAAGCTGAGGCATATCCACCAAGTGCTGCAAAAAGTGTCCTCTTGTCAGTAAAATCAGGCCGGTAGGAAAATAAAAACATTACCACATATTCGCTAAGAATTATTGTATATTAAAAATACAAGAAGTTTTTATTGCAGTAACTAAAACACCACTAATTCAGACTCTCATAGCTTATGAATGGGAAACATAATAATAAAAAAAAGGTATCAACTTTTGTAAACATTTGTAGATTTTCCTGAAATTATATCCTTTATAAAACAGGACAGTTGATATTTTGTCAATGACTAGTCACAGGAAGATGTGTGTGGCTATTTTTTGCCACTAAGTAAAAACACTATGTTAAAGGCAATTCTTTGGCTGATTCTGTGACAAATTGAGTTATTTGGGATTTGTATGGGTTAGTTTATGTCATTTCTGTAATTCCTTATATTCTCCGTGACTCTTTATTGTCTTTTTATTTAATGAAGTCAGTGTCAAATAGTTAACACACATTAGCAGTTTATATTTATAAAATATTTATGTTTTCAAAGTTCTTTCGTATTTGTTCATCTCATCTTCATATGCCTTGATATTTTAATTTGAAGTGTCTGTGTGTTTGCATATGTGTATGTGCTTATGGGCATGTATGCACATTTCTGGTTGAATATATAAATAGAAAAATCCTAGGAGGTTATCTCATCACAAGGTATTATTTTGGCAGAATCTGGAAAACCCCTTGTCTACACTCAATGCTCTTCTTCAACCACTATTGCTCAAAACTCCACTTTTAGTGATTCATTGCTTTGGCTCAAGTGTTAGTTCTTTGTAATTCCTCTAAGAGAGGTGATACATCAAACATTGAGTGTCTATGAGCTAGTTTGTCAGAAATGTTTAGTTTGAAGAAGGTGAATAGCTTGTAAGGGCACTGGGCTCCCAGAGGCGGGAATAGAGCCACCATGGAAGGATGGAGGCTGGTAAAGGACACAGAAAGGAGGGCCTGGAAGCACTAGCACCTGCTGTCCCCACAGGGCGCCCTCTCCATAACTAATGGAATGCAAACTTGAAAGTAGGAAATTGATGAAGTTTTAATTTTTCTTCACATAAATCATGTCCCATCCTCAATAACTACTCTCCTCATAGCCACAGTTTGGAAAAGAGAAAGGCAAATGCCACTCTAGGGAGGATGATGAAATAATGCATGAAGAAATCCCCATGGTGTGACTGACAGGGGATATAGGGAAGCCTTTGGTTCTCAGGGGCTGTGGAGAAAAAGGTCATAGGTAGGTAGGGGTTGGTGTCCCGAGTTCCTTAAAGGCTGAGACAGAGCAAGGCAAGGCCCAGGATGGCTTATTTGCCTGAGAGTCTGGGTCTTCTTAAAACAGTAAATATGAAACTTGCCAGAATGAGCCATAACCCACTAAGCACCAAAGGAGACCCTGCAGTAGAAAACAGCCTTAGAGAGCCAGATGGAGACCCACCATGAGGCATGACACCCCCACATCCGTTAGGGAAGGGGGAGCATGGTGGGAGAAACAACTCTCATAGCAGGTTGAAAATGAGAAGAATTGGGGTGGACACTGGAGGAATTTTAGGTCAGCTGTAGAAAATAAAGATGCCAAAATTTTCTAGCTCCCTTGAATCATATGGATAGCTTTAAGGCAGCAATAACAATTTTCAAGGAAAATACATACTTTGGGATATGTTGTTCATATTCTAATGGGGATAATTTTTCCATTTTCTTATTCCAGGAGAAGATTCTAATGCTTTTCTGTCTTTCTCAATAGGCAGAGAGAAGAAATCATCTTTATGTAATCTGTTTCTGTCCTTAACAGAGCTTGTCACTTTGTGAGATAAGATGAGAAGCGCTTAGTTATGATGATTATTTGAAGTAGCTTTGTTCCATCAGTAGATTTGAATTGTGACATTTTATTAAAAATATGAATATCTATAAAAATAGTACTGCCCCAAACTTGGGAAAATCAGTTCTTTGGGATTCCTAATTGTGAAGACTATAAGTCAGTCCTACAGTGCCGTGTTTGGGGTTGTGGCATGAGATCTAGGGAAAAGCAATAAGATGGCAATCTTTTGAATAGGCCCATTGACGGAGGGCTTGGGCTCTGTATCTTTAATGGCTGTTACTTAGGCGTATGGTAGTGGGTGGCAATAAAAGTTACTTGAGATGTCACATTATACAAAATAATAATGACTTTTTAAAAAGGTGTGAATTGAAATGAAAAGACTGCATCTCTGAAGTTTCAAGACAAGCTCTGCAATATAAATAATCGAAATATCATTTGGCCTCAGTTTGAGTCCTAATTCTAAACAGCTTACACATTTTCAAGTCAGAGTTACAGGAAAAACATTGATAGCTAAATAAACAGAGTGAGTACATGATTAATGTTTTAAAATAGTAAACACTTCACATTTGTAGCATTCCTTTAACAGATTGGTCTGGGAGACCTTGTTTTCATTCCTGCTTTGCAATCTGTGTTTTGTTTATTTATTCTCTTTATGTTGAATTCCTCGTTTTTAATTTACCTTTCATCTTAATTTACTCTAGGGGGCAAAGTGAAAATGTCTAAAATAAGTGAAAAAATATAAAACAATTAGAAACTTAAAGACTGAGCAATAATCAACTCAAAGGACATAACAGCCTTTTTCAGCAGGATGAATTGTGGGCAATAAAAAGATACCATTAATCACTATTTTCTTTAGTCTCTTAAATACTCATAAAGCTGCATTTTATACTTCTAATAAAGAAATGAAATCATCCAGAGAAACTTGGAGGCTAAGAAGAGGTGAGTCTTTTTTGCATATTATCTTAAAAATGATGTAAAAAATACATAGAGTGAGGGACTCTGAGGAGGGATTTCAAAGGACAGACTCAACAGTCCAGGCCAACAGCACCTATTGTGTGATATTAAATATCAAACCTATTAGAAAAAAATTAAAGGCATATGTACTTCCTGTGGCTTTTAAAAAATAATGTTATCTCAATTTTATTTTACATATTTTAAAAATATTTTTATTGATGTCAGGGAGAAAGGGAGAGGGAGAGAGAAATTGAAATATCAATGATGAGAGAGAATCTTCGATTGGCTGCCTTCTGCATGCCCCCTACTGGGGATTAAGCCACAACCCAGGCATGTGCCCTGACCAGGAATCAAACGATGGTCTCCTGGTTCATAGGATGGTGCTCAACCACTGGGCTGCACCGGCTGGCTCCTGTGGCTTCTAAACAGCAAAAAATAAAAAAGAGATTCTCTAGAAACTGTTCAGAGATACTCGAGTCATATTGGATCTTGAGTCAGTTCTGTTCCAACTGGAGATACAAATACACTTTTTGGATGACAAGAGTAATAGGTCCTGTACAAAAAGCTTTGATGGCCATGATTGAGTTGATAAATTCAAATGCTGAACATGTGGGTACATTTTAAAAAATGTTAGTCACTGCCACCCAATGAGAGAAGAGGAATACATGATCCTGCCAGTTTGTTGGTGATATGACCCATCTCTCGGTTACTCAAAATAATTTTCCTGATCCTTTCTGTGAGCCAAGATGGGCCAATTCCACAAATGTACACGACTCTTATTTATGGGAGCATTATCCAATAGAAGGATGGCCCAGGCATACACATTTTGTGGATCTCTGTTTCTTCCTTTGTTCAGTGATCTGCCTTCCAGGGGCATCACCAATGTATATTGTGTTGCTCATCACCTCCTTGGTCAAAGGTTTACTTTGGGGAGATAGTTTAGAAAAATGTATGCTCCTCGTTTCTTTGTGATGTTATTTCTGTACAAGTAAAGTCCATTTTAATTCTTAAAAATCAACAGGCCATAAACAAACAAACAAAAAAATAGGTTCACTTGGCTGGAGACAGATTCAAATCAAGTCCAGTCTCTTTCCATTTCCAAGTTGCCTCTATGTTAAGAGTCTTGGGTGTGGGCTAGAAGGGGACATCTATAATACTTTCTTTTTAAAAAATATATTTTTACTAGAGCCCCGGTGCATGGGATTCATGCACTGGTGGCAGGGAGTGGCCTGCAGGGATCGGCCTGCTGTGGGGGCGCCACTAATCCTGGTCTGTGGAGTGGCTGTGGACCTGCCCTCTGAGCAGCTGCTCCCTGGTCCGGTATCTTCCTTGGAGCTGGAGCACTTGCCTCTCCAGGGGACTCAGTGGGAGCCGGGCCCAGGGACAATAGCACTGAGAGGTGGCGGAGTAGGCCTTAGTCCCTCGTGGGCCACGAGCCCACCTCCCAACCTCTGGGGTCAGTTCTGAGAGCCTGGCGGTGGCATTGCACGGCCTGTGGGCATCTGGAGGAGGCGTGCAGGGAGCGAGGAGGAGGAGCCTGGAGAGAGGAGGAAAAGATCGCAGCCCAGGTTCCTGCCTGTGGGCCGGGGATTTGCAGCGGGAGCAGCCACTCATTTTGGTCAGCCGAGTGGTGCTCCCACTGTGGGAGCACACTGACCACCAGGGGGCAGCTCCTGCATTGAGCATCTGCCCCCTGGTAGTCAGTGCACGTCATAGTGACTGGTTGACCGGTTATTCTGGTCCTTCTGCCATTTGGTTGCTGGGTTTTTATTATACAGGATTTTTGATAGTATTATATATATATCTCCCATTTCTCCCTTTTTTCCCTCCTCCTAGTCCCTACCCAGCCCCCCCAAGGTCTTCACTACTCTATTGCCCATGTCCATGGGCTATGCATATAAGTATATAAGTTATTTGGTTTATTTCTTCTCATCCCTCCAATGCCACATCAAGGTATGTAAGTCTGTTCCATGAATACTTTCAACAATAAACTTAAAAAAAAAAGAATCTATTGCAAAAAGAGAAGAGAATTTGTAATTACATTAAAGGTTTATGTATATAATATACTGGTTTGAAATTTAAGTACATTGAAAGTACAAAAATAAGCATATTTAAGGATAATTAGCAAATCTCAAGCAGAAGGTTAGTGCATAATAGCAAATAGTTGTTTTCCAATTAACTGCTATTTGATTTGGGATTTCATGTTTCAAACTAGTTTGGCATGCACTTGTCACCATCAAAGTGCTAAATCAGATATCAAAAACATATACTAGGAGATGGTTGGAATGAGTTCAACCAAGTCACTTCTTAGAACTAGCCAGGAGTCACCAAGGAATTATCCATGGTGCATGATTGCACAGGTTGCTTGTACAGTGTACACCTAAGATGCTAAATCTTTCAGAGCTACTGTGCTTTTATTACAGAGGTTTCTATAGGGTCAGCATTGTGTATACAGCTAAACCAGGAACGCAATTTTGTAAAGCAATGACTAAGGCTGTAAGATAATAGGAAGTCAGCAAAATCAAAATATCAGTCCCCCTTTCCACCAGGGGCCTATGTTTTACATATTTTTAAAAAAAGCACCTAATATTTTGCATCCTTTGCTTTAATATGCCTTTCCCTGAAGTTAAGAGAACAAGAAATCCTACAGGATCTCATAGCTAGCATTTCTTTTTTCTTTTTTTTTTTATACTGGGGGGTTGAAATTCTTTTGCTGGAAAGGAAATGAGTTTCTCTCCCTCTCTCTGTCATAAAAATCCATTCTTTCTTTTTTGTTCTCTGATTAAGCAAGGTTTAGTTATTTTACATAATAATGCCTTTGCAAAACTTGAACTTCAACTGGGAAGATGCAGCTCATAAAGGGCAGATAATTCCTTGTATCCCTTCCACCAGGATATACTAAGCCTGGTCACTTCATTCATTATTTTGGTCTGTTGATGTTTTCATCACATACTCCAAACATGCCATCATTGGCACAACAAATACACTCTCCAATATTTTTGGTGAGTAACAACTTTCAGATGCTTTGGAAAACAATGCAATGCCCCACACCTGATTTCTCACCACAGCATTGATACTCTTGGTAGATACATTTTTAATTAAAAGCCAGGTAACATGGCACCATCATCTAATCTGCAGTGCTAAATAGTAGGAAAAATCTTTCTGCTTAATCAATTCTTATTTAATAAATGATATTATCTTAGGCCAACCCCTTGGTGTGAAGGTTTTTTATTTGACGGGAGGACAAAAGGACCTCCTAGTGTCACCTCTGCCATATTCTCTCTTCCAAGCCTAGCAGTGCTGGCTCTTGTGTGCTGGCATACGAAGCCTAAACTGAATTTCCAGAAATCAAACTGCAGTTCGCCATTCCTTGATGTCCTCCCAGGTGAGCCCTGGCTTCATGCTCACACTTCTAAAGCAAGCAAACTTTAAGCTAATTACGCGCTCGCGTATTCTCCCTTGCTGAATTTTGGCAGGTTGCTTCTGTAAATTATGAAAAATAAATGTGAAATATGCAGATGTCTTTTGTTTGAAGCAGATGTTTGGTCCGTCTTGCCAGAATCCAATCAGCTGTTCCCCTGGGGGCCTTCCCCCCACCACATTATCCCAGAGCAGCTTGGAAGCATGAAGGGGTGATCAGAACAGCACTTTGCAGGCCTTGGAGGAATTCTGGACTTAAAGGTCTTTGTTAAAAAGAATTAAAAATAGAAATATCCCAATCCACACGAATCAGATGGTGTCTGGTGAAGGACGCTGGATGCTGCACACTTTTCTCTGGTTGTGCTTGATAGAACTGGTCTCCATGTCTGTCTTTCATTCCAGCATCTTAATGATTTATAGCAGTATCTTGGGCTAGTGTAGTCCCCAAATTGTTGCCAGCGCTTTCACACCTTTGCCAGTGCTTTCACACCTTTGGTCAATAGCAAACTCGAAAGTGAGCTCTTGGTTCACACAGTATTCATTCAAATTGTTGCCAGTATTTTCACACCTTTGTCCAGTGTCTCCTCATACAGAAACCTCACCTTAGGTGCTAGATTCTATAATTCAAAAGTATGTGGATGTTTGATCACCGTGTGGATAATTAATCATGTTTATGCAGCAATACAGAGTAATTCAATGAAAAGACCCTTTTACTGATGTATAACTAGAAAACAGGAAAATAATAATGTTCAGGGCCATATATTCTATTTTGAAACCTCTCTACTTGCTGATTCAGTGATTCTATCTTACTGAGCTCTAATTTTTGTGTGAAATCTGAGTAAGGGAGAGTTTTTAAGTAAGAGTAAAACATTTGCACAGGTATATATAGAATTAACAAATAAGTCTGTGGGCAGCAGTAGTAAAGGTTTTGCATTATCATAGATAGCAATCAGCTTCTGCTGCCATGTGGTCTCTTAAGTAAAAAACAGAAACCAGTTGTAAGATCCTCTAGGCTCCATGGAGGAAACACTGTAGAGCTGCTCAACACTGAGAGTGAATGGGTGGGTATCGATGACCACTTCAACTCAGAAGGTAGAGAAGTGCACAGTTCCAGGCTCTGTGGATCACTAGCATGTGACTCTGGACAAGTTTCTCAGCTGCTCCTGGGCTCGGTCTCCTCATCTATATGAATACCAACTGCAGAGACTGTGCTTAATGAGACACACAGTGGCTGTTCCTACCACAGAGCAAAAGAGCAACCTGGAGAGCTAATGCTGTCATTTCCTATTCACTTTCTATCAATTCTCCATGAGGGATTATTTTACATATGCATGCATACATGTATTTACATATTTATTTATTTTTACTGATGCACATCTTCTGTGCCATAGATAGACACATTTACTCTGCTTCTAGTCACAGCAGAGGTAAGGAACTCCTTGCCAGCATGTTTTGCCCATTGGAGATAGCGTATATGAAGATAGCAATCTCCCCTTATTTTTCTCTTTTGGAATAATTTAACTTGCTTTAATGAGTCCCATCTCCAACATTGTTTCTCTTCTGAATACATTTCAAAATTCCAAGTTTTTCCTTAACTGTAAAGTTTCACGGTCTTCTAAAGGTCTGATTTATAAGGTAGAGGAGGGTGGGGGGAAGGGGGAGAGATCAACTAAAGGACTCCTATGCATGCATATAAGCCTAACCAATGGACACAGACACCAGGGGGGTGAGGGCATGAGTGGGGGATGGGGGGCAATGGGGCAATAAGGGCATATATGTAATACCTTAATCAATAAAGAAAAAAAAGGAAAAAAAGAAAAATATATTACAGACCAAACAAGATAGAAAATATAACATAGATTATGCCTCAGCCCAAGAACCAGGCAGATATTTGATTAGAGCTTTTTAATTTTAAAAAAGGATGGAATTAAATAAAATATGAATAAATGATAAGAAAGAAAGACTTTATACTTAGGTGATATTTATTGAGCACCAACCATATGTCAGACACCCAAAATAGTGAGTGTGAGCAAGACAGAAATAGTCTCTCTCAGATGGAGTTTGCTGTCTAGTGGGGAAATACCTTACAGCTTCTGTGCTTGAGCCACTATTCATGCTTTGCTTAATAATGTGCTGTGACTTTTGTTTAACAATAGCATTTTAGAGTAGTTGTATGTTTTATTTCTGTACTACTGAATCTCTGTGCTTTCTGAGAACATTTCACCATGTACATGAGACAGTACAACTGGTTAAAAAGTGAAGATTTTGATCAAAAGGTAGATTATTATTTTCTTCCTGCATCCAGTGAAATTAATCAGTTACTCTTACAACATATAGACACAACCCTGCTGAGCATTTATTTTGCAAAAACACATGTTATCTGTACTGGAAAAATTTATCTTCTGAATCTATTCATTAAGCCACTTAAAAGAAAGGAATGTAAAGAATGAATAAAATAAAAAAGAAATAAAAGATAGATATAGGCTACACTCTAGGGCTGTTAATATTAAATTGATGATATAAAATCCACAGACTGAAAATAATAATAAGTTATGGTGTTAAAAATAGCATTTTTATGTAATTCACATAAAAATGGATGGGTAATAGTGTTCATCTTTATACTGTTGTTTGGGGATTAAAGGAGATAAATATGCAAGAATTTTATAAACCCAGAGAAATGTGCAATTATTAGGTGACATGTTGCCAACTCTACAAAGCACATAGGTAGGTTTTCTTATTTCTCTTTGACATTAAAGAAACTGGGTCTCAGAGAAATCGAATAGCCTATTTAAGACCATACAGATAATAAAACACAGAACTTAAATGTGAGCCTAAGTCTTTTGACTCTAAAGTGGACCTTTCCCACTTTATCTCTCTAACTCTCAAATAATTTATGAATAATTAAAAAGCAACATAATAATAAGACCATATTAATGAAATATGCATTTGATACGTGTTTGAGAAATGAAAAGAAAATAAGCATAATCACAAAGACTTCCTGAGTGAAGCTATAGGTTTTGAAGGAGAAGGAACTAGATTATAGATTGTGGATATTGTATGTATTGTAGCCTTCTGAATTGTTCTTTTTGCTTCTGGCTTTCCTTCTCATTTAGGTTTATAATTCAAAATGATTTTTCCAACCTTGAAGGAATTTAGTTTACTTTCCAGCATTTATTCCCCCTCAAGGACCGGTTTTCATGTTCTACCCCTGCCTAAGGGCAGCCTCATGTGAAACAGAGGTGGGGACACAGCAGAGAGCAGATGCTGACAGCTTCCTCATCCACCATTCAGGGGGCATTCCAAATAGTGACCCAGAGTCAAGATACTCTGAACCATGACCAACCCCTTGAGAAAGTCAAAGTTCTATTTCCTGGCCATTTGTTATTGGAATTTTTCTTGAAAAAATACTAAGTTTTAAAAAAGACTGATGATATCAATAATAATAATAATAATTATAATAATAATAATAATAATAGTATAACAATTCTTTGTAGATCTACACCCAGCGTTAAAGGGAATATTTTAAAAACATCACTAAGGCATATATCTAGCTTTAACTGCCTCATCAAAGGATATTATTTTTTAAAAAGAAGCCTCATAAAGATGTATGAATATATAGACCTATGATTATTCAAAAAAATTGTACAAATCAAAATAAATTTGCTAGAGCAATTTAAAATAATTAACCTTTGACAAACCTCCCTCTCTGGTAATGGAATAGTAACTATATGAATAAAAGATAAGTCGTGACATTCAATGAATTACAATATTCATCCCATAAATTACTTGATATAATAGCTCCATAGTCTACATTTTTATAACACTAAAATGTCCCAAACACTGAAGAACCCATTCATTTCCAGCGTGCGGTTTGGAGATAGGTTGGGTAATTTCTTTGGCTTTCTTCAGATATCCTTTAATTAAGTCTTTACTATTATTTTCCTCCCAAAATATACCTTGTGTCAGCCTGTCAAACATTTCTGCAGCACAAACACCTGGAAGGATTGAGGCTTGCGCTCACTGCCCAAGTAGCTCAGGAAAATAAGTGAGTGTGCACCTGATTTGCATGCTGGTGGGATGGTTAAAAAAGGCCCCGAATTGCCTACCTTTGCATAGCAGGTCAATAGCAAACTCGAAAGTGAGCTCTTAGTTCACTCAGTATTCATTCAACACCTATTAGTAAACATTTACTATGTTCCAGGAACGGAGTGCATTAAATTTGTTCTTTACCTCAAACTTTGATTTTAGAAAAGAAAAAAAGTATCTTAAAACCATGGAAAGAATGTTCTGTTTCCTTTTGCCTTTGATGTCATTTTCTCTAGTTTTCTACATTTTATTTCCATATTAGTAATCTCAGAACATTGTAGTAGGTCTAAGATAGGAAGAACATTTCAGGCCTCAGTGATTTAAAAAAAAGTGGCTATTTAACACAAAATTCCTCAAATTTTTATGAGAAGGTGTTATTTTACATTTCCTGTTTTTTTTTTGTTCTGGTTTGGTTTTAAAGTGGGGCCAGAAGTGAAATATCTACTGAGGGGAACTTCCATTTTTTTGGTATGACATACAGTAAGAAATACATTGTACATTATAACCTAGCTTAGGTGTGTTTGTATTTGTGTATATAGATAGATATAATTGAAACATGAAATGTTTTGTGAAAGAATACTCTTGTATAACATAATAAAAGCAAATTTTATATTCTATATGACCTTATTAATATTTAAACACTAAAAGATGTGCCACACTGACTGTTCTACTCTATTTCTAATTTAAAATAAAATTAAATAAAAACTTCACCAAAGCAATTTGGGCAAATGTTTCAATTATCTATTAATTTTGCTTGTGAAAATACCGGAAGGTTAGGTGGCCCAGTGAATTTTGTCTGGCTTAGCCCTTGATCTCAGATGGAGTCATTTGCCATTCAAATGCAAAGCTACAATGTGAAACCTGCCCCCAATTTCTCTTTAGCCTTTAGATTTCCTGAAATCTAATCATGTGAGCAACCTTGAGTATGACTCAACCTCTCTGAACTTTCATCACACATGTGAAATGAGGGGGTAGGTCTACGTGACTCTCATGAGCCCTTCTAGCTTCAAAGGTTTGTGAAACCTGGGTACCTGTGAAAACAAAGTCTCCTCAAATGTATTCTATGCATAAACTACGAATTTCTAGAACCACAAATGTATTCTACATGAAGTTTCTCTAAAATGTTGACAGATGTGAAAGTGAGCATTATCGAATGCTTAGTTTTCATTTGCATTCAGATCTGTTGTTTCAATGGGGGCATTTTTATAAAATAAAAATGTGTTACTGCTGTTCTTGGAATTCTGGTTCTGCAGTGAATTTAATTAGCTAAAGCACTGCATGTACTTATATGCATTTTGGTTTTGGGGAGGCTTAGCCATCACTGGGCTTAGGGTAGCCCAGGGAGAGAGAGGTCCAGTTTTTCATTGTCATAATATTATGACTGCAGTGTATCTAGTTTTGTGAGGGAATTAGAGTGGCAACAATGCCAGCACCAATGTGTAGTGCACACATTCCTCAGAGGCACAGGGGTGGCATTTCAGCTGAGTTTAGTAAAAGTAATCTGGGTAATGGCCTGAAGTAAAACTACCTTTATTAGTTACGTAGCTCACTTGCCAAAGAGGTGAATTGTTTTTATATTTTCTCCATATGTGGCTATGTGAGCATTCAAGTCACTGGATTAAAAAAATAAGCAAATCCACTGAGAGATACCATTTAGGGACCTGGAGCTCACATGGACTTAGTATAGAGACTTCAGCGGTCAGTGAGGGTAGGAAATCTTTGTTCCTTCGGTCCAAAAGCAACTGGAGTTTATGTAGAATAAAGCTAATGTATTAATTCACAGTAAGAAATAGACTGTCATGTGGTCTAAAATATTTACATGAGCATGACCCTTGTGGATTCTCATCGTTGGTAGCCTGCATGAGAACCCAAATGATAACTAGCAGATTTCTGGGTAATCCCAGAATTCCAACGTGGGATATCAGTTACCTAAGTGAAATATTTAATATCATAGGCCCAAGACAGTCCATGTGTCCATCTCAAAAAAGAGAAATTGGAATCCTCACAGCCTGTTAGCTAAAGCTCCTTTTCCTCTAGATTAGTTGTTGAGAAGAATGTCATTGATCCTTCAGTGCTGCTGTGAAGGGTAGAGATAACACACACCTAGGTGCTCATAAAAATTATGTTATTTTAGCCTTTGTGACAGGGCTTTTGTGTCTGACTGAGTAGTTACTTGTCTTCACTTCTAAATGATATTTTCTTTCTATTACACAGGTAATAATCATTATAGAAATTTGCAGAAATTATAGAAATTTGAAAAAACACACACAGAAATACACCCCTCAAAAGATAAAATAATAAGTATAATCTACACACACACCCCTCTTGATAATATTTTGCTATGTATTCCTTCCCAGATGTGGCTCCATTTGAAATATAATACTAGCTGCCTCCCACAACCACATCAGAATTACAACTAAACTACAGAACAACCATCATTCAGAACAACCTGAAATCAAGCTGAATGGAAGTTCTACAACTAGGAATTTAAAGAAGACGCTACATCGAGGCTGGTAAGAGGGGCAGAGAATGGAACAGGCTGGTCCCACAACCACATGTGGTGTTTTAGAACTGGAAAGAATATCTCTCCTGTGGAAGTCCCCCTCTGAGGAGCAAGGGATCCCAGCCCCACACCAGGTGCTCCAGCCCAGGGTTCCAAGGCCAGGAAGGGAAGTTTTACATAACTTCTGGCTGTAAAAGCCAGTAGGGATGGAGGCTGTGAGACAGGGGATGCTGGAGTCCCAGGCAGTTCCTATTAAAGGACCCACACACATACTTACTTGGAGTCAGTCCCTCTGAGCTCCAGCACTGGGGCAGTAGCTTTAAAGGCACCAGGGACAAATGAAGAGGAACTGAATTGTCTGGCATCAGGGTAAGAGCTGGAGGGGCAGCTTTCTCCCAGACAGAAGTGCTGGCAGAGGCCATTGTTCCTTTTCTGAGACCACCCCCACAGAGCCAGCAGGCAGGTGCCATATCTGAATCTCCATCATCCTGTGTCACACTGTTTGTTCAGCCCTGGTGATTCCCTGAGGCCCTGCCCCACCCAACTTGCAGGCTCAGTCAAGCTGTTTCCGGTGGCTTTTCCATACAAATGGTCTTTCTTGCCTCATGCTTTAGACTTTTATAAAATAAGCAGCATCAGGCCTCTGCATACCCAGTACCTCTTATTAAGTGGCCCCAGGCCCAGCACTAGTGGCAGCCAGACTTGGTTCACAGCTTGGCCTCTCCTGGGCACTTCCAAGCCCAGCATGAGTAGCAGCCATCTGCAGATCACTGTAACTTGTGCTAATGGCACCAGGCAGGGCACAGGTGATAGCTAACTTTGCACCCCCTGAGAGGCCCAGAGCCAGTGTGCCTGGGGGAGAGCTTCAGACCATACCAGAAGACAACTCTACCACCTCCACAAGTGACACACTCAAGGGTTGAACTTGGTGAGCAACCAAGCCCCATTGAAGCAAGTCCTGCTCCATAGGGGTTTGGGTAATTGGATGAAAAAGGTGAAGCAATTTAAGAAGTACATATTGGCTGAAACCCGGTTTGGCTCAGTGGATAGAGCGTCGGCCTGCAGACTCAGGGGTCCCAGGTTCGATTCCGTCAGGGCATGTGCCTGGGTTGCGTACCAGAAGACAACTCTACCACCTCCACAAGTGACACACTCAAGGGTTGAACTTGGTGAGCACCCAAGCCCCATTGAAGCAAGTCCTGCTCCCTAGGGGTTTGGGTAACTGGATGAAAAAGGTGAAGCAATTAAGAAGTACGTATTGGGAGTTACAGAATAGCCATGGGGATGTAAAGTACAGCATATGGAATATAGTCAATAATATTCTAATAACTATATATGGTATCAGATGGGTATGAGATTTATTGCGATGATTACTTAGTAAGTTTATAATGTCTAATCACTCTGGTGTACATCTGAAACTAATACAATATTGTATGTCAACTGTAATTGAAAAATAAAAAAAATGATTTAACATATATTTCATAATTCAATTCTACTTTCTCCATCTCTGGTTTAAGGAAAAGAAATAATAAAAAATAAAATCTCAGGATTGGGTCTTCAAATCACACTAAGCCAAACAGATAAATAGCAGGCCAGAAATAATCTGAGAAAAAAAGAAAAAAGACTGGTATTGTTATTTGCAATGTAATTCCTGGTAGCCTGAATTTCAGATCTGCAGAACTAGGATAAAGGTGGGAAGGAGTTGGGGGAGGGTAGAAAGAGGTGGGGGTTGGAAAAGAGGACAAGGGAGGTGTTTAGCTTTCATTTGCAAGCGTGATACCCGCTGCTTTGTTTATGGATTTGATGCTATTCATACAGTCTTTGCAATATTAATTTTTAATTTATGATGCTCATTAGGAGACACTTAAAACAGAACAATTATCATTTATCTTGATATATTATTTACTAGGACTGACTGTCATGGTTAGGGGCCCATGATTAGTGAGAGAGGGATCGAGAAGAGCTTCTAAAAGGTGCTGGGGTAAGAGGATTGGAGCTTCGGAAGCAGTTGTCGAAACCCAAGGCTCAAAGTTCTGATGTCAAAGTGAAAGCCACACAATCCCTAATCAAGGCTCAGGAGGCCCCCTCCAAGAAAAGCCTGGAACAGTACTTAATGAACCTGCAGGATCATATTAATGAGACTCTCTGTTAGGCCACCAGCTCATCAATTATTCATCCAGCTGCATTCCTGATACTTTGCTATCTTCCTCCTCTTTTTGCGTTGGTGTGATTACTTTTTTAACCCTCCATTTTCTTACCTGGAATGGAAACAAAGCTTTCTGTTCTATCGTTCCCCATTTCTTCTTCTCAAACACCATCACCATCTCTCAATACTCAGCCAGGATATCACACATGATGATGAAAGTCTACTATAGGAGAGTCTACGTTCTGAGAATCTCAGGGAATTAGGGCAGCCCTGACTTTGTGCTTCCCTAATACTCGGGGCCTATCTTTGCCAGTGTGCTCATCACATTGTGTTATAATTATCTATTTGCGTGTGACTCTTCCCCACTGGACTGTGAATTCCCAGAGAACAGGCCTTAAGTTTTACTTACGTTTGTATTTTCAATTCCCAGCATAATGCCTGACACATAACAGACACTCACCAATGAGTAAATGAGTAAGTGAATGAATAAATGAATGAATTATGGGTGTTCAATCATGCCTAATATTCAGTCCTGTCTATCTATAGTCAGACAGACTGTGAGGTGGAGGTCTGAGCACTGCCTGCATGTTTCACAGGAGAATAAACAAAACAAAACAGAACAGAACTTCTCATTTAGTATCCAGGTTGGGTAGGGGCGTGTTTGCAGACTCGAGGCAAAGTACCTACATCTGTTTGGTACCTAGTTCTGCCTACATTTATTTACATTGTTTTTAAGAAATTACCATTAAAAATGGACAAATTTTTAAAAAATAAATGAACAAATTTTGTTATACTAGGACTGACTATTGTGGTTAGATGACTGACATGCTCTACATGCCTTGAAAGTGAGAGGAGGATTTCAATGAGCTTTAACAGTAAAGACCAATGAGGTTGGAGTGAGTGAGCTTTGGAGTGGGGCAGAGGCTAAAGGCTGGGGCTTACACCCCATGCCCCTTATTTGGTTCACTCAAGGTCAACCAAGGAAGCCAGTTTCTAGTCCTCAGGAAGTGGAATACTGTGATACTTTAAAAAAATTTATATATATATATAATTGATTTTTTACAGAGAGGAAGGGAGAGGGATAGAGAGTTAAAAACATCGATCAGCTGCCTCCTGCACACCTCCCACTGGGATGTGCCCACAACCAAGGTACATGCCCTTGACCGGAATCGAACCTGGAACCTTTCAGTCCGCAGGCCGATGCTCTATCCACTGAGCCAAACCGGTTAGGGCGGCTGTGATACTTTAAATAGTGAAAAGAAGGACAGGAGAAGACTGGGAATGTTTTTCTTTTGTTCTAGACTGTAGGATGATGGACAATAGAGGTGGTACTCCCTGAAAGGTAGATGGATAAAACAAGGGAAAGGCAGAGATAGTATGAGGAAATATTTTGACATTCCATCCCCTAGAAATATCCCCAACCAGTTATTACTATTCACATACAGGTGTCCCCTGCTTTTTGAAAGTTCCGGTTAGGCCACTTTGTGTTTTTTTTAAAACCTCACCCAAGGATATTTTTCCATTTGTTTTTAGAGAGAGTGGAAGTGAGAGGGAAAGACAGAAACATCGATGTGAGAGAAACACATTGATTGGTTGCCTCCTGCACGTGCCCTGACCAGGGCCCAGGCCAGGAAGGAGCCTGCAACCAAGGTACGTACCTTTGGCTGGAATTGAACCCGGGACCCCTTGGTCTGCAGGCTGACGATCTATCCACTGAGCCAAACCATCCAGGGCAGGCCACTTTGTTTTTATGGAAGACCTACATTGTACCTGTATTTGATGACTGAAAAAAATATGAAGATTTTCTTGTACAAAAAAAGCTGAAAAGCAAAAATGGCGTCCAGCATTTACTTCGCAGTGAGTCTTTGTAGAGGCAGCACACTCTGAGCAGGGGTCCCGCCAATCTCCTTCCCCAGGAACTACCCTCTGCATCTCAGCATCAAACTGCCATAGCTTTGAGCTGTGTCTGTGAGCATCTGGGCTTTATCTCTATTTATTTTGTGCATTCATTAGCAAGATGTGTCCTAAGGTGATTGCTTCTTCACTTTATGCTTATGAAAGGTTTCATAGAAATGCTCTATTTTAGGTAGTGGGGGAAATCTGTACTAAAAAAGAAAAGCAAGGATCCAAATTTCCTGAAAGAATAAAAGGAAACGAGAAGACATGGATATAGATCTTCAGTATTGGTAAGGTAGACTGCAAAGCCAAAGGCAAGTAGTGACTTTGACCAAATGGATTTTAATTTGTCACATCTACAGTTTTATTTATTTATTTAAAACATATTTTCATTGATTTCAGAAAGGAAGGGAGAGGGAAAAAGAGATAGAAACATCAATGATGAGGGAGAATCATGGATCAGCTGCCTCCTCCACACCCCACACTGGGCATCGAGTCCGCAACACAGGCAAGTGCCCTGACCAGGAATCGAACCGTGACCTCCTGGTTCATTGGTTGACGCTCAACCACTGAGCCATGCCGGCTGGGCTTTACAGAATTTTATTTAGAGAAATATGTCTGGCAGGTTTCTCCATAGGTCTCTAAGTTGGCTCTTATTATCAGTGTGCCAGGCTGAGAATAGGTTATGGATGTGCTCAAGCTATTGTTCTTCTTCCTCCTGGGGCACCTGGGTGGGCCTGGGCTGCTGGGGCTCTCAGAGTGGCTGCCCTGGACAAAGAGGAGCCTTATCCATGTCTTCTTATTTCATGGATTTGAAGATACAAATGTTTTCCCCATCATTTAACACCGCTGAAATTCAAAGGTGTTTCCTCATCAATATTTTACAATTGCTTTTGGCCAGTTGGCAGTGGTAAGGTAGTTGTTATAGCCTTCACATCACCAGACTAGACTTGGTGGCAGCTATTCACAAGGTCCTAACTTTAGTTAAGTGATGTACATTGTTGTACTGCTTGCATTGGGTGGAGTTTCCCTTAAAGCGTCTTCACTAAAATACATTATGATTCAGCAGTCAAGTATTGTGTGCACAGAGAAGCATGGAAACAGAGAAGTGGATGTAAGCATGTTATCGATGAAGCAAAAGATGCCATAGAAGGGGTGAACAATCAAATGCTTTATGAGTCCACGAAAGGAAGAGTCCTCTCAGTAGATGAAAACTACTAGATGCCAAGCTCTCTGATGAAAGGAGGGAGAAGTTATATTTTCCTTTGTTAGTGTTATTTAAAATGATGGTGTTTCTTTCAGTGGTGAGATTTTTACCTCCTATGTTCTGTGTGCGCCATGATGTGAACCATTGAGAAATATGTCTTTAAGCTCCTGGATTTTTCCCTTAGTCCAGCTTTCCAGTAAAGGAATAATTTCTGTTTAACTTGAAAATTATTAGAATTAAAGTGTTGATTGTATTAAAAAAGAGCAAATTTGGGTTCACTTATTCTTTGTTGCACATTATCTTCAGTTTAGCTTTGCATGCTAAAGATGGAATTGAACTTGAGTCCTCAAAGCAGATTAAACTCAGGCAATTTACATGAGCAATGGGCATACGGGGCCAGCATTGTCATTCCCTTTAGGAGCAGTGAGAGCACTCAGAGGGTGAGAGGCAACAGGTTCTTTCTGTATTATTTGTGATATTTGTTTTACATACTCCACACTCACTGCATGTGATTAAAAAAGGATACAGCCTTTTTTTTTTTGTTTTTTTGGAGATGTCATTGGAAGCTGGCTTCCAACATCATTGGCCTCTTCACCAAAACAAAGTAGGTCATTCTGAAAATACAACTTGAAGGTATGAATTGGAAAATAAAATAACTATACGTAGAGAGGAACTTGAGTTTATTTAGTTCAGTTCTTTCATTTTACAAATGAGTCATCTGAAGTTCAGGTGAAACAGCCACCTGGGATCTCCTCGCTGATACATGGCAGTATCCAGGACTTCTGACCCTGGTGGGGTGTCCTGCCCCCATCAGACACATAGGTCTCACAAGGTAAATTTGCACATAAGCAAATGTAGAACTTTTTGTGTACTTTGGTAGTTGTTATATCTAATAAAAACTTTATTAGATTCAATTCTCCTAAATCTTTATTCTATTAGTATCAGTGAACATTTGTTCAGATGTTGTTACTGCTTAGGGACTTAATCCTGGGTTTAAAAGAAGACCCTCTGTCTTAGAAGTTTTTCCTTGTAAGTGATTATAACCTTGGTGATTTTTACTCTCAACCTCTAATCTTGTTTCTATATTCCCACTGAAAAATGTAAATCTGGAAAAATGCTACAGCCTCTCTTAGATTAAAAAATGCATCAACAGGACCCTAACCAAAAGGCATTTCCTCTCCTCCCTACTCCACTTCCTCCAATGGAATTGACAATATATTTTACAGAGGCTTATTAACCCAATAAACACAGTCTGGATGGAATGACCTATCCTGCTGATTTGGGGATATGACATTTAAGGGCTTTTGAAAAACATTAGAGAGGGCTTGCCAATATATCTTAGCATACAACAAAATGAGGTCGATCCTGATTTAACATGTGTGCATACATTCACAGCCATACAAACCTATGAATTTAGTATGACAGATTTTTATTCCCTCATAAGGATCAAGTCTAAAATGAAGACCATTTTCTGTGATCCTCACAAAACTCTTGGTTAAGCATCTCTCTTCTCTATATAGGACCTTGCATTTCCTTAGACAGTTCTAAAAATTAACTTCATCTTGCTTGTGTAGTTTATCTAGAATTTTTTCAAGGGTCAGGGATTTTTTTTAATAAGAAAAGGAAAGTGCAAAAAAAATTAAAAGAAAATAAAGATAAGAAGGAAAAAGAAGAAACTTTCTTCCCTAGAATTAAATAGAGGGGGCATGATATCATACCCTAAGGGCCTTAAAATACCACATCTGAGAACCTGGTGGTGCCTGGATAGTGACATGATGAATATTGCATAAAACCTATGGCCTGACTCACTATCAAAAGAAACAATATATATATAGTATTACAAATCTTCCTTCTGACAATCTAAAGAGAAAGGTTAATAGAGTGAATAATCAATTCTGAAAAAGTGATTGGTATATGCAAACTTCAAAATAGAAATACCTTATTTTTGTCTCTACCTATGACTATTGTATAACATCAGAAGCTTTGCTAATATTTTCCTTTATAATTTTTCTTATTATTTAAAATATCTTTGATAATTTAAAGCATATGGGAAGCAGTGCTGAGCCATGGAGTGAGCATGGGAGTAGAGGTGAGGTGTGACATCCAATCCTAACAGGAATTTATAGGAGGTAATTTACAGAACCATTGCCCAAGATGGGAGGTCCTAGCTCTGTGTCCATAACTGTGAGAGGGCTGGCTGAGTCATTGCTGTTACTACTTCTAAGCTTTAACATTCTGTGTTTCATTTGCTTATTTTGCGTTATAAGACTCCGGAAGCTTTAGTATGAATGAGGTAGGAGATAGCCATTAGATCGTAAGAATAAGTTTTAGTTAAAGAAATGTGAAATTTCTTTATTATGATTTTTTTTCTGGCCTCAGTTACCAGCACATGTACTTGCTAAGAAATCAGATTTGTCACCTCTTATTTCCAATCATTAGCAGGGCATCATATTTTCAAAATGCCACTTGTAATCATACCCTCTCGATAGGGTGATGCATCAAAGTTGGATGTCTGCCTAGGTTTTCCTCTCTTCGCCCTCGTGTCTTAGACATTTAAAGAACAATGCTTTTGAGTAACAGAGTTACTCTATCCTCCTCGTTTTTTTTTCTTACAAAATTCAGTTTCCTGGGTAGCTTCTAAGGGGGAAATTCAATCATGAAATGTACTGTAGAAGAGGGCACCATGCTACTTTTAATATTAGCCCCTTTTAGTCTACGTAAGGTCATTGAACTTTCCTGATTTTTGCCTAGGGAGAACTTTCCCCTTATTTTTAAGATATCCTTTTGTCTGGTTGGCCAGTAATTGACTTTGTCCCTTTTTTCATTTATTTCTCTGTCTTCTGGTTGTAGCATCTTCTCCCCAGAGTCTCAGGTTAGAAGTTTTCCCTTTTGTGAAACCATGACAGGTGCCTAATTGAATGATGAATGTCCCTTTATTACTCTGTAATTGAACTGCCAGCTTTTTGATTGGTTTGTAGAGATGCTCCCCCCTCATCAAGCACTGCAGGGGGTTCTGTAGTTGGCAGTCTGGTCCTACACTCCATCTGTCTAATCCCATCTAGCCCCCACTTGCTTTTTGGGGGCTGGTAATAGAGGTAGGGAGTGAGGGGGAGGGGAATCATAATAAATTATGCTAATTTTATGTGTCTCTGACAATGAGAAGATCGTATTGTTCAGTGCATCTTGGGGGTAAATGCTTCAAGACATTTTGTCGTCATGGGTGCCTGGCCTGACAGGCCCAGGATGAAGATTAATGGGCCTCACCTGAGTGACAGAACAGGGGATTGTGGGGAAGAGAGGGTCATTCATCATACTCTGACAGGTGTCATTCAATCCGACAGCGGCTCCACCGTCACCCGGCTAGCAGTTCCATTTTTCTGCCAGTTAAGCAAGGAGTTTAATAACATCCCGAGAATTAAAACTCATTCTTTGTAGCAGGACTGACAGCTGAAAATAAGAAAATCAATTCTTCACATGTTATAGCACAGTTACCTGACTGGGGCTTTGACTCTAATTTAGTCTTTGGGTTAAATTTCAAGCAAAGAGCTTTTTGTAAGACATCTATTAAAATGTATCCATAGTGCTAACGTTGGTGATGTTGTTTTGTTGGGTGCATTAAAGAATCAGGCTTTCATACCCAGGGACCTTTTACTCACTGCATGCTGAAGCACATGTCCATGGTAGCTGAGTCTCTCTTGCTTCATCCTCATTAGCAATGTTTACAGCTTCTCTCTTCATTAATATTGATCTTTTCCCCAACTACTGGCAACAACAAGACACACTAATTTGAAACATTTGCTATCATTAAACTGTTTGGATTTCAGGTTTCCGGGATCTTAGAAGGCAGATAAGATGGTTCAAAGTTAAGAAGGGGAGTTCAACTTTGGTGCTAAGGGTTTGACCTGATGAATAATGACACTCTTGGTTGGTGAGTATGGAAGAATGCAGAACATGGCCCCGGATTATTTTCACCTCTCTTCTTGCCTTGAGGAGAAGTCTATTTCATCAAATCCATGAATCTGGGCTGTCCTAGTCTGTCACTGGTTTTGACCAATAGAATGAAGTGATGCTGTGTAACTTTATAGATGGGGCTCAATATATCTGGATCTTCTCTTTTTACTCTTTGTGGAAACTAGCCTCCTGGTAAAATGTGGGTTCATCATGCTTTGAGAAAGCCCATGCTATCTATGTGGAGAAAGAAAGGGTACCCGCCCAGAAGTGCACTGAGGCACCAGACATTTAAGGGAAGCATTTTTGAAACTTCCAGCCCATCTCAGTTGCTGGATACAGCCACATAGAAGCCACCTTGGCATTCCAACTCTCTCTGTTGCTCTATGGAACTACCCTACTGAGCACCGCCCACATTTCTGGCTGAAAGAACTGTGAACAAATAAAATGGTTGTAATATAAAGCTATTAAATTTGGGGTAGTTTGTTATACAGCAAACAGTGGAGGTGAGATAAGGGAGGCACTGGGCAAGGGACTCAGGGACACAGCTGTTTCCTGTAACACAGATAGAAATGTTTTGGCTTTTTAGGCCACAATGTTCCCCTCAAAAGCTCCCTGACTTGAGTACCTTTGCCTTCTCATATGGTGCACTCCCCCTATAATCCTCTTCTCTCATATATGATAAAACAGTTTCTCAAAAGCGCATTATCTTGGGTTGAGAGAAAGTGTGTCATTGGATGAATAGAACTTGTCACATTTCTTTTTATACTTCTAGTTGCATCATTTTTATTTTATGAGCTAGAGACAAAGAAGCATCTTTGAAAAATAAATTCTGAAATTGGGATATTTAAGCCTTGGTTTAATACTAAGCTTGATTAAGGTCTGTGAATTGTGCACATAGATTAGATTAACCAGATTACTGATCAACTTCACAGAATGCCATATAGACAAAATACATACAGATAATTATTTTCTTATGAACCATCTAATTTGATTCTCAACAGTGATCAGATTAGCTAAAGACTTTGGCCTAATAATCTACTGGGGCATCAAAACAGAAAATTATTATAGCTCTGTTGCTTTTAAGGAGACAGACATCATAATTGCAACCCTTTAGATTTCTGAGTAATAATCTTGGAAAGAACTGGGACAAAAATATGATGCGAGGGATAGTTATTTGTTTGAAGAGAAATATTTAGAAAGGCACATGTTACAGCAATAACTGTTCTGGATTTTTCCAAATCTACAAATCACCGGACATTTGTTATAGCAGAAGAACGTCTAAAGCTTAGAAAGAGAATTTATGGGGCAATAGCATCTTAAGAAAGGACTTGAGCCCATGGTTAATTCCAGGAGAGAAGAAAACAAAACTAAAGGTCATCATGGCAATTTTTATTATAATAATTTATGCAGCAGAACTTTTCCTTTACTTAAGATCATCCTTCAAAAGAAACATCTGAAAATCAGACTTGGGCTCATGATACAGTGTTTTTGAAACCAGCAAGAATTACTTGCCTGAAGAGGCCCTAAGGCTGAAAATTCGCTGTGACCTTGAGTGGATTGTCTGCATTGGTCTTGCCATCTTAAGAATTCCTGCTGTCCTTAATTTTAAATTGCCCTACAAATTCACAGAGTCAATGTCTCTTGATTCCTATACTCTTGCATTCTAGCCTGGTGATTTGAGGGCATCTTCTTAGCATCTGCATGCTTTTTTGTCCCCCATTTTTGATTTTGCTACTCCATTGAAACACTGATATCATAAAGGGATACCCACTATGGTCCCCACCATTATCACAAATAGTGGATTCTCTAAGGTTTAGGATAAAGAACCAAGAACTAATTAGAAAAACAAACTTTTGATACCTAGAACGATCAGTTTATTTTAGAGCATTTGGGGTGATGCTTCAATACAAAGTGTACTATATTAATTAATAGCTCATAAGTTAGCAGAGAGCCAGGCACATAGCAAGTGCTCAAGTAATTATTGTGAATAAATATTAACAAGCTGATTCATGATTATTAGTTGCTAACTTCCTGCGGCAGGCAGGAGTTTGTATCATATGGAAAAGGCACCTTTGCTAACTTCTAAAGGTGTAGTTGAGGCTGGCAAAGCAGTTTTGCATACGAACCATAGCTGAGAAAGATTAGTTGATTCTAATCCACTGCTCTGAATCTATGAATTTCTTTGATTGCAACCAAGTACCAAATGAGTTTTTGGAGGTAGAACTTTGGATTAAGAGTCGGAAGACTTATGCCTGGCTGATGTGGCTTCATGTTTGAGCATTGACCCAGGAACCAGGAATCCCATTCAGGGCACATGTCCAGGTTGCAGGCTCAACCCGCGGTAGGGGGCTTGCAGGAGGCAGCAGATCAATGATTCTCTCTCATCATTAATGTTTCTATATCTCTCTCCCTCTCTGAAATCAATAGAAACATATTTTTAAAAGAGTCAGAAGACTTGGATTCTACATCTCTAGACACCAATTTCCTTACTTATAAAATTGAATGAATCTCAAGTCTTCCTGCCTAATGTTGATTTTATGAGGATCAACTTACATGACATACCTGAAAGCAGTTAGCAAATCTTGTTAAACCTGTGCCCACCATCCTCACCATCCCATTGTCCCCAAATCACTTAAAACTCATTTAAGTATTTTTATATTGTGACTGTAACTCATATTATATTTAAAAAAAAACCCTTTGAGATAGTCATTTGGGAACTTCTGAAATGTATAAGTAATTATATCAAACTTTGTTTATTCTCTCATGCAGACAAACTTTCTGCATAAACACCTATTCCACAACACATTTACATCTGACCCAAATGTTTCTCAACCAAAGAAAACAAAAATGTACCCTTTGGGTTTTTTAATGATATAGCACAACATCTGTGGAAGCAGGTCTGCACCAAGGAAGTCTGAATCATTTCTTGGGAACAGGAGATGAAGAACAAGACGGGAATTGAAGAAGAATGAAAAAAAGGACGAAGGAACGAGAACAGGCACCTCATCATCCAAGGTGAAGATTGCATAAAATCTGGCAATTTTTTGAACAAAACTCAAAACCTGGGGATGACACATGAGAATGCTGAGACCCCAAGTGCTCTGAGAGCCTCCCTTGGGGTGGGTGGGAGAGGGTAAATGACTACCAACCATAAAGATCAATCAGGCCAACAGCATTGGCCTGACAGCCCCGACTGTGGAGCATGACATGCAGTTTCCAGTCAGGGAAGCTCCAGTCGGAGGAGCAGCATTCCAGTGGGTGGGTCTGATGTCAGGGAGGTGGATTCCATCCGACTTACAGCTGCACTGAAGGCTGACTTTGGCAGCAATTCCTGGGCTATAATTTTATAAACAGTCTTTTCTTTCCAGACTTCCAATGTGAATTTAGACCTCAGCACAGATTCCGTCTCACAGCCTTATTTTGTGTCATCAC
Source organism: Myotis lucifugus (assembly GCF_000147115.1). Classification (NCBI taxonomy): domain Eukaryota; kingdom Metazoa; phylum Chordata; class Mammalia; order Chiroptera; family Vespertilionidae; genus Myotis; species Myotis lucifugus. The sequence continues at coordinate 2,720,750 of NW_005871156.1, forward strand.
ATTCTAATCCGATGACAAACAGTTGGTCTGAGATTTCAGTATATTACTATATTAGTGCAATTTATGTCCTGTGTGGAAGCTGATGATGTGTAAAGACTGTATTGTGGACTCGCCTGGATTCTAATCCAGCACCTAAAGGGATAGTGTTGCTTTTGTGGATCACAATGGTGCTTTATTGTGAAATCAAATGGTTAGTTTGTGGTGATGGCTTGCCAGTAGACATTGGCAGCAACGTTAATTACGTTTTCCTCAAAGTGGGCCAAAGCTCTGTACTTCACCTTTGAACAAGCATCACTATAATTTAGCATCTAATTGTACCATTTCTGCTTGATACTGTTTATAGAAATGTTTTTAAAAAATACATGCCCCATCTTAAACAAACAAGATATGTAGAATGAAACGGATCCATCTGAGAAAGGGAGAAGATACCCATGTCACTCATAAGGCCACCAATGCCTTGCCAAGTAGACAGTGGCTTGATTCTCCCCTCTTAGTAAGAGATGTATAGTTAGCCAGGTGCATTCTCATTCCAGTCTCCTTCAGTTTTGTTTTTTCTTAAGCAATTTCCACAACTTGAAAGCAGTGAGGTCTCCTAGCACATTCCAGAAGAAGTAGACCTGAAATAGATGAGCTCAAGAAGAATAGAAGGTAAATCAATTTCTATTTTTATAAGTCCGAGTCTGCTCATTTTCTGAGAGGATAACCCATGCAGAAAAATAGTGCCAAATTAACTTATGGTTAAAGACAATTTCACAGAAAAGACAACTGATCTCCCAAGTTGTTATGCTCAGGACTAAATCTGAATAGAGGTGGGTGCTTTAGAACTGGAGTGGGGTACCAGCGTGAGGACTTAACACCTTAGGGACCAAAGTCTCACTTCTTTCTTCCTGGCTTGGCTTGTTCATGTCAAGAAGAAGCCCTTCCCTGGGCAGCTGCCGGGTTCCTCCACAGTGCTCCCTGGGTTTTGTTCTGTCTCTTTGTGGCTGGCGATGTTATCCCTTCTTAGATAAGATAGCAAACTATGTCATGTTGTATTACATGGAGTAGATTCTTGATAAACTCAAGTATTTGCATGGTAGTTTCTGGTTTACACCTTCTCATTATTTTTGTTAGTTTAACAGATACTTTTCAAGCCACATTACTTTTTGGATATGTGATTGTATAGGGTCAGAGAGTGACTATTTTGTTAACTTTGTTGGACATTAATATGTTTAAAAGGAAAAAGAGTGGATGATTAGGACTTTAATCATGAGACATGACTCAGTTTTCTGATAGGCAATTGTTGACTTTTGGGCTATTCCTTTTATTTAGGATATGAAGTCAGTGGAATATCATCAGAAGTATCTGATAATAGTACCTTTTCTATAAGTGTAAATCAGTTCCCATCGGATAGAGTTTGCCTTCATTAAGAAATTTTATGAAAATATCTTCCTCCACTAGAAGGATGTTGTCTTGTAATGCTCCAGGCCAGCACTGTTCAAGAGATATGTCACATAAGTCATATAGATAATTTTAAATTTTCTAGTAGTCACTAAAAAACAAGTACGAAGACGGTGAAAATAATTTTAATAAGACATTTTCTTTAATCCAATATGTCCAAAATATTATTTCAACATGTAATCATACAAAAGACTACTAGTGGGATAACCGGAGCATGTGCCCTGACTGGGAATCAAACCATGACCTCCTGGTTCACAGGTTGATGCTCAACCACTGAGTCACACCAGCCAGGTTACTAATGGAATATTTTGCTTTTTTTTCATACTATATCTTAGAGCTCTAATGTGTACAATACATCTCAATTTGGATTAGCCACATTTCAAGTGCTCAATAGCCCCATATGGCTAGTGGCTACCATATTAGATAGCACAGACGTAGGACCAAACATTAGTCTCTCAACTGGTTCAAAGTACCTAAGATTTGGAAGTATTCAGAAACAATCTAGCCTATAGGTGCTTTATATTTTATTTGAATACTTTTTGTTTGTCAAAGCACAAAATAAGTGTGTATTAAGCAGGATTTCTTCGTAGTCACCTTTTTAAGTGACAAGATGCCAGTAATCCATAGTGAAACCATAAATATTAGACCATTATTCCTCCTTTTATTGACATGACAGAAATGTGCACCCAAGGAAAAAAATTACAACTGCAAAATATACTTTTTATTAGTTCAGTCAAAGATCATATTTTTAAAACTAAACAAATTGTACTTATCAAATGATAAGTAAATTCCAGATCAAAATTTAGCCCATGACTTAGGAAAAATTCTAGAGGCAGGAAAGTAAGGAGATACTGGGGGGGGTGGACTTGAGGTGTGTGGAAATAAGTACTCATCAGAGCTGCAGCTGAGATTTGAAGTGAGTTTGCCCCACTCAGGGATAGTTAGACCTCACATGAAGTCCACTCTGTCCTGACTCTTCAGAAAGACTTAACAGAGATATCTATAGTCCCCTCTGCTGTAGCTGGTCCCAGGCTCATGAATTCTATTCATTATTTCCCTCCTCTTCTGCTCATTCTAGGTTTTTCTTACTCTCAGCCAAGTGGTCAGTTGGCCCCATATCTTCCTCTCTGAAGGGTCTAGCCCTTGGTTGCCTTATCTTTGTCAGGTTATGGTTCTTCCCGTCATGACAGTACCAGGAGGTGCTCTGTGAGTCCTCTAAGCTCCATACACACTCCTTGCTGCCCACATTCTGAAGCAGCAACCCCAGCTCCTCATGATGAATGCAGTCAGTTACTCCTGCCATTATGGTAACCCCTTTTGTTGCTGTATAACCGGGCAGTAATCATAGCTTTAGGTTTAGAGAACTCCTTACCACCCCCACCTCATGAAAACATTTCTCATCCATCCTCAACCCCTGCTGGGACCCAGAACTTCTAATGCAACAGTCTCAAGTGGTGGTGGGGAGAGACACATAAAATCAATAGGTGGGTCACTGGGGGGTTATGGGCCTGGGTATTCTAGCTATTGAAGACATAGTGCCATACATCAGGTATAGGTGTTTTGTTTTGTTTTTTCTTACACTATATCCTGGAGTGTAGCACCCTGACCCTGGAAGCTGAGTTGGCACCTTAGTGGAAATGTAATAGGCCATTCCAATGTTCTACCAGGCTAGCTGCTTCCTGCTGGTGCCATACATGGCAGCTTCAGTGGATCCCAGGCTCCCATGCTCATATGTTCATTGTTGCTTCTCCTTTACTGAATAATGGCAAATATTGACCAACTATTCACCCAATAAATGCAAAATCATTATTTTGGTTAGTGAATGAAGATGTGTGCTGCTTTGAGAGGTTGTGAGACTTCCGACATTTCAGGGTGATCAGGAAGGCTTTCCTAAGGCGGTGATAATTGAGCCATTTGTAGGATGTTTAGAAGTTAACTAGGTGAAGAGGAGTGGGAACTATGGTTCAGGCAGAAGAAAAAGCATGTGGGCTCAAGAAAATGAAAGAAGGTCTTCTGGTTTTGAGTAGCACTTGGGGACATGTGGTGTGAGTAAAGGATGAAGAGAGAGGAGACAGGCCATCAAAGGGCCTGATAGGAGTTTTTATTTCACCTTAAGTAGAATGGGAAGCCATTGAGCTGGGCTTGGGTGTGTAAGAGGGGGCATAGTGGTAGAGAATCCATTTTGTAATATAAGAGGGCTTGGGTGTGTAAGGTAGGTGGCATAGCGGTAGAGAATCCATTTTGTAAGTGACCTTCACAAAGCCCACCCTGGCTGCTGTATGGAGAAAGCATAAGAGGGGATGAGAGAGAATACAAGTAATCTGTTAGGAGGCCACCGAGTGTCCAGGTGGGAGCGAATGGCTGTGGGCCCATAGGAAGCCCTCAATAAATCATAGTTGCTAGAATTGTTATTGTTGTTCTATAAGGTAGAGGACAGGCTTGTGTTAGTTGGAAATCACAGACTTCTTTTGTGGCTTCTTTGCTCTTTCAGGAACAAATGGGCCCCTGTGAAGGCATAGACTTGGGAGAGGGAGAAGCAGAGGCATAGCATGTGCATACCAATGCCACTCAGCTGGCACCTGTGCTCATTTTTAAAATCTGTAACTTGGACCCTAAGCACCTCTTTATTAATCTGGTACTGCCCACTGCTGAGTGGCCATAACCACAGCAGAGAATTGGGTAAAAGTGATGGAGTGACTTGGATAAATCCGGGAGTGGAAAAGGGGAGAGTTAGCATAAAGTTTCTACCCCTTAAGATCTAATCTATTTATTTTTGCAGGGGTCTTGAAAATTAAAATAGCTTCCCTTTTGGACATTTTACTGCAGATGGTGAATCACTAGACACACCAAGCTATTGCTGGATCTTGAGGTCCACTCTGCCCCAAACACAACATAATCCTCACCCTTACCATCTTTCCTTCAGTGATGTAATACTTTTTAGAACCCAAATGAGCTCATGAATCACTTGCCCCAGAAGGTCTTCTCTGACCAGCTCCCCCCACCCAGGCTGGGTTGCTGCCTGTCCCCTCTGTTCTCACAGTTCCCTCTGCTTACCTCCTTCGCTGCCTGTCCACACTGCACTTTCTGATCCTGTTACTCTCCCTGGGCTGTGAAGGCTTTGACAACGGGATGGCATCTCATTCATTTCTGTATCCTTAGCATCTCGCATGGTGCCCAAAACCCAAATACAGACACGAATAAATGATTGAAAGAGAATGTAGGTAAATATCAACTGCATTTAGATAATTCAGGTGGGACTTAGAGTTAGATGAGAAGAGAAACCCTGTTGGGAAAGGGAAGTCAGATTTGTCTGCTGTGCTCATGGTGGGATAGTTATGTAGATGTTTGGTGTCTTTTCAGCCCCCTCACAGGGACATCCTCTCTTCGTGCTGGCTTCACTCCACCTCATGTTCTAACATCTCAGGCTGCACACATGGCATCCTTCCGTCTGATCCTGGGGCAAGGTGAGTGGAAGGCAAGGGCTAGGAGGAGGGTAGAGAGGTAAGATCCTGTACCCCTATATTGGGGTTGGTCTTGCTGATCATGGGTAAGGATCGTACTGGTTATCAAAATCAAAATTAGTTACATAATTCATTGTTAGCCAATTGTTTAAAAAAACTTGTAGAAACTAAACCCATCTTATTTTTTATCAAGTTAGTGTATATGGATAGAGTACATATCTGTCAAAACGTAAAGAGCAGGTAGGCTCTGCTCCTTCTTACCTCAGGCGTCTTAAGCCGCTTCAGAGACTTCAGTTTCTAAATTCAGTCTGTTAATGGAGATGACGCTAATTCTTTCCGGATAGGGATGTTGTGAAGATTAAATGACATAATGCCTGTTTAGCACAAAGCCTGGCACATGGTAAGCCTGGGAAAATGTTGGCCAAAGCTATTAGGATACACGAATTTGCATTCATGTGAATGTATGTTTTAAATAGTTCTATTTGCTTAGGAGTTTTACCTATGTATCTTTCCAGGACAAGGAACATTCACATGCATAGATTTCTCACAGTATTCTCCATATTTATTATTGCAGTTCAGCAGATAAATATAAAGCTGAGTACCTCTTAGAATAGAATTTTCATTTTGCTTCAATCCGTTTTATCTTTTGATTCTGGGGGAAAAATATATTATACTTCTTTATCCTTTGAAATTAATCAAAAGTGCACTTGTTCAATTTATTCAAACTGAGTGGTTCTCAGTAGCATTATCTCAATGGGGATATATAAAATCAGTGTGACTTTACCTCCTTCCACTTTATTTGATATGCCTAAACTTAGCAACTCAGGGGAGCCATGTTCCTGCTAGGTGGGCAGAACGACCCCTGTTTTAGCTCCTGGCAAATAGAGACATCTCTTTCAGGAAGAATAAAGATTATGTAAAATACATCACTTCCCATAATGGCATTTATAGAGGCTTTTAGCTTTTCTGAAAGGTAGTCCATGTAGGGTTCAGACTAAAGGGAACATGTTGTACTAGAGAAAGCACTGGTTAGGAAGCTGGAGTACCAGTTCCAGTCCTCAGTAGCTGTGTGACCTTGTGCAAGTCACTTCATCTTCTCACATTTTATTCTACTAATAATAATCCCCTGTCTGTGGTGAATATTGATGAAGGTTTTATTATTGTTTTGAGGGTATCATGTATATCACCCACTCCTTTCCCTGAAGGACAGGTTTTTTTCAGGTGTTCTAAGATGCAAAAGTTTATGTATCAGAGTGGCACAGAATTGGTGGTGTCAGCAATCATGACACCTATTTATCTCATACCTACTATAAAACCAGTTGTGAGCTATGTATGTGTATGTATATACATATATTATATATAGTTCTATATTTCTATAATCTAATCGGGACTATATGAGAGAGAAAATGTAACCAGTTTATCAAAGGACAAATATCTTTCCAATATACCAAATACTTCATTTATTAAAATGGAGCAAACTTTTCTTTCAATGCATACTATATATAAATAATTCTGTTCAGAGTGAGTTTACTGAGCATCAGGAATCTCACTTCTGGTTTTGGAAAAAACAATTCTTCCATAATACAATAGCATTTTCATCCCTTTTAGTTCTTTCAACGGAGTTCATATTTTCATTTCACCTTGTGATTCTGAGAAGCAATTATCCTATTATTAGAGGGAGCAGCTCCTCAGTAACTTATCACAAAGTCTCCCTCTCTCCTGGGTGGTGTGCCTCTGTTATTCTCAGAAGCTCGGTCTCTGAGCTTTCTTCTCTTGGCCAGGGGTATAAATCAAGAAGCCAGTTCAATTTGGAATTTAGTCCTTAGCCTTAGTTGCTGGAAGAAACAGACTGGATTATTTATAACTATGGGGTGGTCAGGTTTTCATCACCACGGACGGTTGAGTGTTTGAGAGCATTCACCTTTAAGATATCCAGAATACAAGCTGTTGATCCTCTGTGGATTGTAAATTTCTAGAGTTGGGCGTCTTGGTGCTTGCCAGCAAGGCAAGTTTTATGATCACCATTACATTACTCCTATGAAATGTTGGGAAGCTGGGAGCGTCCTTCCCATTAGGAAGTCTTGCTTTGACTTTCATACCAATAAAGTTGTTCTTCGACTGGAGTTCATCCTAATAAGCATCTAGAGAATTGCACCTGAACTAAGAAATATTTCCCCCTCTGTCTGCCCTAAGCCTCAGAATCTCAAGCAGCCTACATGCTTTGAATCTAAGACGAGGCTTACAGCCTAACAGCTTTTTTATCACCTTCCATCAAGCAGAAAAGCCTCCAGGTGGATTAGGCTGAGTGTGTAAGGAGCTTACAAGGTAGCAGATGTCAAGCCTCAGTAAAGGTCATTCTATTAGGGCTATTCTCTTTCTGGGCACAGATTTCCTCCTGGACTAGGGAAGGAGGACTTGGTATTCTGCCTCAGACCTTTGGAATGCTGAAGGGGAAGGGTTATGCGTGACAGATGTGCACCCAGTTTAAGAATCTAAGCTTCAAAGGGGCAGCATGTAAAAGGACAATGGAATACAAATGGGAAAATGTTACTTGAGAAATCTTTCAAAGTAAGAGACACCCAGGATTACTGGAATGGGATGGTGTTGTGGTTTCTGGATAAAGCATCTTCCTCTTATACGGAAATACACATTTCTTCATCAGAGAAAATAAGTTAGAAGCCCACACATGGTCCCATCCGAGGAAGAATAATTGAGGAAAGTTTCCCACCATCTAACCAGGCTGAAAGCATACAGCCCTTACCTAATTAACGTGGCACAATAAGTTGTTGAAGGGATGCAAAGCAAATGTGCCCAAGCAATGGGGGAAACATCAGCTTCAGTAAACTCTTCCTAAGAGCCAAGCTCCACATGGCGGTGGTAAGCTGCACAACAGTAGAGTTGTCTTAGGGGTATAAAATCTCCACGTAGAATTTTGGCTTAATGCTCTGGCTCAGTTGAGTCACGTGACTTTGGCCACGTGGTGGCTGTCGATGCGTTGCCACTTGCTGGTGGGCTATTGGAGTAATGTGATGAATACTGCCACTTACTAGTCAAAACAACTCCTGTCACATGTACAAGTGCCAGGATCGAACTGATGGATGGGGGTAAAACAGGGTGCATTTCTCAAGTTGTTTTAGTCAACGAGTGTCCAGCTGCATAGCGCTCCATTCTCCTGGTCCCAACTCTTTCAAGAAGTCTGATTTTCCATCAGACAACCCAGGTTAATGTCAAGTACAAATGGGTTCTCCATAAAAGCACTTGACTAATTCATTGCCTAGATCTTAACATTTGTGGCCAAATTTCCAGTCTTCCCAATAAGTTCTTGATGGAAAATGTCAAAACAGGGGAGATATCAGAGGCTTCTGAGTCAAACTATTTCCTCCCACACACCTGAGTCATGGGTCAAGAGTTTTACCAATTTACTTTTCAAGATTTTTCCTAGTCTCCCATCTAAAAGGAATTTAGTGCCAGATGGGTGGGAATTAGGGATGTGATTAGCAACTAATTTTTTTTTAAATATTGGATAATCTTATTGCCAGGGATTTCCACTTACTGTCTCTGTCTAGAAAGCTGGTTATTTCTGAGAAAGCGGAGGTGGTAGGAGAGAATGTCGTCACATTGCAACACAAAACCTGTCACAATCTGGTGAGCCCTTGGAGTGTCTTGCTTAAAAGGGTTCTTGTCACTGGGACTACTCACTGGAGCCGAGCCAGTTCCCTGGGGAAGGCTGGTGTCTGCTACTTGCGGAGCTGGCTGTCAGGTTGGTCCTCTGTGTTTGTAATTAACTACAATGTCTGGATGTTGATAGAGTGAGTCTGGCCAATGGTTCCCCTCCAAAAAGGGGTTTCCTGGCTGGCTCTCCTGTGTCAGAAATGCCAAAGTGGGAGTTGCCCGGAGATCTGGAGACGCAGATTCGTTTGGCTGAGCTCCCGTTGTGAAGCCAAGTGCCGAGAAAACAGATCAGAGACCAAACCCGAATGATGGCTTCTCCAACCACTTGGCTCCTCTGCTTTCCAATGTTTTGTTTAATGTTTTAAAGCATATTTAGTAAACATGTCACTAACAATTGCCAGTTTTCAGTCTCTCACCACTTTTTCCTTAACAGTTTTCCCTTTCCTTTGGGTTAGTGTGATAGGCTGGGTTTGCAGTGTGCGTGTGTGTGTGTGTGTGTGTGTGTGTGTGTGTGTGTGTTTTCATGTGTATGCAGCCATGTTTCAGGCAGGGGGATTTGTTTTTACTAGCTCAGTAGCTTGTTTATAGCATCCACTTCATATGAACCAGGTAAATAATCTGAATTTCTCACTTTTCTCATCAAAAAGTCCTCCTCTCTTAAGAAAAAAGCTGAGCTTAGAGTACCTTCAACCACCATAACTTATTTTGAATTTAGACTCATGCAAGATGGACTCTTTTTTTCTGGAATTTAATTCAAAGAACAGTGTTCCTCTATGGTTTAGTCATGTCACCATTAAGAAGTGAATGGTTTCCAAAGTCTTGTTATTCAAACATCAGTATGGGATGAAGTTGGGATCCTTGGTTTTCCCAGTCCCTGCCTCCCTCTTTCTTCTGATCTCTACTACTCCTCCCTACACATATATTTTACTCCAATCATTCTCTAGCTTCTTATGGATACCTGAATGTATCATGTTGCTTTATGCCAGCTTGTCTTCACATATTGTAATATTTCTCTATGGACACTGTAAACACAAATAACATGTAACTGTGGCTTAAACAGTAGAAATTTATTCTCACAGAGTTTAGGAGGCCAGAAGTCCAAAATTTAGGGTCAGCAGGTTCCTTCTCCCTCCAGATGCTCTAGGGGAGAATCCCATCCATGCCCCACCAATTTCTTGTGGCTGCCAGCATTCCTTGGCTAGTGACCACATCATTCCAATCTCTGCCCCTGTGGTCACATTGCTTTCTCTTCTTCTGTCAAGTCTCCCTCTGTCTGCCCTTCACAAGGACATTTGTGATTGTATTTAGCAACACCCAAATAATCCTGTATAATCCTCAATTTAATCACATCTCCAAAAACCCTTTTTCCATGTAGAGTAATATTTACAGGTTCTGGATATATTTTTTTTGGGGGGGGCATTATTAATCTATCACACACATACCTAAGACCCTCTTCTACCATTTGTCACCTAGTCAGTGCTTTTCAGATTATCTCCGATGAAACTAACTTTTAAAAAAATTAAATTTCAATTTCTTGCAGACTGATAACTTTTTCAAAATTGCATGCTTGGATTTTGAAGCAATGCCAAATTACTATAAACATTTCCAAACTCTCCTCTTATTTTATATCAGACCAATAACAGAACATTTAAAGACTGTCACTAGTTCACAGACTTTGTGCAGCACTGAGTTAACAGACTTCTGCTCATTCAAGTACCACCTTTCCCAGGAATCTTCTGGCTCATTATTTTGGAGTAAGTCTAATGGTCCTGTTTGAAGCTCCCGTGGTTCCTCAGATACTTAATTCTGTCTCTTACCACCTGGCTCTTAATTATGTGCCTTATGCACTAGCCTTAAGCTTCTTAAAGTAACAACCAGGACTTTGAACCCAGCACATTTATAAATATGCTCAATAAATATTTTTGGAATGAATGAATAAGAGACACATGAAGTCTGGAGGTTGGTTATAAGATAAATAGAAGTAGAACTTATTTTGGAAAATGTAAGGAAAGAATGAGGCTAAAGAAACTGAAGGGAACCTAAGGTGGTGTGGTTGGTATCATATTTACACAAATCGCTGTGTCCTTCCTCACGGGAAGAGAAATCTGTTTTCTTACCCTTTAAATCTGGGCTTGACTAGTGACTAGCTTTGACCAATAGAATGTGGCAGAAGTTAATATGAGTTCTGAGGTAAGATTCAGAGGCTGTACAGCCTGTTACCCTCTCCCACCACAGGAACTCAGCCAGCTTCGCCTCCTGGAGAAGGAGACAGCTTACAGAGTGAAGTACCAGCTATCTATTGGAGCCTTCCAGAAGAATCACCTGGCTGAGCCCAAGTGATCAGACACAGAACTATGAGCTAAGTATGGCGGTTTGTTACACAGCAAAAGCTAGCTGATCCAGAGAGGAATCCAGAGAGGGACATTAAAGTTAGTGAACAGTTGTCCAAAGAAGAACAGGGATGGGTTCAAACTGAGGCAGGGAGGATTAGGATTACAGATTAGTAATTTTTTTTTTCTTTAAGCCACAGGAATTTAGTGCAGAGCCATTGAACCCAAGCTATTTTCTAATGTGAAACATTAGAAAACTAACATAGCCAGCAAGGGGGTTAACACTGTTATAATTTGGTTCTCTGGCCACGGAGCAGAAGGGCGCTAACCGAGCCACATGGAGCTTAGTTAAACTCAAGCCCTATTGTCTTTAGAAACCGAGTCCATGGGCAACAGCTGGCGATTGTGTCCAACTGCCTAAAAACTGACAATAAGTTTGACAGAAATTTGCAAACAATATTACAAAGGAAAGAGGAACGCAGTTGAGAAACACAGCTTTCAACTTTGATAACTGCAATCAGACTTGTGCTTTTCCCCCTTCATGACTCATTTCGTCGTTCTCCAACCCTTCCACAAATATGTCCTGTGTGCCTCCCATGTGCTGAGCACGGAGCTGGGTAGCGGACGTTTCATGGTTAGTGGGGCAGACACATATCTCCCAGATCTTACAGTTTGTCAGAAAAGACAACCCAAGAGGCAGCTATTAAGCCTTAAAGTTTACCCTTTTTTCTTTTTTTCAGACACATCGAGCATACCTTTCTGCTTCTATGATGATACCTGCCATCGCGTGTAAGCAGCCTCCATCAAGCCCCTGGCATCTGTATGTTTCGGCATGACACACAGATTGCTTCACGACGAGTCTGAAATCAGCCGCTTGAAATCATGCATCACTAAGTTATTGATGTGGATCACGACTAAATCAAGGAGAGTGGAGTCAGAGGGTGTGAGAAAAGAAGTAACACGTCAGGTAGAGGCTTTTATGGGCTTCCAGGTGAGCCAGCTTGTGCCAGGCTATGGTGCACATATTTAACTTCTGCTATAAAACATCGGAGGCCTGGAGATCACAAATCAGATATATTGCATCCAACGTTAAAAACATCTCGTAATTTACCACAGTAAATCAATCAGTGTGTTCCTAGAGATATTGGAACTGAAACGAGAGTTGAGCGAAAACAGAACAATCTCTAGAGGTTTAGTTGGCTTAAAGGTATTTCTTGACATATTGAATCCCAGCGGCAAGAACACTTTGAAAAATGTTCTTCCAAGCGATGGAAAAATGGTTTCCAGAAAGTTGTTTATTACTTGGTGGAAGGAACCTGTTTGCCAGATCACAGGACAATCAGCTCTCCAGTACCTGGGGGCCAATGAGTCTAACTCCGTACGTTATACAGTCCTCTTTGATCTGTGTCCATTTCACCACATCCTAGAAAGCTGCCATCCAAAAGATTGCTAAGGAGACGGAAGACATCAAACTCAAATCAGCTAAAAATTATCAGCCTGTTAGCTTTTAATAGCTTTAAATAACTTTTAAACAGCGTTGTGAGAGAGTGGCCTCATCTTTCCAACATAGTGGTCTCCTATACACATGCATTTTATTTATTCTGCTGTCCTCCATATTTACAGTGGTAGGGAAGCAAGAGTAGGTCATCAGAATACTGTTTTCCATTTCTCCTATTATTTTATTCTTCTTTCTTTTAATTTTTAACTTAATCACTGTCTCCCTACCCCTTCCTCCCCCCCCCCAAAAAAAAAACACCAAAAAAACAGAAAGATCATGGGACTGGTTGCCAGGAAGCACACTTCTAGTCTTGGCTCAGGGATCATCTAACCTCTCAATTCTTGGCTTCCTTATCTAAACAATAGACACACAATAGTGGATTCTAGTCCTTGTGGTGGGAAGGAGGGCATTCCACTACTCAATAGAGAAGGATGGTCCTTTATAGATGTTTAAAGCACTGTGTAAATGTAACATAACATTTTAAGTTTGAAACTCTTGGATAGGATACTCTTTGGAAACTAGTCCTGAAGCGGCTCTCAGCTCTGACCCAGGGGCAAGATGAGGCTCTGGAGGGCTGGTTGTGGAAGGCTGGCTGTGGGCCCTTTTGTTTCGTGTTTGAAGGTGGCTCCCTCTCACAGCTGACATCTTTCTTCTTGCTTTTGGCATCAGGCCTCAGTAGCTCACTTTTCCCAGGTTGGCAGTTGTCTACTCGCTGTCTCCTGAGAAACCCTGATTGGCTTAACTTCCTAATTCAGGCATGACATTGAACTTGGGAATTATTAGATGATGTCTTTCAAGTCACAATAGTCAGTGTGCACACAGCACATTTCAAGATTTGAAATCTCAAGAACATTTTACCAAATGTCACTGCTGCATCAATTTCAAAATTTTGAGGTATTTTCCTTAAGAGGACACTGCTGAGAATTTGAGTCTTCCAGTTCCTTTCAAATCATTCTCCTTTGATGAGGAAACCCCTATAAGCATCATATCTTGCTATGTTCTTTAAACTGCAAAAGAAAACTCATGTATATACACACAAACCCATGTGTACACATACCAGAAACTGGGGATGCTCCACTTTAAAAAATAAAACTGATTATGTCAATCTATTACATTAAATAAATGAACAAATAAGTATATCATCTATTTCTTAATGGCTCTATGTTAAACACACTTTACTTTTTAAAGACATAGAGAATGTTGACACAAGGGCTAGAAGCACTCACCAGAGAGGCTGCACTGTGTAAGGAAGAAGCTGCTGGACCAAGGGCCAGGAGACCTCTGCTGCACACTTGAATGTGACCATGGTAAGCCACTTAACCCTCTGAACCTCAGTAAATGAGGGGCTGAGCTCAGTGATATATATGAGATTCCTTCTAATTTTACTATTCAATTTTGATAACAAGAGCAGTTCTAATGAACTACATGACTGGGGTTTCCCCATGTTGCTCAGGATCTAGGATAGCACCCCCCTTTTCTCAGTCCCTCCCTCCCTCCTTCCTTTCTTCTGTAACAATAATTTCCTGAGTGTCTATAATGTTGACAAAGCACATTGCTAGGAGTGGGAATACAGTGGTGATGAAGACAGACCAGGTCCCTGCCCTCATGCAGCTTGTATCAGTGAACCCAGAGAGTAAACGAAGGTCCAGGAGAGTCTGTGGAGACACTGTGAGCCTCTGCCAGGAAGGCTCCTGCTGTCTTGGAAAGCTGATGATGACAGATGTCTTAGGACAGTGATGGCGAACCTTTTGAGCTCGGCGTGTCAGCATTTTGAAAAACCCTAACTTAACTCTGGTGCTGTGTCACATATAGAAATTTTTTGATATTTGCAACCATAGTAAAACAAAGACTTATATTTTTAATATTTATTTTATATATTTAAATGCCATTTAACAAAGAAAAATCAACCAAAAAAATGAGTTCGCGTGTCACCTTTGACACGCGTGTCATAGGTTCGCCATCACTGTCTTAGGAAAAAACACGGAAGGTCCCTGCCTGCTCAAGGAGGCAGGATTTAGCTTTTAATTAGAGTTGTAGAACACGAGAAAGTTTGCCTTCAGAGGCTGGAGTCTAAAAGGCAAAAGGTAGTGGGTACCTTCAGTGGGTACCTATCACCCAACTTTTTGGTCCCACAGCCACTTGTCTAATCTCTATTAGGGGGCAGGTTGAGTGTCCTTCTAACCAGGTCACACAGCAATAGGAGCCACATTTTCTGTTGGTTAGGGGAGGGCACTGAACGCTGCCCCCCTGCCCCCAACCACAGGGCTCTATGTGGTTACAGATGATGAACCAGAGAGACCACTTGTATTTTCAACAGCTGCAGAGTATGAAAAATTCCTCGTGAAAGGAGACTTTGTCTTTTTTGTTGATATTCTGAAGAGGGTAAAGGTAAGATGGTTCTAGACATGGTTTGAAGAAATCTCCTGAAAAATTGATCTGAAACTTGTGATAATCTTTTGCCAAATGAAACTGGCCCGGATTCTTGGATTCAGATGCCATCCAGCACCCCCAGGAGCCATGACAGCTCTGCTTATCCTCCTGAAGTCGGCATTCTGCAGCTTTGCTTGTCACACTAAGGCTGGTCATAAATACCCAATGGAGGTTCATGTCCCTCATTTCTTAACCCAGCTACACGTGCTTGTGAAGCAAGGCCTTCTGTGAGCATTAAGTGAGTTAGCAGGTGTAGACAGCTTAGCACAGTAGTTGGCACACAATGAGCAGGTAGAAAATCATAGGAATCGATAGGTATGTGGGTTGTACATATATTCCTGTGCCATTTGATGCCACAAAAGTGCTTAACTGATTTAGTATGCTGGAAGCGAACATACTGAGGTTTTATTTGTTTGATTTTTTAAAGTATAAACTACATATTTATTTCATTTTATGATACGAGTCAAGTGCACCTCAAAATACCACTGTTTCCTCCACTTGTTATGGAGCCAGAAAGTCATCACACTGTACTTTCCATTGTCAGGGAATTGGAATTTTCCAGTTTTCAGAATTCCTTTGGGTGTGCTTTGGAAGAGAGAAAACTTTAGCTTCTTTAAACCAACATCTAATAAGACAGTTTGGAAGAACAAACTAAATCATCCCTGAAATCAGCCTTCGAATGCAATTGTGATCCAAGAGGGAATATGGAAATTGTTATCTATTGAGAGACGGCCATGTGTTAGAACACTATTAGGCATTCCCACCTGATATTTCATTTAAGTCATATAGCATCCCTGCCAGGAAATGTGGTTAAGTCTATTTTAATAAATGAGAATATTGTGGCTCAGAGGACTTAAGTCCTAATCTTTAGCATTTCTATGGTCAGGTGCTAGAATTTAGAATCAGGTTTGTCCAATTTTAAAGTTCAATCTCTTTCCCATAGTGCCCAAGGTAGGGGGAAGAGTGGAGAGTAAGAAAACGGGGTGAGGTTGGAGTGGGAAGGCTCCTAAGGCAAACCTGGCATTTGCTTACCACAAGTTTGGGGATAAAAACAGGCAAATAGGAGACTATCCTTATCTTAGTCTGCGTGAGCTGCCATAACAAAATACCGTAGCCTAGGTGTTTACAGCAGACATTTATTTCCTCACAGTTCTGGAAGCTGGAAGTCTGAGTTCAGGGTGCCAGCGTAATTTGTTTCTGGTGAGGCCTCTCTTCCTGGCTTGCAGGTGGTTGCAATCTCTCTGTATTCTCTCACATGACCTGTGAGCAATGAGGAGCTAGAGGAAGAGAGAGGGACAGTGAGAGAAAGGGAGTGGACATAGAGAGGGAGAGGCGAGAGGGAGGAAGCAAGCTCCCTGGTGTCTCTTCCTATAAAGATGCAAATTCTATTGGATGAGGGCCCCGCCTTTGTGACCTTATTTAACCTTTATTACCTCCTTATAGTCCTTATCTTCAAATACAGTCACATTGGGGCCCAGGGGCTTCAACATATGAATTTTTTTGGGGGGGAGGACACATTTCAGTCTATAGCAATACTTTTCTTTCTCTGAGTTAATGCATGTCTATGTCCCCGTAATAACACTCAATAACTTCTTTTGAATGAAATAATAAATGAATGAACAGAAGTGATTGGAGCTTCTTTCTTTCCAAGAGGCTATAAAAATTGATGCAAGGTATAATAGGATTGTAAAAAGAACTTTTAGCAGGTTAATTTTCTTTAAAAATCTTATGAGAGTTTCCATTAAATAACTTACTAGATATTTAGTTTTAATCTAGAGTAGGGTTTCTGAGCAGGGACACTACACACATTATGGGCCAGATAATTCTTTATTATGAGGGCTGTACAATGCCTTGTAGGCTGTTTAGCAGCATCCCTGGCTTTTATGCACTAGATGCCAGTAGCACCCCTCCACTCCAATCATTACAATAAAAATTGTCTCCAAATGTCCCCAGGCAGGTGGGGGGGTTAGTAAATTCATCTGAGAACCACTGATCCAGATTCTAGATTCTAGACTATAGGAATTACAGATCTTAGAAAGTCTTCCAATTCCAAACTAGATAGTCTGCTTCAACCTCATTGGTATGCACGAACCCTTGAGCCTTCCCTGATTTCCAAGCTACAGCCCCTTTAAGAACCATACTTAACCTCTTACCCTGGTCTGTGCCTCAGGTACACTCACACAGAGTTCCTACACTATTCCATCTCCCTTGACCACCCACCCTCCTGCTGTTCCTCTCTTAAAAAGCCCTAGTCTTAGGAAGTATACACTCTTTACTTCTGCTCCAATTAGGTAAAGGTCAGTTGAATAAGCAACAAATATGGCATCTTAGATAGACTTGTTCCTGGTTCTGCTACAAGTTCAGCTGAGCAGTGATCTGCAGCTCGTTTCTCAACTTTCTAATGAAGTTTCACTCTCAGATCCCATCATCAGCTTAAACCTCATCTACAACTTTGCTTAAAATATCAAGACTCTGGATTGATTGCTCATAATATCTGTCTCCTCTTTAAAGATCTTTGCTTTTTAACATGTGCTCTGAAGCAAAGTCCATTCTCCAACCCAAGGCACTCTTGTTCTTTCTCATTACCTTCTTCGCCTTATGGTCCCTGCTCCAAGTTTCCTTACCCTCATTGCATCTTCAATCTCCCCCATTCTACTGATCTTTTCTTCTGTTCTCGAAAACTTGCTTAGTTTTCTTCACCTTAAATTAAAAAACAGAAATCCCTTTCCCTAACCCACCGGTTCTCAATCAGGAGAGATTTAACCCCTAGTGGACATTTGACAATGTCCAGAGATATTTTGGTTGTTATAATTGAAAGGAAGGGTGCTAGTAGTAGCTAGCAGGTAGGAACACTAGGGTGCCAGAAGACAGCCTAAAAAATTACAGGGCATTTTTCTCTCACCCCAACAAAGACTTATCTTGCTCCAGATGTCAACAGTTGCTGAGGCTGAGAATGCTTAACCCTACAATTCTCTGGAGATACTACATCACTTCAGATCTTTCACTTTTTAACTTCTTAGAAGAATCACGCTGCTTTGCTTGCTTATGGCTCAGTAACACTCACGAATTCCTTAATCCACTGCACTCTAACTCTTTCCATTAGTCATCAAATCATCAAATCATGGGACTCCAGAACCATTATTTCTCCAAGCCTCTCTGCAGTGAATGATGTTACCATCCCAGCTGGTAGCTTAGGAAATGAGTCAAGGGGTCCTGCATCCCAATGAGGCTGAAGTAGATTGGCTATTTGGAATTGAGAAGTCTTCTAAGATCTACAGTCCTCTGTGGTCTAGAATCTTGACCAGCGGTTCTCAAGTGAATTTGCTACCCTCCATCCCAGCCTGGGGACATTTGGCAAAATCTGGAGACAACTTTTATTGCTATGATTGGAGTAGAGGACAGGGGATGGGGGAGGGGGACACTATAAGCATTTAGTGGCTAGAGGCCAGGGATTCTGTTAAGCATCCTACAGTTTTCTTCCTTCCCGCTCATCCTTCAGACTCCTTCCTTGGCGCTGCCTTGTCTTTATCTTCCTCCAATCTGACAGATCTGTTTCCATTAATTCTGCATTCTCCTTTCTCTTCTTTTTCTTATCTACCCTTATGGTTTGTGAACTTACCAAGAGCATTTTAATCATTCTAGACACCTGCAATAACTTGGATGATGTCTCTATAAATATTTTTTTGCTTTAATCAGTGTTAAACTACATCTATGTCTATGTGTGAAACAAACATATAAACAGCATTCAAACCTCATGGCAAATCCTTGAGAAAAATTTGGAGCTTTTCCATATCATGTGGTAAATCTTATCTAACTTGTTCTGTGATGGTGGAAAGCCATGATGAGTTGGAGTCAGAACTTGAATTTAGTTGCTGACACTACCACTAAGGAGCTGAGTGACCTCACTAAATCCTGAATCAAGCTTGGGTATATTTCCTTATCTGTAAAATAAAGGGCATAAGAGCAGGTGAGCATTAAGATTCGCTCCAACTTCACATTTCTATGATCCTAAATAGAAAACTCATAAAATTCATTCTGGTAAAAACACTTTTTAGTTCAGCAGCTATTTAAGTAGAAAGACATTCTTAAGTTGACCTAATCAATTATTAAGCCTCTACATTTTATGGGTCAAATATGGTGTTTAAACATATGTATGTATATATTTATAAGAAACATATGTATATATATGCATGTGATTATGAGTATGTCTGTGTATTTTTAACTTTCCATCATGTAAAATTTGGTAAAACCAAGTTCTATTCCTAGATCAAATGTTCCAGTGGAGTTCTAAGTGAGTTAAAAGAAGTTAATCATGAAAACACAAATCAGCCTCAACAATTGTGTAATAGATAATGACAATGTAATAAGAGGAAATTTAAGAAACAATCAGAAATTATGTGGTTTTCTCTCCAACAAAGCTCATGTTAAATTAACCAGTAAGCCTTGAAATCATACATACCTGATGATTATTTCATGTTATCTTGTGTTTTAAAAAAATGGTTCCAAAAGACTAGATTTATTGTGCTGCAGAATCCCACACTGTTGCAATGCTGTCTTCAATTCAGCCACTTCATATTGAAATTTCACACACAATAATTGGCTGACCTTCACAGCTATGGCAGAAACTAATTAAAGCTGTAAGGCTGTGCTAGCAATGCTTTTGTGTGAAATGTGAAGTATGGTGATAATGAAATATGGGGTGCAGATGTTATTGTCTTAGGTAGACTATGCCCTTGGTTCACACTAATGAAGAACAGCTATTATTAAAAAGTACTTTTTACCCATTAATTCTTTTGTGTTGTGATAGTAGAAATAAAAACACAGTGGCATCTTCCTTACCAGCTTCTTTCCCAATGTAATTTTATGGAATTTGCCAGCTGACTTCTATGTCATTAGACATCCTGTTTCCTTTTTCTTTTCCTACCAATCTTGAGACCATTGGGAGCCCCCAGCAAGGACCTGGCTGGGTTCAGAAAGCAAAGGGTAAAGGGCAAGTTAAAAATGGTCACCCATAAAGATTTTTAGACAGCGGGAGGATTAAATAAATGAAGCTTTTTGGAAATAACTTTACCCGCCAAGCCGAGATGTCAGTGGAAATATGGGGTCCTCCACACTGTTGGTGTATGATAGACAAAGGTCACGGCTGCTGTGGAGGTGCATGTGGAGAAATAAAGCAGGCGCCAGCTCTGGTTCGTGGTTGTTAGGAGGCTGAGTTTCTATTAATAGGTCAGTGTGACTTGCAGGACTTCCACTGGTTCACATATAACAAATCACAGATTTGCAACAATTGCAGAAAAACACTAGACTAAAGAGAAGGCACATTGTATAGGTAATTCCTAGCTTTTCATGGGATAATGATCCAGTCTGCTTCTCTTTATCTCTCTCCTCATTGATGTTAGACCACTCACTTCTCATTAACAGGGTAGAGATGGGAGGGACATGAGTTCAACTGAAATGGATCAATTTTCCTACTTGGGCAAGGAGATTGGAATCATTTGCCAAAATAAAATTTTGCAATTACTTGTGTGATGTTCTTCATTGTGTAAGTTTCATACTATTCATGTCTTTCTGCTTTTGCATCTTAAGGCATAATCTAGGAGATTCTGGGTACTAAAACATAGCAAGGATGGGCAGGAAGTGGCAGAAGAAGCTGTAGAGGGTGTTGAGCATCACTGGATCATCTTAGCTCTGATTGGGCAGGAGACATAGGTTAGTGTTTGGGAGGAAGAGGCTTAATGGCCATGGAAATACTATGGTAGGGGAAGATGTACTGTAGGATTTGGAGGGGATATCTTCATAACACACTGGGCTCCATTTTCTTGACAGCTGTGCTACTTCTCAATATATTTAGTCCTTAGGTAATAGAATATTCAGTGAGATTATACCTGAATTTGAGGAGTAATTAATGTACTGAGTGATGGGTAAAATGACTGTTGAGACTATGTATCTCTTCATTTTAGAGAAAGGGTAAGGATTTCTATACTTGTTTAAAGGATAGCTATATATTGTTAGGTGGAAACATAGAATTGATTTGTTGCTGTAAAGAAGTTTGGTCTACCCTAAAGGAATAGACTGTGCCAGTTATTAGACTATTGCCTCTCAGCTCCAAATCTACCCTTCATTGCCCTGCTTTTAATCATGGATCATTTTCCTCTTAACAGCTTGTAAAATGTTAAAATTTTTAGTAGAGGGCACTACAGGGATTCTAGAAGAGGCCAAGGCTTTTCTTCCCAGTCCCAGTATGTTCTCTGCTTGCTCCCACAGTATAAGCTGGTGAGGAACTCACAGGGCATCCATGAGTGGTGTTCAGCACAAGCAGGTTTCATCATTAGCCCCTTGTATAGCCTCCCAGCATCCCTCAGGGCAGCTTTGCAGAGTTCCATGGGTACAGCAGACTTCTCCACCAAGCAGTGGGCCACAATCATGTACTCTCCATGGGGGACTGGGCCTCTCCCTTCTTGAAGGAGAAAGGGCTTCATTGGGTCCCCTGCCTCAGCCCCAGAGGTAGTGGCTTCTCCCTATTTCTGCTATTTTTGTAATCTTACCTCCTTGTAGGTAAGTTACCTACACCTAGGAAATCCCCCTTTTTTGTTAATGCTCTTTTTTTTATTAAACTTTCCTTATTCAAATTATGGTGTGATTTCTAGTCTCCGGATTGTAGCCTGACTGACTCAATGATCCTCCCATCTTTAGTTCAATAATTTATAAAATAAGTAAATGAAGTCCTTCATTATTATGACTGATTTAAATATGAAACAGGTGCTGGGCAAGGAGGTATTGGTAATAGTACATGGAGTAGAATATAGAAGATTATAATCAAAACAATTGTCAGTTTTCAGAAGAAATACCCATGAATTACAAAAGATTACAGTCCCATGCAATGTTCAGTATAAAGAACAAATCAAGAAAGTACCAAAATTCTCAACCTTACCCCATACCAAATGAAATGGAAATGAGAAAACCAGAAAATGCAGAAAGGTGATGATGCAGGCGCACTGTCCCATGTCAAAATTCCTCTTAGAGAATAGAAAGCCCTGTAACGTTAAATTCTTTGGGCCGAATTTTGAAATGGAGTGGTCCTGGCTTATAGTGGAGATGGTCTCAATCGCAGAACTGGTTTCACCCCTATCACAATTCTTTCAGAATGCATCTCCCATGCATTTATTTGAGGCAGACTCCAGAGCATCGCTAAATCGGATAGAACACTGTTCTCTCTTCACAGCATAATCATCATTTTCCTCAGCCAATGTACCATTACACACAATATGATCAATAACAGAGTGATGCTGTTAAATAGAGCAATAAGGAGATCTCGCTGGGCTCTAATGGGAGCCTGCCCTTCCCCAAGGAGAGAAATTGCCTCCCAGGATATCAAACCATGTTTCTCCTCAGGCTGCTTGGCACATGGACCTATGGGCACCAGGAGCAGAGTGTTGTGACGGTAGAGGTCGCCCATGGGAATGGCATCTGGGGACAGCGAGATGGCACAAAAGGAGAGGGTAATAACTTGTTCAGTGAGAAATAAATGAGATATGGTGCTCCTGGCCAGGTGTCTTGTCTGATACTAATATGCTAGGAGTGCCCTTTTGGCTTAGAAAAAAATAATGTCAAACTTTGTTTTGAGCCAGAGCCCTGGGGACAGCTAAACCAGGGTTGCTGCAAAGAACTGCTTTTTAACCAGAGGCTGAGCAAAATGCGGCTAATAAAACATCAGATGGTCTTGATGGTGGTTTCTTTTAGACCAGACTGGCTCCTAAATGATGGGTCTTTGGCATCTGCCTATTTAACTGTGAGGCCCCATGTGTGGTGGAAATTTATTTGCTGCCCCCATGAAGCACATGTTGCTTCAAGTTGGAAATTGAGAATGACAGTGGCTGTGAATTTGGTTCATGTGAGTGTCTCTAGCCCAAGGAGGGGACTATTTGTTGTCTCAGTCTCAGGATAATATATGGTCCATGTAGACTCACATGAAAATAACACACATATATATCAAAGATCTGAACAATTACTTTGTAGTTACACATATCACATCTTCATACCAAATTGATTAGGTTTCTTCCGGCATGTTCATTGAAATCTGGGTCAAAGGTAATCTCTTTAATTATTCAGTTGAACCACAGTGCATTACTATTTATTAACACATTTTTTTGAGATACGTCAAGCCAAATATAGTTACCAAGCAAAAATAAACAAAAAATAGTCAAAACCCGATATATTGTATTTCCTTGATTCAAAGTTATCATATGTAAGCTACATATATCCTCTAGTGGTTTTTTTTTTTTTGGGGGGGGGGGGTTTAGGGAAAATTCCAAACATGAAATGTACACATTGTTTGTAAGAAATGTCCTGATTTTAGAAGTGTTAAAATGTAAGAGAAAAAAGAAAGAAAGAAAAAAAAAACATAGTCCCCAAAACAGATTATTTTAAAGCCAAAGAAAATGTAAATTATTATATTGGGGGTTCTTCCTATGCCTTGACATTGTATCATACAGAAGGCTAGGGTATTTTGGGGTATAAGATGATGTCATTCATGAAATTCAAGAAACTCTAATAATTCAAAACCAATAAAACATTCCATTTTAAAAATAAGAAAAAATAGAAGATTGTTTGCATGTCAAAAGGAGATCTTACGTTGACTTCATACATCTTCATTGGAGGTGAAAATTTCTCTTAGGAAAAACTGAATGGTAATAAGAGAGACCTCCAAGGCATAGAAGCTCTATCCAATGACACCAGAAAAGACAGCCTTAAGGATAGCCCACATAAACTTATGCTTGAGTTCTAGTCAGAGCTGAACAAAACAAAAATAAATTCAGAAGGATCTGTTCTTAGGTAATCTATGGAAATTACCTGCACGTCCCATACTGGGGATCCAGCTGGCAACCCAGGCATGTGTCCTGACTAGGAATCGAACTGATTCCAGTCGCTTAGGCTTTTATATATAGAGATAAAATGATTAAACAGTTTCAAAAAGTATGTACCTGCACACACACGTTCACACAATTGATTGTCTTTTTCCTTAAATGAAGTACAACATTAATACACATCTTGAAAAATTATAAGATGCATGTTGTGTCTCAGTCTGTTTTCCCCCTCCCTTTCTCTGTGCATTTATGGTCATTTAAGTCCCAGTTGGCCATACAAATCAAAGGTACGCAAACAAGTAAATGTGTTTATTTAATAGGTGCTGCTTTTTATTCAGAGTGTTAAATGGTATGTAAAGAAAGACACATGCTAAAATCTCAATAGGGACAGACAGCTCATAAGTTCCCAGAAGGTTCATGAGAGCTGGGTTGACCTCGCCTTACCTTTCTTTCTATTCTTGAAAATGCTGACACCTGTTTGTTACATGGAACATCAGGTCAATGCAAGTTGCCATGACAGACAAGAAAGAAAAAAGCCATGTTTATTCCTTCTTAATAGTTTTTTTTTAAGGTCTAATGTGTTAGCCCATAATTACCATGTGAAAATTTAGGTCCACAAATGAATCAGTAAAGATGAAAATGATATGTGTATTGCTGTCACTCTGAAAAAAAAATATTTGTGTCCCCTACTGGTTAAGGGAAATGCACACAAATGTTATGTGTATTTGTAGGTAGATAAACACAATGAGACAAAACCTCTAATTTCATGTAAACCCCAAAGGTGCAAGAAGTTGTATTTATTAAACCTACAGTGAAGTTACAAGGTAACATAAAATTACTATTCAAAACTGGAATGCTTTTATGATGGACAGAAATACATCTGGAGGTTTATTTATTTATTTATTTAAATATGTTTTTATTGATTTCAGAGAGGAAGGGGGTAGAAATATCAAGGATGAGACAGAATAATTGATGGGCTGCCTCCTGCATGCCTCCTACTGGGGATCAAGCTTGCAACCCGGGCATGTGCCCTTGACTAGAATCGAACCCGGGACCCTTCAGTCTGCAGGCTGAAGTGAAACGGCTAGGACATGTGGAGGTATTTTTATAAAAATTATTTGGATTATAGTACCACATGATCGTAAAGACCATTTTAATTCTAACTCTCAAATTCTGTTATCTTTCTTCTTTATTTTTCCTTTTTAAAATTAGAATGCCAGTCCACTGACCTTCACCTTCCACAGAGAATCATCTATACATTTTGATATTGCCTAGGAGGCATCTGAACAAGGGCTTGATGATTTAAGAAATGAAAAAGTTTCTTCTTTCCTGTAAATTAGAAAATAGAAGTCATGTCTTTCAAAATATTCCAGTTTATTAAATAACTAAACACACACTTTGTTTCTACCCAGTGTCCCCACTCAGACTCGGCTTGTTCTGATTTTGTGTGCAAGGGATATTTCAACTTGAGGTCAATGAGGATTTTCACTGGCTTGACGGCATTGAATCTGAAGGTTTGATTAGATTGAGTAATTCCACGGAGAAATAAGCACAATGCAATCTATGCTTAGAAAAGTCCTCATTAAAATAGGACTTCAGAAGCTTTCAAATGTTGCCAAATTTAATTTAATCCTGAAAAATTTAACAGTGTTGCCAAAACTTAGGGTTGGCACAATTATAGCGAAAAATCCCAGAAAACAAAAAGATGTCAAGGCTGTTGTTTTGCAGAAGTGGTTGTTTTTTTCCCCCCAAAAAACACCACAGTTAATCTTTCTATGAGTTTTGCATATCTCACTAAACGCACGGATGTCAGTACCCAAGCACTTACCCACATGAAGAAGGCTTTTGAGTGATGTGACCATGTTCATATGGGGAACATGTTCCAGACTGGCTGATTACCTCCATTAGATTAACTAGTTCAAACACTTAATAGCTGAAATTCACAGACTCCTTTTCTTCAAGCACAGTGACAGTCTGCAAGTCAAATAACAGTATCTTCAGAAAGCTCTATTGTAAAGCTGAATTTGGGTAATTGACACCAATAACATAACAGCATTAAATCACCCTTATTTTTATAGTGGATAAGCTAGTCTGCTTGTAAATATGTTCAAGGATAGCATGTAGGTGGCAGAAGAATTATGCTACAACTTTAACAGCTAATAAATCTTTATTTAAGCAGGGGACCTCTAAAATTTAATTAGGCATATGAAAGCAGAGATCATTCTGAGGGTAAAAATATGCCAATTCTCACAAGAAAAGACATCTGCTTTGTGGAAAAACTTCAAGTTAAAATTTGCTCTTCTGTTACTCTGTCAATAGAAAGGCTTTCTGGTAGAAGAGCAAATATCTAACTTGGAAAAAAAAATGACAGAGGCAGACAGGAGGCATTCCTGGCACACCCCAGAGGAGGGAAAGAAAGACCCATTTGTGAACTTTGTTTGCATTATTTAGCTAATTCAGGTAGACGCCTCTCCTTTTTTCCCCTCTCTTCCTCTTTCCTGGGTCACGTAGGGGTAGTCAGGGATCTATGGCAGATTCAGGAGTACCCATGATGCAAATTGAAGGTTACCTTGTAATTCGAAACTTCAATGCAGTGCTGCCTCTCTGCTCCCAACCTACAAAGGTTTCCTTCTCTTCTCATATCACAAAGTATGACTACACTATGGTGATACCCTCCTCCCCAAATTTATAATGTATATATCCATTGTCCCTCAAGTCCTTTGTAGACTACAGGTGCCTCAGTGCCTAACATTGATTGCTCTTTGTAAAAGTGCAGAGACCACTGTGGCTGGTTACATTCTAATTCCAGATTCTCTAACTTGAGTTTGTATCTTCTTGTTTTTTATTTTTCTTCTTGAGAGAAGGGCTTCAGTCAATACAGCATAAAATGGTGACCTTGGGAAAGAGAGCAGCGTGCTTTAAACATCACTGTATTCTTTTAGCAAATTTTCTCCTGCTTGAGGTATAGAGTTTGATAGGCATTGTGGAGGAAGCTATTTAAGTCGCAGCCTCTATTCTCACCGAACTTGATCTAGTTCGGGAGATGAGACATAAATACTTGAAGCATGCAGTGACATTTCAGTTGTAGAAGGTACAGCCCAAGGCAATATACTGTATACATGTGGGCCACAGGACTAGGATAAATAACTCCACTTGTTTTCTATGGACCAACCCCAGTCCTTGAGCCAACAAAGCTGCTTTTGTTGCTGTCTGTTTGCTTTTCATTTCTCAGGAGTCCTTCATCTAAGAACAGGATAATACACTTTAGCTCGTGCTAAGAGATGCACAAAAGAAGCCAAATGAGCCTCATGAAAATAAAACGGGTTTCTGATGGGATGCTGTCATTGTTCTCTGCTACACTTCATACTTCCAGAGGGTGTTCTGCTGCTTGCATGGTATGTCCTCCCAGCCACTTGTTTTATGCTAAGAAGGTAACATTGGTGACTCACTTCAAATGCCAACAAGCATCAGAAATAATGAATTCCGAATCGAGCTCTTATTAAATAGTTTTTTTCATCTGATCAAATGCCATTTAGGCCTTTTTGTGCACTTTTCTTTATGCTACTTTAAAAGTCATCCTGGTTTTGTTTTTTAAAAATAAGTCGACTCTCCCTTTCATGAAAGGCTTCAGATCTAGCGTTGAATGGTAATGTAATGTGATTTAATGAAAACAGAAGGAGCTATGATGTAAGGAGACATACAATTAATTTTCCTTTCCAAGATTCCAGACCTGGGTAATCCTCCCCTAGGTGCCCACAGCAAGGGCTCAGTGGCTGGGAATCAGGTACCGGACTTGGCCCTGCGGCTGTGAGCTGACTGGGTGGACTTGAGCAAGTTTCTTGCATTTCAGCTCTTTAGCCATGATATTTGAGGCTTGGACCAGAGGCCCTCTGAGCTTCCTTTTAGCTCTAAAATTCTACACGCCAGCCAAACTCCATCAAAAGGCTACTGCATAATGCTTAATATAAACTTGAGTCTTGTTTCCATTAATGTGAGAAACTGAAAATTTTGTTATAATAGAAATGGTTTTGATCTTCCCAGAACTTACATTAGGCTGGAGCCTGCAGTCTCCAAGACCCAGCAATAGGCTTTTAGCCTATTGGGAAATGACAGAGATTTATTGGGAACATTTGGGGATTTCTGAATCATTGCATGAAGCAGAGCAATACTGTGATGCAGAAACTTTCTCTTCAGTATATTCCTTGACCAGGAGAGTTTCATGATTTTGTTGTCAGTAACAACTGCCTTGTCAGTTCAAAGGTTTGTGGAGTAGTCTTTACATTCACTATCTGTCCATTCTGATTCACAATCCCTACTTCAGAGTGTTGTTCTGCAGATTGACAATATAGTGGAAATCACCTTGTATATTACTTATATAGTAACAAATCAGGCCAAACCTCAGTGACCTCACACAACTACCACAATATCGTTCATGATCTTATGGGTCAGGAATTGGGCAGGAGTCACAGGGGTCTGTTCATCCCTTTTCTGTGTGGTGTTGGCCAGAGCTAGTGGCTCCGTCCTCATCCATGTGCCCTCCCTCTCCCTCCATATGGTTTCTCACCCTCCAAGGTCTTTCTCTCCTCATGTGGCTTCTCTGTAGGGGGATAGGTGGGACTTCTTAACATCGTGGTGGAATTCCAAGAGTGAAAGGTCTGGGTAAAAGTGAAAGAAGTCCCCAAAAGCCATTTCTGCTGCATTCTATTGGTCAAAGCAAGTTACCAGCCTAATCCAGATTCAAGGGATGGGGAAACAGACTCCACCTCTGGGTGGTAGGAACAGCAAAGTCACTTTGCATGGGCATAGACCCAGAGAGGCTTGATTCATTGGGGGCCATTTTAAACCATGAACCACATCTCTCGTAAAGCCTGGCACATAGTAGGCACTTGATAAATGTGTAACTTCTTACATGTTGCAAATTTCACCAACATTGAACCTTACCAGATAAGGCAACACATATTACCTTGAAGAAAGGAAAGAGAATTGTTGTGTTAGTTGCCCAAAGTCAATGAGTGATAATATTAGAACTTAAGCAGAGTTTTCTTTTGAATTGAAGTTCTCTATTCATTCTACTATAAATTACTGCTGATAGATTGGAAAGAAAATTAAATATGGAAAGTGATCAGTGAAAATGCCATGGCTGGGAAGACATACATGGCTTTGTTATTTTAGAAAACTGCACTTCTTTGTTTATGAGCCAAATGTTTGAAAACAACAAAAGAATGATATTTTCTTGACTACATTTCTTAGCTATCTTACTTCAAATTTTAATTACATCTGGAGTGATTTTACAACTGAGCTTTAGACATATATTTATTAGTAAATCGTTTCTTGGAAATATATTCACACTTTCACATAGTTTCAGCTTCGACTAGGAAGGCTATAGAGAAAACAAGTAAAGCTATTGGAGTTGAGTCAGGCATGATCCGAAATCTATGCCAATCGTGGTCTCCTGAATTCAATCTCTGTTCATTCTTTTCCTCCTTCAAGTTTGGAATGAAAACTATGACTACTTTCAGCAAGAATGCAGAATGAAGAACAAGGAAAAAATATTGGTATTTAAAAAAATATAGAGTACTCATTATAGTACAAGCCATTATATCATGTTTATATAATACTTAACAGCAATATGTGAAACTCTCTAGGTAAAAGTGTCACACAAAGATTTTTATTCTTTGCATTATAGCTGTTATTATTGTCATTATTTTGATTGAGTCCCTTGTTGAACTCTGAATTCTATTTGAACCTGAAACAGTAATCAAAACTGTGGGCTATTTGATAATCCCCATGAATATGACTGAAAAGTTTTCATGAAAGCCCTACAGACTGAACCCATTGAATTTAGAATAGTTCTCATTCCAGTAGAAAGAAGCAGATGTTCCAAACCAAACACACTCAGTTTAATATACTTTTACATTGGCTTTAATGGACAGATGTTTTGACTATGACATGGCAAGAACAGGATTCGAAATGGTGGATTGAAAAGATTTTGTTCATAAAAGTAATTGCTCTTACATTACAAAGTGCAGGATTTACATGTGGAAAATGTCAGCCTGTTGCAGCATCTCATGATGGATCATGTTACCACAAGCCATGGAGTTCACTAGCAATGACCAACTTACTTCTGAGGGGCCCTTTTAATAGGCATCACATACAGAATGGCAGGGCGGGGGGAGCTTCAAATTTAGAGTCGTTCTAGTTTCGTAGTTGATCCTTGATTATACACTTTCAGGATTATCTGTGACTTTTTTCCCCCCATCAGAATTTGGCTTCTGTCTATATTATTTTACAAGCTAAAAACAATTCTCACATGCCAGTCTCTATTTGAAGGGCTTTACAAATATAAATAACCTATTTTATCCTCATAAGATCAGGTGAGAAAAATGGTGCACAGAAAAGCACTATGACTTGCTGAAGTCATATGCACGATGACTTCATGGCACTATGACACTGCCAGTGAAGGACAAAGACAGACTATCTCAGTCTAGCTTTAGGGTCCATGCTCTTAACTGACACTGTGCTCTCATTTCATTATTCAATAAGTGGTGGGATCTATGCTGCATTATTTGTGTGGTTCAGGAATTTAAGTGAGACTGACTTAGGTAAATGATTCTATTGCCCCAGGACTTCCAATGCTACTTCCTAACTTATCTAAAAGTTAGTTCACCAGCAACTTGATCCCCAAATTTGGAAATCAAAAGGGTCTTCCAACCCATGAAATAGTCACAAAGCCCTTATACTGATTCCATGCACTTTACCCCTGGGGCTCTCCTTCCTAATGCTTATTTTGACATATAAAAGAGGAGAGGGAAAGGGACAGAAGATTAAGAAAATAGAAAAATATAAACCTCATACTTTGACCCAGCACAATACAAATTTTCATGATGATGGCTCTGAATTATAAGCAGGATGTTAGCTAATGTCCATTCACTGCCCTTTATTTAGAAGGCAAGAAAATAGACAAGAAATATTAAAAGGTATTTCTTCAAAATGTTTAGATTTTTAGATTTTGCTA
Source organism: Myotis lucifugus (assembly GCF_000147115.1). Lineage (NCBI taxonomy): Eukaryota > Metazoa > Chordata > Mammalia > Chiroptera > Vespertilionidae > Myotis > Myotis lucifugus. The sequence continues at coordinate 2,751,460 of NW_005871156.1, forward strand.
TATAGGCAAGACCTAAATTTCTATAATGAGCGATCATGTTTTTGGGATATCCTGTTTCCAGCAGCTCCAGATAACTAAGTAAAAGCAGCATCATTGTGGAAGGAGTTGGAGATCCTCTCCCACTAGCTTGCTGATAAATGAGCTGGGCAGGTCATTCATCCTCTTCGTGCCTTTGACTGCTTATAGGCCTCCCTCAAAGACTTATTGTAAGGAGTAAATGAAATAACGTATGTGAAAGTGCCTCGTATGTAGTGTGCTCTCCATAAATATTTGTTAAAAAAGAACAGTAGCATTGCATTCCAGTGTCAAAGATACATGATTTTTGAATTATGACTTGGATATTGTTTGTGCAATAATACATATGTAGAAATGTGGATAAAGAAAAGGAAGTGATGGTCTTGGGATTCTTCAATAATTATACTACCTTCCTTTTGATTTATCCAACTTTTTTTGTCTTTCACCTACTATGAGGGATGGAGAGTGCACCTTCCTTCACATGTGTATTTGAGACAAGATAGTGACCAAAAAAGAATCAGGCAGATCATCAGCTTCCTCCAGGCCCTATTATGACAATCACTGGAAATAACTAAGTGTATTTTGTTATCCAAAACAATTTCAACAGAAGATAGGGAGGATTCAGACTATCCATATAACCTAAGTTTACTGTTTAATATAAAAAAATATATATCTTCTTCAACCAAAATGTTAGATACTTTCTCTGGGGAGGAGGTAAGAACATAAATATTTTTTAATACCTTTCCAGAAGATTCTGATACTCATTCTCTTGAACCTCCCCAACCATGAGAGCTACTCGTCTAGTATATTAATTACACCTGTCCACAATTTGACCTTCCCTGATGACCAGCAAATTTGCAGGACCCCAATGAGCTGTGGCTGATCACTGGCTAACCCTTTTTGACATGGCTGACACCCTCAACATCCCCCTCATGGACTGTGGCATGTGTCTTTTACACTAGACCTCCCACAGCACTTTTGTAATCTGCCCGGCCTTTTGTCAACCTTCAGACCTGAGCAAGAAGGGCTCCATCTTTGCCCTGTTCAGCCACGCCTCTCCCTACAGGGTGATGAGTCCTTGAGATAATTGGGCCTGCCTGTCCAGCAGGCACCTTTCCCTTTAGCCCTCTGCTTTCCTAAATGTAAAGTGCTTATGACATACCAGAGGCCCTTCTTAAATGAGATTCTAATTCAGCATTTCTGAAGCATGTCTGGGATTCCACATTTCTGAAAATCCCCCAGTGCTGTGAGTAGCAAGGATCTACATTATGTTCTAGGTACCCAGGCAGCTGGAATTCCCAGAGCTAATGACACCAAGCCTGCCTGGCCCTTTCCTTGCAAAAAGAACCAAAGTTTTGCCATTCTAAAGCGGCCTTTTGGGATATTGATTTTAAGCTGTTTATTGAGAAATAAGACTCAGAGGAAGCCTTTGACCCTCCTCCTCTCCTGCCCAAGGGATTCAGACAGAGAAACCTTCTTCAGGAAGATTTTAGGATGTTCCCTCAGTGGTTCTCAACCTTCCGGCCCTTTAAATACAGTTCCTCATGTTGTGACCCAACCGTAAAATTATTTTCATTCCTACTTCATAACTGTAATGTTGCCACTGTTATGAATCGTAATGTAAATATCTGATATGCAGGATGGTCTTAGGCGACCCCTGTGAAAAGGTCGTTCGACCACCAAAGGGGTCACGACCCACAGGTTGAGAACCGCTGCCTTAGTCTCATTTGAATTAAGTGTGGTAAACAGAGGGCTTTGGACAGCAGCCTCTTAGCTAGGTACCCTTGTGTCCCATTGTTCCTGAGTCGCTTAACAAGAATTTGTTGTGTTCTGCTCCTCCTCAATTACCTGTGAATTACCCATGCTCAGTTCTGAAATCTAATACGCTGTTCACCGCCTTTTCTCCTTTGTCAAAAATGTCTGATGTGCCCAATGTTGCCTCACTGTCTTTGGAATTTTCATGCTTATGTGAATTCCCCATGCACATGCATTAAAACTTGATTTGGGGGAAATATTAATTCATTTTTTAGCCCCCACACTTGGGTCTTTCCTCCTAAAGACACGCTGTGACACTCTGAGGCCTGAGGAGTGGAAAAAGGGGTGCTTAGAGTGGGGCTCTGTGCACACAGCTAGATGTGTGAGGCCCTTGAGCTGCAGGACAGAGACAGAGGTTAATCGAGAAGTGGGACCACAGGATGGATTCTGGTGTTGGGATCAGGGCCATGAGCTAACTCGCCCCACATGACCACGTTGTAACACAGAATTCCAAGTCGTCCAAGAATTCTAAATTCAATATTGGCCTTCCAGGTGGTTAATTCATGTAGGAAGATAAAACACATTTTACTTTAAGAGTTTGTCGGCTTGGTTATATTTTTAAAAATAAAGGCATACAATTTGTGGGCCTCCATTAGGTTTTGTGGCAGGTGCCTAAATTGTTAGAAGGGAGGCATCTGAATTTGTAACTACCCTACCCCTCATCTAGATCATTCTGAGCATAAACTCCAAATGACAAAAGGATCAAGGAACTTTTTTTTTTTTTTTTACTTTTTACTTGCTAGTTCTTTTGCAGCTGCATGCATTTCTTTGCAATGTTATTTGAATCTCTTTCACTGGCCACACGTGTCTTTTTCATATGCAATTTGGGGGTTCTTAAGAACTTTACTATGTATATTGGACTAAGCAATACTGAACTCTCTGGGGGTGTGGAGCAGTCTCAGATTCTTTTGGTTAACAATGCTTGCAAATGTGACTCCAGAGTAGGACAATGAGAGCCACCCAGTTGCAAAGAGAAGCTGACTTGCAATGATCTGGATTTTTTTTAAAACCTATTCTCTTATCTTATTACAGTATAGTTTTACAAGTCCTGGGTTAGCAGTCCCATCTCAGTCCTACCACTTATAAGCTTTCTGATTCTAACTTTTCCAGGCCTTCATTTTTTCACCTCCAAAATAGAGGTAAATTATTATGTCCTCTAACAGTAAGGGTTAGTAAGAAGATTAAAGAAGATAATACACATGATAGTATTTAGGGTGGTGTCTGATACAGAATGATCGCTCAAACACTTTTCTATTTAATTCATTCAGGTTTTGAAAATTAAAATTAAGAAAATTTTACATCTTTATTTTGAAAGTATTGCATATGTCCCCTTTCTACCCCCATTGACCTCTTCTAGCCCACCCCACCCCTTGCCCCAGGCCTTCACTACCCATTCAGGTTTTTAAAGAGTTTTATTGAGGTATAGTGACATACAAAAAGTTGTATATATGTAATGTATCCATTTCGACAAATTGAACATATGCACACACCTGTGATATCATTACCACAATCAAGGTAATAGTTCATTCAGGTTTTATCTTCTTATTGAAGCTGCATAAATGTTTTCTGGACCCACTGATTTTTCTCTTCTTTGAAGTCCTTCATCTTGGACAATCATTATCTTACTTGTGCTTGTATCCCATTGCTATTATTGATTTAATATAGTTTCTCCTGTTGTATTTTAATAAACTTTAGGTCAAAGGCACTATCTTTCATTTACTTTGTACCCTCGCAGCTCAGTGTACAACATCAAACACAAGAAAGATCCTCAAGTGTCTGAGTGTTTGATTAATTCATTGGAAGGGAGTACTTCAGCACAAATAAGGCTGATATGGCTTGAATGTACAAGAAAAATGGGAAGAGAACAACAACAACAACAACAAAAAGGCTGATATAAGGAAGGATTTGGAGTCACCAGAAAGCAAGGGTTGGAGATGGGAAATGACTCCATTTCTTGAGCAGGATCAAAGATTGAACAACCAAATGCCCACTGACAGAGCTTGGTGGAAAGGCCGACCTGCTTCTCCAACTGCGTGAGGGGCCAGTGTTACTTGAATTCACATTAAACCTCCTGCATTGGAGATAAGCTTATTTCTTTGCTTGGGGACCCCCTGCCCAACCCTACTTCAGTAAACTCTGAATTATTGCAAGATTGGGGCCTGAGTCCAGTAGCTGACACAGGAATCATCAGGAAAAAAATAGGAGTCGAGTGCGGCTTGTGCTAAAACAGTAGTTTGTAGTCTGTATTCTCAGTCTCTGCCTACTCTGCCGCTCCACAGGAATGTAAAAATCTCAAGTCAGTCTCTTCCTTCGGGGCCAACCCTTCGCTTCTCTCAATCGCTAAGGCATCCAGCCCAGCCTACTTCAGCTGGAAATAGTGTAGGGCTGATTCTCGAGGCCACAACATGGAATCAAAACAACTGGAGGAGTTAGCAAAACCCTAATTTGTTTACCCGCTTCTGACAGAGAGAAACGTTTATGTTTATTTCCGAGGCTGTGAAAAGATGTGGAGTTCAAGAGTTCTGACACGTTAACACGCCATGCAAGGCTGGGAGCCCATTCGTCCCTTATTAATTCGTTGGTGAGTATATTTGGGTTTTCACTTCACACCAATAAAGCAGGAAGGGATGCCGTTTTGACATTGTTTCTTTACCCTTGCGCTCCATGTAAACAGAAGTTGTCTATCTGGCAGCCTACAGGCTGTATATTAGAAAGCCTCTGTTTACTTAATCTGAATGTCCGTCTCTTTTCTGCTTGGTATGCAAAATAAATGAAATGAGAAAGTGTGCTGGAATTAGAATTGTGTGGGTCTGAAAAAGACATTTGGGTCACTGAGTGCCTAAAAGCACCCTCTGTTTACATGTTTCTGCAGTTTCTGTCACTGCAGCTGTGCAACAGCTTATAACAACTAATCTCCTTTTATTTATATTTTACTTTATTTTATTATGTATTAAAGGCACTTTTAAGCCACGTCTTCCAAATGTGTCCGAGGTTTCATAACTGTCTTAATAGTGTATACACATTAGAGTGACGGCAGTGAATTTCCACCAATCTGGATTCTGTTAAGAGTGACTTTAAGAATAGTCTGCAGGACAATTAAAACGTGTTAATCTGTGTTCGAAAACTTGATCCGGTTAAGAATTGGTTTCCCATCTACACATATTTGCCAAAGTTTCCTGCGTCATGTGGCTGGGGTTTTCTGGAGAGGAGAACAGAGCGGGTTGTGGGGAGCAGAGGGCTAGAGAAAGCTTGGGGGTTAAGGCTCGGTTTTAGGCCTCTGGGCCAGGGTCTTCTTAGCATAACCTATGTTCTGCTGCAGAAGAAAATGATGCACTCCAAAGCTGGAATGGGGCTTGAGCAAGTGCACGTTTCACGCTCAACAAAGCCTAACGTCATTTCACTATATAATTTGAGTTATGTGTGTGCTTTTAATAAACCAACCCTCCAAAAAATAAATAGATTTGTTCTGCTTAAACTGGCACACAAAGGGCTGGAGGAAAAAAACATCTTTAACAGCTCTGGGGGATTGGAAGGTAACGTCACACTCCAGCTTCATGTGGGGACTCGTGATCACAATTGGACAGGAAACAAGAGAATCCCATCCCGGGCTCTGGGAGGAGATTTGACTCTGGATCTGGATGGTGTAAGGCCGGAGAGCTTCCCGCCCAGCAGGGGGTAGCCAAGCGCCGGTAACTGGGATGGAATTTGACTCCAGGATCCATTCCCTCAGCGCCAGCGGCTCAGCTCTCAGATTCTAGAAGCTGGAGTTCCTTGCCGGCGCTTAGATGATTTACCCCAAAAGAAGCCACTCACCTGAGGCTTTCACCCGAGAGCTCAGACCTATGTAATAGATTCTTTGAAAGGGATCCTGGTAAAGGGGTGAAAGAGTGCCTTTATCTGCTCAAGGCCTGGAATGAGAATTGGTGGGCTGGGAGGCAAGTTTTATTATTTTTTCTGACTCCTTTTCCTTCTCTCCCAGTGGGCAGAAGCCCAGAGTTCCCCGGAGAAGGATGTAGAGAGACCAAGAAGTCAGGACAGCTGGCTGATTCTGCATGTATGTGAGTGTGCGAGCACGTGTGTGTGTGTGTGTGTGTGTGTGTGTGTGTGTGTGTGTGGTGTCAGGGGGAGCCTGCAGACAGAACCCCCACAATCTCCCCTGAGAAAACCGGGGTTGCAGTAGGGGAGCCCCCAGGAGGGCTGGCTAAGGACCCGAGCATCCCTGATGAACTGCTGGGCTGCTGGGGGAAAGAAAGGCCCAGCTGAACTCACTGGTAAGGAGGAGAGGAGGTGGGAAGTGACAAAGTCAGTAAAGAAAACATGTTTTAAAGGAAGCCCGAGTTCCTAACTGTCTCAGTTGGAGGAGCTTGAGCCTACAATACGGTGGGCGCCAACCGAGGTCATTCCAGCCCTGGTCGGTCTCCCCTGCCTGCCTCACCTTGTTGCTTCCCACCCAGGCCATTTTCGGTCGACGCTGCTTTTCTTTGTTCTGTTTTCTCCCAGTGCAATGAACCCTTGCATTATGGGTTTCTGTTGTAGTTCTAACCTCTAATACACAACCATTACATCTTATCTCGTCTTCTAAATTACTCTAAAATCCAATTACACCCGCCCCCCTCCTTCAAGAGCACACGACTTGCCACATTACTGAAATGCTGGGCTGCTCTTTTGTTTTTCTAAATTAATAATAACTACCATTTTCCTTCTGCTCTTAGCATGGGAGTCTTTTCTATCACCACACAGCTTTCCAAAATGCATATTATGATCTTTTCGCATCTTTGCTGGGCTAAGGATGATTTTCCAAATATTCATAAAAGGTCTGTCAGTTGGTTTTAAGTATCTAAACATTTGAAACTCTACAATTCTTAAAAGAGAGAGTGTTTTAAGATTTATCTGTTAAAATTTCATCCCTGCTTTGCTTTGTGAGGGTGCAATAGGAGTCCGTCACTTTTAAGGTTTTCAAAGGTTAAATTGGCTTTTGTTTGTTAAAATATGTATGAATTGAAAACTCTTACAAAAGCACGGAGTTTCTTGAATCCATAGGAAGGGAGTGACTATCTGAAAAGTGGATTCAGCGTCTATAAATTATAGAAATGTCTCAGTCAAAGTGAACACGCCAAGAGCATTTTAAGGAAAACTTTAACACTACCGAGAACATCCCCCAATACTATTTCTGATGGGTAACTGTGGTTTGTAATCGAAAATTGCTCCTGGGAAAATATGGTTAAGTTCAAATCTGATATTAGAAAAAGAAATCTGACTTGTCTTAGTGTTTTATAATCACAGGCATGTAATGAAACTGCAATTGCTTTTCTTACTTGCAAATTCTTCATTTAGTCTTCGAGAGTAAGTATATTTGGCACACCTAAGGCATCTGATTATGCAGCAGCAAAATATGTTTGAGGTGCGATTATTAAAAATATGTATATGGCTAATCAACCACTATGCTTTTCACTTCACAAGTTTGGGCAGTGTTCAGTGGAGCTCTACAATGCAAAGTTTGTACCAGTGAATCCTTTCTCATCCTTGGGCTAACTGCTCGGGATAAATATATCATAAAATGTTGGGAAAATTGAAAAAGTCCTAAAGTGCATGTTACATTTCAATCACATATTTTAATAACACCTGTTAGATAATTTGTATATTTATTGTGCCCTGTTGTTGAATCATTATTCCCTTAAACATAAACACATATAGAAAGGCCATTTATTTTTCTTTAATAAATGAACTCTACTGAGGCATTTTCAGAGGCGAAAGTGAAGACCGAGGAAAAAGCAGGACAGAGTGTGACTGAAGTGGCACCACCTAGAATTTATAGGCCGAGATGAACCTGAAGGACCTGGTAATCAAGAAAGAATGTCATCAAAAACGAAAGACAGGGGTGGCAAGAGTAGGTTAGATTCGCAGCTATCATCACCTAAAAAATAAATCGTAAGTAAGGATACGAAACAATAACAATAAGATAAATAATGCAAAGAAATAAAAATAATTAATCAATAAATAATAATACAAGCATAAACTTGTGTGTTTTGCCTACTCACAGCTATAAGCCTACTTTTCCCCACCCCTGAATAGGAACATAATTGCTACCAGGAGGAAAGCTCAGGGAAAATGGAACATAAACTGTAAAAACAAAAATTATAGTTTTTTCATTTTTCTAGTAATTTCTACATTACAGATACAATAATTATACATATGCAAATATATACTATGTAGTTTAAGTTCTTTTTAGTTGTCTTGAACCAATAGACTGTACAATCTTCATTTAACCATGATGAAATCATCCTATTGTTATTTAACATTTCAACAGCACTGGTGTAGCTTTCTTTCATCTCCGAATGAAAAGAAAACAACAGGATCACTTCCCCTTGTACCTCTAAGTTCTGAATATTATCTTCTAGTTTTAGGGCAGCCTCAACACCGTCTGTTTGCTTTAGAGGAAACTAACCCCACTCAGACTTTTCTCTAAAGTTTAGGTCTTTCTAGAATTGATATAATCTGCTTAGGAATATAGGTACCCAAGCATTCTACTAATATGTTCTTTAAGGATCTCTGAGCTTCTTCTTTATTCCTAATTCTTAATGAGTTTTTAACCATCTGGACAAAGCAGATTTATTCACACAATTTAAATAGAAGGGGAGCCCTTATAGAATTGATTTTTTAAAAATATATCAAGAGTGCATTTCCCAACATGTGTGACTATTGCATAGCAAATTTTAAAAGAAACATTTAAATTTACAGCTACAAGATGTTTGCATACTTTGTGTGACTTCATTTTTTAAAATTTTAAATGAAGATTTGGGGGGCTTGTTGGTAGGTTAATACACAGGCTATGTGATTTCTAAGCTCTTTAAAATGATGTATCGTTTATATCTCCTAAACAAATCAAAAGTCACTATGTGATACATGACATTGAAAAAAAAGTAAGTAGAAGATAAACCATATTCTCCTAATTTATAAGCCACTCCTAATAGGTCTTTGAGGTTTTGTGTCGATTTGGAGATAGAGCAGGCTTTGGGCCACAGGAGCACCATTTGGGGTGACACAGCAGTAAATTCCTCTGCAGGACCCTAGGGGCCCAGAAGAGTTAATGCAGCTTCCAGGAAAACGGAACACCTGGCCGGTAACTCAGGCAGGAGGATGGCCCGATGGAACGTGTCACCAGCATGTCTCACTTGTGACTTTTAAACAGCGAGATGCGACACTGCAGCGGTTCTCTCCCCTCTTCTCCACCCTGTGTTTCTCGGAGGCGGAGCACCCTCCCTGCAGTGTTCCAATGCTGAAAGTTTATTATGGTCTTAAAAGTGAAAGCCCATCGTTTAAAGTCATAATTCCACCTTTAAAGTGGGGACTGAAATACAGCAACACGAAATACATAAGGCATCAAGAGGTAGCAAATGTCTCCTCCCATTAGATTTCTCTCTTTACCTGGCGGACAGTAATAGCAAGTGTATTTTCCGTAGGATTGTGCCCCTTCTCCATTAAAACTAAGCAAGAGCTCTGCGAGACTCAAGTATCTTTTAATGCCCAATAAACGACATTTCCTGGCCCTAAAATAAAATGAAATAAAGTTTAAAAGCTCAGAAAAAAAGTCTCCAACTTAATAAGACACCAAATATTTTCCAGAAAACGATATCCTGATCAGTTAGATGTAAATGAACATACGGATTGTGTTTCCTGTCCTATGCCAATAGCCTCCCAAAACATTAAAAAAAATGCTAAGCGTAGAATGCATTCTCACTGTCAGGTCCTTGAATTTGGAAACAAAGGAGCTCCAGACATTCCGAAAACTCAAACCTGCCCTCCCCCATCTACAACTTGTGCTTATGTGTTTATTTTTTCTAACACTTCAAACCTTTTCAGGATGCTGCGTACTGATTTGAAAATAACCAGTTTTTAAAACGAAAGAAAGGTGTGATAAAATTTTCTGTGAGTCCATTTTTTTCAGCCACACGAGGAGAAAAACTGTATGGAAAATGACTCTACTTGCACAGGGAAAGGAATCTCAAGGGCCTCTGAATTGGGGATAGAAAAAAAAAATTCCTTGCAGTGGTGCCTATCGGAAATTACTTGAAATAAGTATCTTTTCTTTCCCCTTGAAATAAAGTTCAAGGTAACATTTAAATGAATAATTATTTACCATTTTGTTCAATGCTGGAGTGTGTGGCAGGAGCCATCTATTAGTACAAATGCTTTTTCTGCCTGGAATGGCTCATTAGTTTCTTTGTAGGCTGCCCTGGTTTTAAGATTCAAATTCAAAATCTCCTCTGATTTCGCTGTTCCATTTCTGGCAGCTGGCCAGAGGCAGATATGCATAATATTTCACTGTTAGACCTTGCAAACATTATATCCTGCTGTGCTAAAGAAAACATTGTGTTTCTTACCACATGAAAATAATCCATCACTTTTCAATCAGCACACACAAAAAAAGCTCTACCTGTTTTTTCCATCAGACTCAAGAAAAATTAATGGCCCCAATGTGAAAGGTGGACCCTCGATACATGATCCATTAAAGTACAAACTAATCAAAATATATCTAGCATCTGATTTGCTAAGCAAGATGGAACAAAAGAGGTGTGATGAAAAAAATAGATCCAAGACCCAAACAACCTTGTTCGATGGGTATTACCTTATTTATTTTAAATGTGGTTGGACATAAATAAAAGATCATGAAGTGGATCTGTTTAATTCAATCCGTTCCAATAGATGCTCTGTATTTATCTGGAAGTGATGGCTAAAGATGTGGACTGGAAGAAAATTTTATAATGAAGAAACGTTTTGAAAAGTAAAGACAAGTTAGACATACCTCTACCTTTCAAGTTGGTCACTAGACAACATAGTAAAGTGAAAGTTTTCTTTGGGAGTAAGAAGACCAGTATTTTGTCAACTTGTTCATGCCTTTCACATGGTGTAAATATACAGATTTTGTAAGATAGAAATCTGTACCTGAAACCTATATGATCATGTTGACCAATGTCACCCCAATAAATTTATTACAAAAATAAAAATAAGTAAAAATAAATTTATGCCTTTAGTAATGCTGATGTTGCATCTGGTTTTGAATAAGGCATGAGGACTTTTCTTTCTGGGGCCCTATGACTTTTGCTACAATATTCTAATCAGAAAGATGCCAGCCATCAAAAGAGTGACAATTTAAAAAACAATTCATTTTATAATTTTTTAAAACATATTTCATTGTGATCGCTTGAATTTCTTTGCAACTACTGGATTTTGGAAGTCTTTTTCCCCCAGTTTCTCTTTCTCTTTCTCTCTCTCTCTCTCTCTCTCTCTCTCTCTCTCTCTCTTTCTCTCATTTTCACTCTCTTTGGTATGACCTGTGTCTTTGAGTTTAATGCATTAATAAAAATGTATTAAAGAAAAATGCATGAATGGAAAATCATGCTAATACTAAGATGATACCTACACCAGTAAATAATTTTACCCATACAGTATGTTTATTTGTGACTTCATGTTTAAAATACCACATTATACTTTTTACTGATATTCCAGTTTTTTTCTTCCCTCCCCTCTCCCCCCAATCTCCAATTCAAGTTCAAATTGTCCTTAGGTTGGTCTTCCTAGAGCAAAACTGATGATCTCACTTCTCACATCTCAATCTCCTGCTAGTTCATCCCCTCTGGGATGAGAGAATAGAGTTGAACGGCTCAAAACCCATCATTCTGTACACGAGTAAGCTGAAGTTCAGGGCATTGAAGTGACTTACCTGAGAACACTGAGTTTGGGAAGACAGTGCAGGAACCCCAATCCAGTACTTTCTGCACCACACAGGTGGCTCTCCTTTCCTAGACCTGTGCATCTCAAACTTTAACTGGTATGCAGACGGCCTGGGGAACTTGTTAAAATGTAGAATCTGATTCAGGTCTGGGTTTGGGCAGAAAATCCGTGTTTCTAAAAAGGTTCCAGGACATCCTACTACTGGTTTGGAGACCACTCTCAGAGTAGCAAGGACTGAAGAACTATGTCATGTTCTTAGACTGGCTTTCAAAGTATTTTGAAATCTAATCCTGTCTTCCACTGGCTTATATGAAAACCTTAATCTAGGTATATAGGCTATGTGCTCAGTTATTGAATACCTTTTGAGTGTTTTGACTTTAATTTCTGTATTTAGTCATTCCTTCTGCTTCCCTTTGTGTTTTTGCAGTTAAATCTCTATTTTTTAAAAAAATATATTAAATTTCAACTTCTCTAAGAAGACTTTCTCACGATAAAATGATTTTTCCCACCTCTTACAATCTTTATCACTCCTCAGGAGCTTAATGAGTCTTTGTAAAAAAAACAAAACCCTGTTCATTGAATAGAAGAATAAAACAAATGTATGAATGAATAAAATAAAGAATGAGGTACATCAAGTTGTAGGAGAAGAGAAACTGAAATTTCTGTGGAAAATCTCAGAATTAATAAAGGTTTTTTTCTCCTTTTCTTTTACTGCACTTTATGCTGAAAATACTTGAAGGCCAATTGTGGAAAATAAAGTTTGGAAAGCTATGTTATAGGTCAAGGGACATCAATATTTCTGTATAGTTCCATATAGAAAATATTTTAGGCTTTGTGGGCTATATGGTTTCTATGGCAACTACTCACCTCTGCTGTTGCAACAGGAAAGCAGCCATTGACAATGAACAAACAAATGACACTTTATTTACAAAAAAAGGCACCAGCCAGATTTGGCCTGCCAGTAGTGGTTTACCAATCCCTATTATAGATGGTATCCAAATGTGTTCGAAAGAAAGAAAGAGGACTTATGACTCCACAATTGTTAATGATAGCTTAACTAACTCTATAATGGCAAACATAGCTGAGCAACTGGGTCAGCACAGGGAGAAGATGCACTGGTCAAAGCAAGGAATGTATATGATTTTTCCCCATAAAATTACCTTTTATGGACAACCATACAAGTCATGTGTCACTTAACTCCAAATTCCATTTTCAAATTCCCACTACCTTCCTACAAAGATGTGGCATGTGGGTCATGTCAAGGGCAGTATCCTGGAGCTTGTTAGGAAAGCTCGTTAAAAACATTGATCTCTTCCTTACAGAATCAGAATCTGCATTTCAACAAGATCCTCAGATAATTCTTATGCACTTTATAGTATGATCTCAAAACCAGATATATTGCTGATCAGCATCAGAATCTGCTGGTAAAAGTGTCAATTTTGGGCCCAATTTCAGACCTACTAAATCATTGTCCCTGAGGATGATAACTCATTAAAATTTGAACCTTTCTGAAGTTTCACAAACACAGATCTACACTGGATGTATGAAACTAATGATCAACTACAAGATTGCCACCAGTTGTCTCTATTCGGTCTTTTTGATCATGATTCCCTAACCTCATATTTTGTCAGCTGTACTTATTTGTTCAATCCCTTTCCAGTTATCTTTTCTTTCAGCTCTGAGTTTGCTTTACTTAGCTTATGAATACTATTTACCTGTTGTTAATTTTTGGTCAGCATGAGCATATGTCAAGGAAATGGTATGACCACTATGTTAGTGTCTTAGCAAATGGTATAAAGGTTCCTCTTGTGGAGATCACTGAGCATGTTTGGGAGAAGCATTTCACAAGCCACCTGAAATGCAGAGGTTTTCAAAGCCAAGCTCAAATAATAAATGGTGATGCAAATGTTCTCTAAAGATGGAGAGAGCCTTATGGAAGAAAAGTAGAAAAAAATCTCAGTTGCAATAAGGGAGACAGGGCTTTGGAGGAAAGCAAGTCATGTGGTGGTGGAGTATGTTGTCTAGTGCCCTAGCTGAGTCCCCTTCACAATCTTCAGCAAAGTCTCCATGGCTGGGATTTCTTTTTCTTATTGGCTTTATTTGGGGTGGGGAGTGGGGTAGGAGGACAACCGGAGGGATGACAAAAGGTGAGTCATGGTGGATGTGGTAGACAAAATGGCCAGAGAATGAGAGGACAGCAGACATTAAAGTTACATCAAGATGTGATGAGAAGATTTGGGCTGCCTGGCACTTCTGTTTGCACATTTCATTTCCTAGTCCCATCCTTTTAAGACAGGGTTTTCAAATCCCTCATGTGTTAAAGTCGCCAGTCCCAGAAATTCTTTTCAGTTGGTCTAGAGCAGTGGTTCTCAACCTTCCTAATGCTGCGACCCTTTAATACAGTTCCTCATGTTGCGGTGACACCCAATTTCATTGTTACAAATTGAACGTAATTAAAGCATAGTGATTAATCACAAAACAATATGTAATTATATATGTGTTTTCTGATGGTCTTAGGCGACCCCTGTGAAAGGGTCGTTCGACCCCCTAAGGGGTCGCAACCCACAGGTTGAGAACCGCTGGTCTAGAGGGTAACCCAGACATTAAAAAAATTTTGCAGTTACCAAGTGACCCTTAAATATGCAACTAAGATTGAAAACTAAAAAAGAAAATCTAATCTATATAGTGCATGTTATGACTAACAAGGTGAAAAAGTATATACAGATAAGACTTTTTCCTCTTTCTCTTCTCTATTTCTTCTCTTTCTTAATTTTCCTTCCTTCCTTCCTTCCTTCCTTCCTTCCTTCCTTCCTTCCTTCCTTCCTTCCTTCCTTCCTTCCTTCCTTCCTTCCTCTTTCTTTCTTCTCTTTCTTTCTTTCTTTCTTTCTTTCTTTCTTTCTTTCTTTCTTTCTTTCTTTCAATGAGACAATTTTGAACTATTGTTCTGATATATTTTACTATATAAGCACTCAATACCTGTATTGAGTTCCCAAGAAAGAGAGAATGCCATTAAACTAATCAATCAATATGGACAGACAAATCTAAATTATTATAATTTACTTAGTTCTTGATAATTAAAGAACATTGATGGATAATATGAAATTAGTAGTAATATATGTGCATCTAATTTGACAGTTATATGAATATATAGGTCTACATTATGTTTAAATAGACATTTTTTTCCCCCGAGTCAGTAAATTTCTCAGGAACCATCTTTTTTTTTTTTAATGGTTTTATTACAGACCAAGTTTTTAGAGCATGGGGTATTTTGAAAGAAAAAGATGCTTTAAATATGTAGGCATGTTTTAAATGAATATTCTTTTTTTTAACCCTCTTCCACCTCCATCTACTCTACTCCCCCTGCAATCACCATACTTGTCTGAGTCCATGAGCTCTTTCTTACTTTTTTCTTTTTTGCTCAGTCCCTCCACACACCTTCTCTCCAATACCTCTGTAAAATTTACAGAAAATTTGGGGAAAAGGTCAGGAGAAATTGAGAAAGTAAAAGGTAAATTGTGTGAAGGAAGGACCCACTGGTTGTAAGGATTCATTAATGGATTGACTCACTGAGATCAGACAGGGATTGACTGACTCAGGGATACTAAGGCATTGGGCTGGGCTGATAGGTAAGGTATTAAAGTTGGCTTCTCCAGAAAAATCTGTTCTCATAAGTTCTTCTAAAATTGGAAAGAAAATTAGAAAAATAATATAAGTCCTTAATTTAGCATGATATTACTGGCTGGCTATTTAAAAGATCTTTAATTAAGAGTTTACCATAAATGTATGTGCACAGCTATATTTCTATTACAATGGTTATTAGAGAGATGACTTCTCAATATATTTAATTGTATCTATGTACATGAGGGGTCTGTTTTTTGAACCCATTTCTCTATGTAAGAATAGAAAGCCTTTAATAGAAAAAATAGATATATACACTTACAAGATATTAATATACTATTGTTGCTATTATGGAGTAAAATCTGTCCTAACCAGTAGTTTCATTAGAATAGATACTATGCTCAAATATTTCAGCTAGGTGATTTTATTTATTTCAGTGTCATTGTGATATAATTGACGTTCAAAAAATTGTATATATTTAAATTTTGCAATTTGATAAGCTTTAGCATATGCATACACCCCTGAAATAATCCCCACAATCAAGAAAATGAGCATAAGCATCACCCCCTCCCCAAATTTCCTCATGTCCTTTTATAATATGTCTTCCCACCACACTTCTCTGCAGCAACCACTGTTTTCTGTCACTGTAGATTATAATTGTCTGCCTTCTTGGTCTGAGCATAATTATTTTGAGATTTGTCTTTGTTACTGCATGTGTCAAAAGTTCATTCTTCTTTCTTGCTGAGTAGTATTCATTGTAAGCAAGGTGCATAATAATTTGTTTATATTTCCCTGTTAAGGGGCATTTTGTTTATTTACTTATTATTTTTAAAATATTTTTTTATTGATTTAGAGAGAGAGAAAGGGAGAGGGTGAGAGAGAGAGAACCATCCAGGTGAGAGAGAAACATCCATCAGTTGCCTCCCATACACACCCCTACTAGGAATCGAACCAGTAACCTGGGCATGTGCTCTGACTTGGAAACAAACCAGGGATGATGCTCAACCAACTGAGCCACACCGGCCAGGGCATTCCTGTTAAGGGACATTTTAATTTCCAATTTTTGACTATTGCAAATAAACTTCTATGAATATTTGTTTAAATGTCTTTGTATAGACATATGCTTTTATTCCTCAGGTTAAAGTTTAGAAGTGGAATGCTGGATGTTTACCAGTTGCATGCTTAACTTTTTAAAAACCCGCAGAAGTCTTTTCCAAAGATGTACTGTTTTACATAGGCAAATGTAATGTACCATCAGCAGTGTATGCGAATTTGTTTCTCACATCTTCAACAACACTATGTATGGTCAGTATTTTCAGTGTTAGTCATTTTAATTGTGATGCAGTTATATTTCAGTGGAACTTCAAGGAAGTGATTTTAAAGTGAAATGGGCAGATAATAAAAATGTTTAGTCTTCTATTTTTTTCTTGCCCTGTCCTAGACATTTTAGGTTGAACAACTAGTCAAAAACCTTTTTGTCCTCCCTGCTCTACCATGGTCAAAAGAGTTCATTCACCTTTCCACTTTGACTTTTACACACAATTGTGTGTCCTTAAAGAACAAACAAGAATTAGGTGTGCCCGGCAGGCAACATACATTTTGGTCCATGTAATTAATCATATCTGCTTCACTGAACTATAATGACCCTGAGGACAGGAAAACATCTTCAGTGAGGCAGACTTGTTTCCATGAAGTCCTTACCGTTTGGGGGGATAGAAAGAAGTTCTTAGGTTTAGCTTCTAGCATACTCAGTCATACCTACTCTTCTTTTCTTGGGCATATAGTGAATTGTACTGTTGTATGGATATGGTAACATATCAAAATATGAGGATAAGTAGATAATTAGGTCACCTGGCCAAATTTTAAAAAATGCTGTCATTAATATCCAAGCTAAGGAACAGAATTAGTTGCATAAAATCCAACATCACAGTAGACATTTACAAATAGTGAATAGTGGCAGCTCTCCTGGGTTTCATAAAAAAATCATTCCTCCCAAATCAAGTAAAAGACTTGAAGATAGATATATAATCTTGAGAAATAATTTCCAAGAGACACAAAGGAAAACAATTTACTAGTGTCACCATTAGGGAAAGCAGCTATAATATTGTAAGGGCTCACCAAATGATAATAGTGGCCAATAAAACTATTACAAATCCCTAGCGCATGCAGCTTTATAGGGAACATCACTTTTTTTCTTTATTGATTAAGGTATTACATATGTGTCCTTATCCCCCCATTGCCCTCCCCCCCTCTCGCCCCATGCATGCCCTCACGGAACATCACTTTTTAATCCAGTTTTCTGGTTTCTGTTTTTATTGAAGGTAATATTATACACCCGGTATTTTATTCAACTACTGAGGAGCTGAGATTAAGTCTTTATGATACTTTCTTTGTGCACATTTCCCATAAGTCATTCCAATCTACTCTTATATAGCATAAAGGGGGAAATTGGGAAATCCTCTAGTGAACCTCCACCCTTTAGGATATTATTCCTGAATTAGATGTCATATAGTAGACATTATGACCTCTGAGAGTCTAATCTAAATCTAATCTTAGTGTCTAATCTTGGCCAAGATGATGGTCTTGATGATAGTGATATGAAGTTGATGATAAGAATGAAGAAGTTAACGATGATATCGATGACAATAATACCACTAACGATAATGGCAGCTAACGTTTTCAGAGTGTCTACTCAGGGCCAGCACTCAGCTAAGTGCTTTGCATGCATTGTCTCATTTAATCTTTGCAAAACCCTGTCAGGGTGGTCCCATTACTTTCTCCCTTTCACAAAGAAGTTCAGTGAAATAAATCACACAGACAGTACACCACTCTGTAAGCTCTCTCCATCCTCATCTTGTCTCTCTGTTACTACACACACACACACACACACACACACACACACAAAAGGAGACTTTCTGCTAATAATTATTATTAGCAGAAAAATTGGAGGACAGACAACGTACAGTTTGGTTGGAGGAAGAGCTCAATAGCTCTCAACCTGGATAACAATCAGTTAATGGATGTACTGGTAGATATCAGGACTAGGGGAGCAAGCTCTTCAAGCAGCAGATCATTATGCAGCAGCTCAGCATGTTTATTAATCATTGTGCACAATTAAAATGCCATTTCATCCCTCTAATTAAAACAAGTAGTTCCCTGAGGCTAGCACCTGAACTAATGAAGCCTGGTTGCCTAAGGATCTTACTCAGGAAAGGGAATTAAACAATGGAGGAAGCCGTGTGTTTACCGAGTAGCCCAGACAACGTCAAACTGTATATGATATCATGAGGAAGTGGACCAGTTAAGACTATGATTTGAAAGAGCCAGGGATGCTTCTGGTTATGAGGAAAGGCTGGGTTTACAGGTTGAAATTATTTTCATTTTGGAATTGGTCAGTCACATTTTTTTGCCATCCTGTATAATGAAAATTTAATCTGAATTATCTTTCTTCTTGGTAAATGGAACAGGAGGAAGCAGTTCTAGGGATTTTAGGTTGGCATCTAGGTATTTGGGAGACTGCAGGGGTTTCTGAAATTGCTTTATTCTACAAATAAAAGGGAATATAGACAGGTTATCGGATCACAACCTAAAACAGTAGAAAGATGAATGAGCTAGATGAAGGAAAACTTAAGATTCAGTCCCAATTCAATGACCCTGAACAAGACTTTTAGTTCTGTTTTATAAAATAAGAGAACTGACATAGTTACTCATCAAGTGTTCTCCTAGTTCTAAAATTCTGTGGCTTTGGGGGAATTTGTGATGAACAAAACAGCTCAAAGAGTTTTCATTGTATCCTAATACCTCTATAAATTTAGCTGAATGAAGGCATACTTATTCTTTTAATTTCTGTTTAGTTTACTACCATATCTTTCATGTCTGGCATTATGCCTTGCATATAGCAGTTATTCAATTAACTATCTTTACAAAATACAAATCAGGTTAAACCCACAGATCAAAGTAGCTCAGTGGTTTCAGTGTTCTGCTCCTGAATATGTGATACTACCCAGAGAAGAAACACCCTACCTAGGGTTCTGCATGACTCATTTGGGAATGGCGAATCTGGGGATTAGGAGAGTTGCTTTCACTCCCAGCTAGTCTTGCCAACTACAATTCTGTGCTTGAAAGGTATGGTTTCATGTTGCCTCCACTTGCACTAAGCATCTAGTCATGGTTCATTCTTCCCCTGCTTTGCCTGTTATTCTATTGGCCCTCATGCTTCCCTGATATTCCAGGAAAATATTTATGCCTAGAAGTTTGAAAAACTTAACAGTATTAGTTCTTAATTTCCTCCAATAGTCCTTTACAAGGCTTTTGTGTAGCCAACTCTCTTATTTCCTTCTGGCAACTGAAGAAAGATGGCTGTCTAACATACAACATAATTTGGCAACATACAGGTTTATGGTGGTATTATATTAATAGATATTTTGCCTTGTTTTATTTTGGGTAGAACAGAACCAGTAACATATACATACCAATGATGAGTTATTTTTTAAAACAGTGTGGCCAGCAGGTTCCAGAGTGTTATTATGATTTAAGTCATTATCTCTGTACTTTATTTATAACCAGGCAGCTGGCTTCGATGTCTTTATTTTAAACAAAGTAAAAAGACAACAATGAAGTGGTAGAAGCCATATGAGGAGAAAACAGGTCAATTATAGAAAAATATTAGGACCTTAATTTTCTCACACTCTCTATCCTATTCTTAGGGGCAGGAGGAAATTGGTAACTGGAAATTATTAACGCAGGTCTTAGGGTCTTAGAATCTAAGAGTTTTAATATTTCTTATTTGGGGAGATTATTTATATGTTGAACCTAAATTTTCTTTTGAAACTGAAGCTCAGTTTCTCTTGTACGTCATAGTAGGAAATATAACTTGGTCAATAAGACATCTAGAAACTAGCAAAAATCAGCCAATAAGTCAGATTAAGTGGCACGATAATTGGGTTTCCTAAGCAGTTTTTGGTATTAAAACAAGTTAATCAACCATAAAACACAAACTCATCAGAATCCAAGGTCTCATTCAATTAACTTCTGGCCTCAAACACTTAAGTATTTTTTTCTTTCTTTCAAATCATTATGTCATATTTTGCCAAGAGAGAAAGGATTTCTGGAGTGGGAAATTCCAAAGATAGAATAAGAGCCAATTCTTTTAAAGTATATTATTTTATCCATAATTATTATTTTTAGTAAAAATGAAAACAAAATTTTTCTTCTTGCCCAGAAGGGAGATAAAATCTTAAACTTACAAGTTCAAGCAGAGGAACTTAAATTGTATAGTGTTTCTTTTTTGTTTGTTTGAAACAACTCTTATATTCTTATATAATATTTACTGTAAAACACTGGATAAACTAGAAACGTGGGAGGCAAAATATCTATTAATATAATACCACCAACACATGATTTTGTGCCTAGATGCTTATTTCAAATTGATTTACAACTTCTTAATATATTTTATTGGTATTAAGGTCATAGATTCATAGTCAAACTACCTAAGTGTAAACCTTTACTAGTCCCCAAATCATAGCTATAGCTTTAGCTTCCTTGGATGTGAGCCTTTGGAAATGAAACATAAACCTGTATGTTGCCAAATTATGTTGTGGTAGAGTTAAAAGAGCAGAAGAGGGCCTTTTTTGCTTTTGTTTTGTTTTGTTTTCTTTTGTCAGACAAAACTGGGTTAAAATCCCATATGTCACATATTTAGTTATTTTATATTTATATATATGCATTGTAGTTTCCAGATGTATTTGAGATAAAAATATTTCCATCATAAGATTCATGGTAGATACATTCACAGAAAGTTGGATGATTGAGTTATTAAGTGGAATGCTAGTTTAGCTCAGGTCTTTGGTCACCAAGATCATTTTTTTTTCTACCGATACTCAGAAGTCAATTGCATTTTCAACTGAGCATAGGAATTATATCATTGCAAAAATAGCTTCAATAATTCACCTTTCTGAATCAATACACTTGGGTAGTTTCTTCCCACCTGGATTTTGGACTTAGCCATATGACCTCCTTTGGTCAATGGGACAATAGTAAACATTATGGAATTAAAGAGTGTTTGTCCAATGGAGCCTTGCCCATTCTTGCTGCACTTTGGAACTCTGAACCTGACATGTGAAGAAACTTT
Source organism: Myotis lucifugus (assembly GCF_000147115.1). Classification (NCBI taxonomy): domain Eukaryota; kingdom Metazoa; phylum Chordata; class Mammalia; order Chiroptera; family Vespertilionidae; genus Myotis; species Myotis lucifugus. The sequence continues at coordinate 2,772,770 of NW_005871156.1, forward strand.
GGCATGCCTTCTGTATAGCAAGAGAAATCTACCCAAATCATCCCTGTTGTCCCAGCTGATATCAAGAAAACCACAGACATGTGAGTAAGGCCATCCTAGGTCATTCAATTCCAGCTGAGCCAACCCAGACCAGAAGAATTACCCAAGAGACTCACATACTTTGTTTATTGTTTTAAGCCTTTAAATTTTGGAGTTATAAAACAACATATTTATTTCCACCAATTAGAGCACTGATGTTCAAAATTTATCATCTGAGAGTTACCTGGGCAACTTGTTAAAAAAAAAATCTCAGATGTGTGGTCACCCAGACCTACTAAATTAGTATTTCTATGGCAAGAGCTAGAGGGTTGCATTTTTAACAAGCTATCCCATGATCCTTATATTTACTAAAATTTGAATGAAACTAGTATATTATTTTCCTTCAAGTATCATATATTCTCGCATAAATATCTTTTATTAGTTTGATAAGTTACTGGAAATTAATTTTTAAACAACTATAAAAGAACAGGAATCACTGAAAGTTTTATTTTTGTTTTATTTGTTTATTTTACACAGTGTCATTATCTGTAGTCTCCATGGATTTATAGCCTAAGAAGAAACCAAACACTTAAAAAATAAACATAAACACTGAACAACAGTTTCTAAAAATTAACGAGTGTAATTTAAATATTTACCTTCATACTGAGGTTAATTTACTAGTGGAAAAGAGAAATGAAATGGAGAATAAATGAAGGGAGAAATAGTATGTATGAATCTTCTGCAAGAGAGGAAGGGGAAATGTAATCACTGATGAGTGTGCTGTGTCCTAAAGTAGAGTGCAGACAGAGATAAATAGAGGGGAGGAGGGCCAACAAGAAAAATAAGTGAGACTTGCTAAGGTGTGACCCCAACATAGTTTAAGATTAATACCTACTGTAGCCGTCTCAAGTTTCTTCAGTGAATTTATACAGTATCAAAGAGACAACAAGATTCATGAAGCATAAAAGAACACTACAATTCTTGCTAAAGTACTGGTGTCTCCTATCCAAATGAAAGAGGAGCTGTGCCAACTCCAAGTGAATGAGGGGGTCCAGTTACACTATGAGCTCAATTAAGAGAAAATCAACTGGCTCATTATTATACACAAGGACATTCATTCTTTTGAGTGAGGAGAATGATTGCAACTTGAATAGGAAAGCCACAAACCACTAATCAGGATATCTCAGGTTTGACCTATTCAAGTATATTCCAAATTACCCAATTAGCTGGATTGCCAATAAGTTCCTTGTAGCAGTTCTATTGGCAATGATGATACCATAATCAGTTGTCTTAATCAAGCTTTTGAAAACAAAAATGATGGGCTGAATATACTCATAACAAAGACTGGGAAATTAGAGCCACCAGGTCACTGCTGTTAGGTCACTCAACATTCTGCTCTGGCACCTGCCCCAGAGGACTGTGTGAGTTTGGTTTGGTTTGGTTTTGTCTTGCCAACCACCCACCCATCTTCAGACTATCCTCCTATTTCCCAATCTTCCAGCCTTTAGTGTTGGCACAATTGCTTCCTGGATAACATCCACAGCTCTATTCCTGGTCCTGAACCCATTGGCCTTCTTTAGCCATATTTCAGTAGCCTGGATTCTTACTCCTATTGTTTGCTATCCACCAACTTGTGCTGGGCCTATAATCTGTAAACATCAGAGGATGAAAAATGAGGAAACTTCCCCATCTAGATTTTTCTGATGATGACTTCATATCTGTTGGGCATCAGTAATTATTTGATAGTGGGGACTGTTCATCCCTTTGGCTCCAGAATATGTGCCTAGCACATAGTACATATTTACAAATGCTTGATGAATGAATCAGTAATAAATGGAAAAAATGATATTTTAGGTCAGTCATAGAGCTGTTCCAATAGAGGTAAGACATGGACTTTAAAATAGGTCTGACAGTAGTAAATGGGGACCTTGTCTGTCATACCCATTTTCTCCAGAGCCTAGAATAATGTCTGGAAGAGCATTTATGCTTAAGAAATATTATCTTGAAGGAAGGAAGGAAGGTAGGAAGGAAGGAAGGGAGGAAATCGGTGGTGTTGTTTTTTTCCCCTCCATTCTGATAAAAATCACAAAGAAGGCTGAGTTTCAGGTGTGGGTTGAGGGTCAGGGTGGTGATAAAGGAACAGCCACAAACTGCCGAGCAGGGGACAAGAATTCAGCATTCACTGGAACCTGGAGTCAAATACCACAAAATTCTAAACCCATGGAAATCAAGGTAGTCTTGTGGAGGTCATTGGCCTTTCTTTAAGGAGCGGGGCATTGAATCAGTCCTGTGAAGAGGTTAAGGCACAGGAACACTACAACTGAGCCACCAATTAATTAAAATAACAATAATCACCATAACAAAGTGCAATATTGTTGAAACAAGAAGGCTGACTGGTTGTTTGTGGACAGGTTGAAGAAAGATTCAAAGAGGTTACATTGAGGCTAGTCTTTTAAAACATGATTGACAAATATGGATACAAAATTTGAAGACATGGTCTCTGTGTGTTTGGTTCCCCTAGAAGCAGATCCTAAGACAGGCCTTCAAATATGAGTGGTTTCTTTGAAGGGTGGACCCAGGAAATGTGGTAGGACTGTGGGAAAAGGAATCAGGGAAGGGAAGGAAGCTAGTGAAAGTGCAGTACCAAGTCAGAGAACCTGACAGCAGCTGGAGGTCAGGCTCTCCAGAAAATGGGTGGACAATATAGGACATTCCCCAGAGTTATTCTAACTAAAGTGACAAGAAGCTGGAACTTTTCATTTATTTTTTTACCAACTTCCTGGCATTGGTTGAAGGACTGCTTTTATGGATATTAACTTTCTTCCCTTGTCCTGCAGGTAGGGCAAGCATGAATCCTGTCATAAAACATCCCTGGACAGACAATCACAGAATCCACTACAGCCTCTGATTACAGTGCCAAAAAACGAAAACCAATTTAGCATCAGCATAACCAGATTCTGATTTTGCTTTGCAACTGCTTCCCCTTTCCCCTCCTCCAACCAGGGCTCTAGAAAAACAAAAGAGTTAAAGAACACACTGTTCCTTTTGTTCTTGCGCAACTAAGACCTGAAGCAGAGTTGGATTGCTACCATGGAACAGAGTGGCTGGATTTCACATGCCAGGCCAATAGGCAAAGTTTTCATGAGGCAACACTTTCACTGATGCTCTTCCCTCCTCCTGCCCATCACCTGCACAGAATAGACAGAGGGCTCAATTCTCTAGACCCCTAGGTTATTGCTTGATTCTCTTTGAAGAGTTTTCTGAAACGGCTTCCATATCCTGAAATCCAATCTCTTTGCTCCAATTACTGGAAACAGAGCTATTATACTGTGAACTACTTAAGGACAAAGTCTGATTTATTTGTATCAACTTTATAGTCTCTTCTGCCTTTAGCATTGCACCTGGTGCCTAATATGTGCTTTAAAGTGTTGGGTGGATGGATAGATAGATAAATGATGAATGAGTGAAGAAGTAAATGACATATCCTTATCCCCTATAATATTCTGTTACTAGCACTGGAGATCAATTTGTTTCACCATCTTAATCCTCATTCTTTTTTTTTCAAGCTATTCAACTTCCCCCAGATAAGACACCTTCTCTTCCCAAAGACATCCGAGGATGTTACTGCTTAGGACACTGGCTCTTGCACAACTGTATCCTGAACCCCAACTTCCAATCTCCCTCTTCCCACATTTCACCCTTTCAGCTCTTTATTTGCTCATTTGTTTTCCTTATTCCTTTGGTACTCAGGTGCTTTCAGGGAGGCAGGGCACTCATTTATAATAAACTCTAGTCAATCTATTATTATACCCATTTTAAGGGATTTTTTTTCATTTTAAAAGATAATGCCAAGATCTATCAAAAATATGCTATTGCCAAGTTTTCAAAAGAAGTATGGCATCTATTTGGAAGCTGGCCCCTGACTGTGCCCTAATTCTGCTACACTATCACCTTCTTCCCTCTCCTGTGGCAGAGTTTGGGCACAGGGAAGTGGCTTTCCTGCTCTATCAACTGTGAGTAACTTCTATTTCTCCACAATTATTTACCTAACTTATTCCCCCATTTCCTAAGGAGACAGGACCTAGTTTGAAGATTTAAACTCTCAAGTTAAGTAATTCACACTATGGAGTGAATCTTAAATTGTTCCTAACATCAGATATCTCTATCTATGTGGCAATTCCTGCCAGAGAACACTATACTATCAAGAAAATGGTGTGGAGATTCCTGCATGCAAGCATACACGTATTCCTACAATGAAATATTACTCAACCATAAGGAGGAATGAAATCTTACCATTTGCAACATGGATGGGCCTAGGGTATTGTGCTAAGTGAAATAAGTAAGGCAGAGAAAGAAAAATACTATATGATTTCACTTACATGTGGAATCTAAAGAAAAAAACAAAGGAACAAATTAAGTAAAACAGAAGCAAACCCATAGATACAGAGAACAAACTAATGGTTGTCAGAGTGGAGGTGGAGTGGGAGGGTGGTCAGAAAAGGTGAAGTGGACTAAGAAGTATAAACTGCAGGCAATAAAAACAGCTATGGGGATGTAAAGTACAGCATAGGGAATACAGTCAATAACATTGTAATACCTATGTATGGTGTCGGATGGTTCTGAGACTTGTGGTGAGCACTTTGTAAGGTATAGAGATGCCCAATCACTATTTTGTACACCTGAATCATAATATTGTATGTCAACTATAATTAAAAAATAAATTAACAAAAAAGAAAGGCCCACAACCACAGAATAAGTCTGGAAATGGTAGTGAGTAAGGTGCAGATGGAGCAGGATTTTAATCAAAGGTACCATACAAGTACCAGAGAATAGTCCCAAAGTGAGTGAAAATAACCCCAAAGTTCTGGATACATGTATGAAAAGAAAATGAGAGAAATAAGCCTCAGGCCTCTAGCATGAAAAGACAAGTTTTGGGGTCAGAAAGCTTAGGTTTGCAAGCATGAAAAGGAACTCATATCCAAACAACTTGAGGATGACATGATGGACAACAATAGCGAGCAAGCTAGACAGATCATTCTCACCGACCGGATGGCTTGGGCCAGGGGTGGCAGAAGCTGATGTGCAGGGGGCTTAGGGTTCTGGGAAGCAGAAGCATTATACCACAAGCAAAGAAACAGATTTCCTTAGAAAGATGCAGGTGATCTATCTTGATTTTAGTGAATCATTTTATGTAAGGCTTCACAAAATCTTACTTGCAAATTTAATTCAAATTGGCTTGGATATGAGAACTGTTGCATGTATTGAAATATAATAATAAATGGAACAGGGCAACAATAAATGACAATATATCACAGGGAAGGGAGATTTTTAGTGCAGAGCTTGATGGCCTGGTGTTTTGTCTGGTCTAATTTAACGTCTTCATTAATGATCTGCAGGAGAGAGTAAACAATATGCATTAGCTAAACCTGCACATTTAAGTTGAAAAGCAAACTCTAATGAAAGCTGAGAAATGGTGAAAAGGGATATTAAGAAATTAGAAATTTGATCAGGAAATAAAATAAAGGTTTAATGGAAAGAAAATATGTACATATGCCAAAGTATCATTTAAAAATCACTGTAGACCGAAATACTGGTGTAGAAGAAATTCTACAAGACGATCTGAAGCAATATTAGAAAAGATTTTACAAGAGCATGGGGCAGGAAGGCGCACAGCCTGATATGGCCACGTAGAGCAATAAAATATCCATTTGGTATGAAACTGGGGAAATCTAATTTTTCCCTATCCCAACTCTTCCAGACTTTCATCTCTCTGTCCTGAGCGCGCACGAGCGCAGACACACACACACACACACATTTCCTGTAAGGGAAGAAAAAAATTTAAGGGCTGGGACTTTTTTTGATTAATTTCTATTTTTACTAGCTACTGCTACTGTTGAAAAAAAATTTTTTTGTCTTTACACTGGATATAGTCTTTAGAAGTGAAGTTTAGGGATTTGATTAAAGAAATAATAAGTCAAAATTAAATTTCTCAAATGAACTGAATGCTAGCAAACATGCTACATTTTCGTGAATCTTCCCCTTTTTACTTAAGCCAGTGTTTCTCAAACATTTTTATTTCAGACTTCTTTACACTCTTATAAGTATTGAGTTTTGCTTTACATGGTTTATAGCTATCGATATTTGTCATATTAGAAATTAAAACTGAGATAATTTCAAAGTATATATTATTTTATTTAAAATAAGAATAAATACAGTGTACAATCATATAAGGTATTTTATGAAAAATATATTTTCCAAACAAAATAATTACTGAAAATAGCATTGTTTTACATTTTTGCAAATCCCTTTAATGTTCTTCTTAATAGAAGACAAATGAATTTTCATATAGGCTTCTGCATTCAACCTGCCGGATATGTTGTCTTTGCTGAAATAAATGAAGAAAATCCAGCCTTGCACAGATTTGTAGTTGGAAGAGAAAGAATAATGAAGACCATCTGAAAGAGTCTTAGAAACCCGCAGGTAAGGGTCTTCATTCCAAACTTTGAGACGCCTACTGTAGGTCAAAGATGAACTATATCACTCAGGATCCATATGCTAGTATGTTGAGATGAATCCTCTTCGTTAGTAAAGATCATATTTTTATCTCCAGTTGCACAGAAGATAACCCTTTGATAGCATGGAAAGATGTGAGTACTTGAGATCTAACATCTACAGTTTAATAAAGCCACTATCCCATGAAATTAGATCAGACAGTATTTTCAAAAATTATAAATAACTAGAAAAAGCTCTTGGGATTACCAGCCTGGATGAAATTCAAGATATTTTACAAGTTCACATGCATTATTACCAACAGAAGCTCAAGAAAACCATTTCTAATGCTGAGTGTTTGATTTTAATTAGCACAATTATGAAGGCTACAAAACTCGAAAGTCACCCAAGGATAATCTCTGGAACATAAACCATCAAAATTTAAAGATTGAGTTGTGTTACTGAAGGAAGTCCAAAGACAAACAATGACACTTCTGTAAAATGATAAGCTCAGAAATGCTTTAAAATGCTTCCAAGTCAGCTCATTGGGTCACCTTTCAGACTGAATTGGCCAATGAGTTTGGCAAATATTTTTACTGTGCTGATCACTAGTTTGAATGACTTGACCAAATAGTTGTTTTGGCATTCTCTATAATATTACCAAGGTATTCGACATGCAATTCTGATTATGTAACTCCTTTGCTTGCTCAAATTTCTTCAAAGACCTCTCTTTGTGATGTGTCCAAAAATCACAGAGGGGGATTTTTTTTAATGCAGAACAGGAGCCCAGTGCCCACTCCTGGCTACTGAACTAGATTTGGGGGGAATTGAGTTCAGGAAATACATATTTTTAACTTTCTCCCCAAGTGAATCCCTTTGGTATTCAGCTTGTTGAGAAAAATCTAATCTTTGTAGGATTAAATACAAGATTATTCATGTTCAGTCCCCAAACCTCAGTTTAAATATTGCTCAACGCATATACCAACCATACCAACTACTTGATAATTCCTCATATGAGTCCCCTTTTCTCAGTTCTCTTTGCCTTTGACTCTGCTGCTTCCTTAGCAATGTCTCCACTCTCAGTCTTGGATGCATTTGGCCAATTTCTATTTCTCTTTTGAAAGTCAGGTAACATCACCTCTTCTACGAAGTCTCCCCTGACCTACCAAGGAGTGCAGCTTCCTTTTTTTGTATATTGCATGTCGACTACGGCATTATATGATTTATTACACTGCAGAATGATCCCATTTCCTTAACTATATCTCTGCTGAACTGTTAGCTTCTCAACAGCATAAGCTATGTATCTTTTTTACCCACACATTCCAAATACTCAGCCCAGTGGCTAGAACACTGTACATGCTAAATAAAATACTGTGAAAATGAACATAGTCATTCCTAGAAAATATAATGTTAAGGGGGAAATTCTGAGAGCACACTTTCAAATTAAATTATTTCTTTTAAAAATGTTTTCTGAGTTGTAGAGGCATAATGTTAAAAACATAAGAAAAGGGGGGAGAGAGAGAGAGAGAGAGAGAGAGAGAGAGAGAGAGAGAGAGAGAAATCATTGCATACCAAATCAGCTAATATAAATCAGCTTATACAAGGAATATAAGAAGTTGGGAAAAAATGGTGACTGCCACACACCTTTGAGGCAGAAAGTCTCATTAGTATGCAACGGAATAAACAATGGATTCCAAATTCAAACTCAAGACAATAATAAATCAAAGCTGTAAGTGAAAAATGACAGGATCAGCGGCAGCATTGGCTGTTAGCAAGTGCACCTGCTGTGAGACAGAGCAATCCTGGGAGATGCTTGGGAGAAAATTCCAGTGCTGAGCCCAAGAGCAAAGATGGAATTTCGAAGTGGGTGAAAGATGAAGCAGAGGTTCAGGATGCCCTGAACAGTTTCGCGAGGTCAGAATGGAAAGCCGAGCTGCCCCATAACCCTTTGTAAATGACACATGAGCTCTAGGTCGTACTATTTTAAGGGCAAGCTGATCAGTACCTTCTGAAGATTTTTAAAGGAGTGGGTTCACTGTTTGACCACGCCCTGAGGCTTGGTTTACATCTTGTCACCCAGGAGAGTTAAGATAATAGAATTGGCCCCAGAGAAATAAAGACCTGTTAGCATTTCCAAAATCCTCTAAACCTGTGGCTACACAGGTCTGTTTCATTCATACCAGTTGCCATAATAGTATCAATGGATGCACCAAGCCTGCTCACTGGGTGAGCCTCCCAAACTGTCATATTTTCTCATTTTAGTGTGAACTGCAGGTGTTGGCTTCACTCCATTTGGAGGAATTCACTGATTGTTTTTTTTTCCTAGCTAAAGCACCCAATAGCCACAGAAAAATCACTTCTGGTAGCTCCTAACCAGGATAAAAACATTGCACATGATCCTTGTGTGCTCAGTTTTTACGCCTCAATCAGACTCATTATGGTTTTCAAACAGATAATTCAACAATTAATCTGATGTCAGAAGAATCGGTATCTATAATAAAATGTAGATGTGACCCTAAGAAATATCGTGACATTATTTAAAGCCAAACCTTATTGGTAGCAGTAGCCTGACTTGTAACATAGTGAAATATTTCTAAAATATTCTATTTTCTAATACCTCCACACCAAAGTCAAGTCAAGCCTCATTTTCCAGTAAAAAAAAACAAAAACAAAAGTGAACCAATCTAATAATGGGGGGAGCCTCCTAAATACTACAGTTAATCATTTTTGCAGGTGATATGGTCTTGGTGTAACCTTTCTCTGAATTCTGGCAGTAAACTGTTTAGCATATACTCAGGAATAACAACAGTGAACGGTTATTAAGGACTTACTATGGGTCAAGCACAGTGGTTTTCTTACGATCCATATGCCCAAGAGGGAGAGGGTGGAGGCATTGCAAAGCAGCAGCATGCCCCAAGTTCAGGAGTCATGGGAAAATACAGCACCTTCATTTGAGGAATGAATCTGGTTTTCTTTCAGAATAACTTGGAAACATGGTAACTCCATGGATGCCATTTCTTTGGGAGCCACTTCCATGCAAGAGTCAGAGAGGACCAATGTCCTATTTCTACAGCATCCGCTCCTCTCACCAGCTGTTTACTGGTCACTAGTGATGACTTCGGTTGGTCCTGAGCAGCTGTTTTCAAAATCTACTGAGAGAGATGGATTTCTGTCAGTGCTTTACTCTTCCTGTCTGGCTGCGGTGACAGCCATTCTAATCTGATCTCCGCCTCACCTCTCTGCCCCTTGTTGCCACTGCTCTGATCCTGGAGCCCTTCCATGCTCCCGGCTTTGCAACAACCACGGCTACGACAATAACAAAACAAATTGGCTCCAAATGCATTATTCAGTTTCAGGCAATTTTCAAATAACTAAACATAAACAAATATGTAATGAACCGAGTCTCTTCTCTGTGGTGATTAAACTTAGCTGTCAGGGCTTTCCTACATGTTAACCACTGTGCTCGAAAATAAAGTGCAGGAGTGGAACATAAATATCAAAAAATTACTTAATGAATGCTGTGAAGAAGCTGAGACATCAGCTGAATCAGAAGAAAGCATCGCTGATTGCAAATCATTAGACTGCTACTCGGCTGAGCAAATTATTATAGAAACCATGCCTCACCATGGGGAGTACCTGCAGGGCCCAACGCCTGCATTTACACCCTGAAGGGGCTGCGGTCTCAGAGGTGATATATCACCTGAAGCAGGATGGTTAAGCAATGCACATACACATATGTGTATGCATATGTATGTGCCTATGTATATTTGTGTGCGTACTTAGAAATATTATCCTTATCCCTTTATTAAAGGAACCACACATGGCACATTTAGGGCAAAATGAAATATTGTTACTTAAACCACATTTAAAGAAATTGCTAACAGCAGATTTCTGCTTTCAGAGGTGGTATGTAATTTTAGAGGTAAGACCTCAGAGCCGTAAGTGTACACTTAAGAAATTCAACACTCAATGTGAAAATTGCGAACCCAAAATAAATCAATGTGCAGGGAGAAAAGTCTCCCTTTTACTTTAACTATGAAAATTCCGATTCTGTTTGAGGTTCACCCTATGCTATGCCTTCGCAGTCAGAGAAGGGGTGTGGTCTCTGCTAAACCAATTAGCGAGTAGAAAGAAAAGGAACCCGAGGAACCCGGCCACACACCTCTCTCATCTAAACCTGAGCTCACAAGCAAGCGTGGTGTGAGGCACAGGGCCCTGTCATCTCCCGACCTCAGTTGAGTCAAATGATTCCCAATCTCAGGACTCTGAAGTCTCCAGGCGTCTATGATGGCACTTTTAGGACCAAGGGAAGATGTGTGCGAGATGAGACAGGAGTTATCAGTGGACCGAATACATTGATACCTGCCTGAGGGTGTTTCATTAAAATAAACAGTTGGTCTGACATTCCCCTTGGAAGGAGAGCTCAGCAAAGCCAACTGCTATGTGTATTGGATTCTAAGGGGGAGATGGAAGACATATGCTACCTTACCTTTTGGAATTGGACATGTCTGGTGAGGTTTAAATGGGGACTTGGAAAAGGCTAAGTATAAAATTTGGATATATCAACTGGAGCCCCTCTGTTAACACTTTTTTTTCCAGAGAAAGGAAATGAGAGTGGATGCTTCAGTGTCAGTCACATACTGACTGGATCTATTTAATCACAACAGCCTACATTTATCGAGTGCTCACTCTGCCAGGCACTGTGTTCGACGCTTCCCAAGGAACTTCTCATTTAACCAATATAACAACACTGTGAAGTAGGTACTCTCATTACTCCTACTTTCTAGGAGTGGAAACAAATCCAGCAAATGGTAGAGCTGGGGTTCTCACATCAGCAGCTTGAAAGCACAGCCTACTCACAGAAGCAAAGCACTACCTGCTTCCTGCACTATGCGTGGCCGTGAACTTTCAGAGGAGAGAATGCTCTCATCCCTCTCTGAGTATAAGGCATGATCTTTCAGGCTTCCCTTTCTTTCAACTCTATGCCTATAGTCACAGCATTCTCATCCTGCATCTGCCATATCGCCCACCCCGTTTAGTTAATTTTGTTAGAGTCTTTATGATGGTTTCACGGCACCGGCTGCACAAGCAAGGAATACATGTGCACTCAGTTGTCACTGGCCAAGGGACTTAGCAGAGAAGGTAAGGGAGTTAGCAAAGAAGGTCATTGACAAGAAAGGAACTGTGGAATAGTGTAAAAAGGAAGACTTGCTGCCTATGAACTAAAAGCCAAGATGATGGACCAAGAGACTAAGACCAGGGCTATGTTCCTAAACAAGCAGCGCAGATAAGCAGCCTGTTAAAAGGGGGATGCAGTGTGCTCCCATTCTTGTTTTAAAGGGTCTAGATCTATCTGACAATCTACGTGTCATGCACTATTTATACTAATAATCTATTACTGAAGTTCAATAAGTCTTAGCCTTTCCTCTTTCCTCAAGATAGGGAAACACACTCTTTTAAACCAATCTGAATCAATTATATATACAGCTCCTTAGAAAAACAGAAATACAGCATATTCCAATCACTGCATATAAATATAACTTATATTATATTCAGACCAAAACCCATTAAAAGAAACTTCCTTAAGGGGTGTGGGGACATGACCGTGCTGGACCTACTTGTCCCTGAGATTCTAGACACAACGTCTCAGAGCTCCCCAGTAGGATGGAGTTCCACTAGCTCACAGTGGTAACATTCAATTGGCTTCCTTTCCTTTCTCCCTTCCCCAATCCCTTACTGGTGTTTCCTGTGATTATTTCTAAAATAAACTACTTAGCATACAAGTTCTTGCTCTGGGGTTTGCTTCTGGGAACACCAATCCATAGCAACATCAGAAAAGTGTATTTGAAATATGTCGGCACATTACAGATAAAGAAGCCATGGGCATGGAGATCACCAGTGGAGAGAATCTGAAGTAATATTAGAAGGAAGGAAAGGATCTTCCTTGCCAGACACCAACATTTAAAGGCCCGGAAGAAGATACATCAGCAGGAGGCGCTGCAGAGAGATAGGCAGAAAAACCAGGGGAGGGGTTTCCAGGGAAGATTTTTGTTTTGTAATGGAAAGAGACTTGACTTTGCTTAAATGTTGATGGAAAGAACGTGGTTGAAAAGAAGAGTTTGAAAATGCAGGTAAGGGAAAGGATGGATAGTCAATAGTGTAAGTTTCCCAAGACAGTAAGATGACGTTGGATCTAGGCAGATCCCAAGTGGTGAGATAAGCATAGCAAGGACTTCCGTAGGTTCAGTCATCAAAAATAGAGAGTGCTTCTATATGCATTTTAGACAATTGGGTATTTGGGAACAACAAGATAATAAATTGACTTGCCCTCCTGGTTATATCTGAACATTTGACAGAATAAAGAGCATTGGCTTGTCCAAACCTCAAAACAAAATGAATTTCATTTTTTCCCCTCTAGAATGTCATTTTCAAAAACAAATTGCATGGACATGGAATTTAAGGATAAAGTTTGTTTGATGTAATATTAAGTTAAACTCCTTTCCTCTATTCATCAAATTGAACTAGAATAGGGATTTCTAATCAAGGATCTCCAAATGGGGAAATAGTCTAGTGAATGCTTATAGGTTTCATGACAATTCTACATGGATCTTATTGAGTATTATTAATTTTGAAAATCACTGTGAATTAAATTAATTTTAAAGATTCACTGAAAATCTAAAATATTTTGATTGGGACTTTTTTATCCAGCTAAAAATGATATCTGGTCTGCATGACTGTGATTGATGGTCTTAAAACCATAACAGAATTCTGGATCTCCTTTCTGTTACAGAGACTCAATCTATGTTGAGCTATGTGGGGCTACTTAAACCCTGATCCATTAGCTATAGGCCATTAGTATTCACATCATGGTGTTAAAGGTTAATATGGTTAATATGATCTTAGCTGGATGATTAAATTAAAAATTAAATTTTGAATGCAGTAAAAAACATTAAAATTGTTAGAAGCATTAAAAATTATAAGTTTTCATATATAGGTTAAAAATCTGACCTTTCCTTTGATCCTAGGGTCTACTAGACTCTAGTAAAATATATGCAAGAAGAAAGTATGATTCTAGTCTCTGCCTCTAACTATAAGATACTTGAGATTAATACAAATATTATCTCCATAATGAAAAGATTGGCCTCAGTTGCTCTAGTGTAATCAGTGATATTTACACAGATTTAAGACATAATCAAAGGTATACAAGAAAACTATTTGAAATGGTTTAAAATCCCACATAGAAATCTATTTTTTTATTATTTTATCAACACAGTTTAGTAAAATTTAATAACGGAACATTTCATAATAGTTGAATTATAAAAATAACTGGATTTTGGAAAGAGTTTTTCTTTTCTCATTTGTCGTGTGTGTGTGTGTGTGTGTGTGTGTGTCCATATTTAGCACACTGTTGTTCTGCCAAATGGGATAGGATACTTTCTTTGCTTCTGCTAACTTTCTCTTTCCCTCCTCCTGGCCCCAGAAGATTATGAAAGTAAAAGAAAGAGGTTGGTTGGGGAGGAAATATGAATTATTTAAATTGTATGAAAATGCTAGAATAAAATGAACATTCAAGACTTCTATGGTTGCGTTTAATCTTTCATTCAATTCATTCACTGAGGAAATCTGTCTTCAAATGGTTCATATTAGAGTATATGATGACTTCAGTCTCCTATCCTAGACTCTACATTTGCTATAAAGACTATTGTGGCATGATGATAAATGAAGAAATTTACTCTTACAGTCTGCAGGGGAGTCAAGTGCCAATAATTTAAGACTTTTGATGATACAGTGCTAACTTTATATTCTAAGCAATCACAACCTATATTTATCCATCTGCTGTTTTTATGGCTTAAAAATCACACTATTTGTTTGTGGTGGTAATTTATTATATTATAGAAGAAGATTTTCAAATTACAGACTTGCCTTGAGATAGAAGGGAATTAAAATACTTTGCCCCACTCCTCTTTGTAAGTAAAAATAGTCTATTCAATAGATTGAGGGTTCTCAAGAAAATGAGATTATTGGTCATTGTTAGAGTTTTTTGTTGTGAACAAAATCTGTGGGAACATATTTAATTTTTAGACAGAAGAAGTTTAGAAATTCATTTTCAACAAATGGAGAGGGGTGGTACCTACAATATTCTGAAGGACTTCATCATGTGAAATATCTTCTCATTAGCTATCTACTAACAACCATTAAAATAATATTTCTTTTACTTGAGGAATTTAACAGCTATCCTTTATAACTTTTACCATTGCCTGTGTTATATGTATATTATTATTTTGTCAAAAGTTTCTTCAAATAAGCTCACCTTATAATTATTAATTTAGAAACTAGTAATACCAGTGATTACTCCCACACTTTGGAAAACATTGCTTTAACATAATAATGTGCAGCTAAGTTCATTAATAACATTTTATCCACATTTTCCCACACTTTGGTGAGTTCTAAAAGTTTTATTTTATTTTTTTTCAATATCTCAGTGATAGTAAGCTTCAACTGAATACTATTTTATTTTATTTTATTTTTTAAAAAATAATTCTTTATTGTTGAAAGTATTATATATGTCCCCCTTTCAACTGAATACCATTAACAATTATATTTGAATCATTCTACCATTAATAATATGGATCCATCCATAATTTACCTATATGTTGCTAATAAATTGCTCTCCATTCTCCCTTAATTGAAATAGTCTTTTATCATTTTACTCAATTCTACACAAATTGTCTATGAATATGCATTTTTCTATTTCAATAATATTACTAAAATAATAAATGGCCCATTTCCCCACTGTATGTGTGTGTGTATGGGTGTCACTGTAAAATTATTTTAAATTTTCTGTATTTTTCAAAACTTAATAATAAAACATTGGGGAAAGAACCCAACTTAAACTTTATGCCAACCAAAAACATGCACTTTTGAATTTGTTCTCAAGTGAGTGTTTAAAAACAAGTGAAACACGTTGTGGCTAAATAAGAATATTACCAACTTTTCTTCATGTAGGTTGTGGGCTCTTAGAATCTTGGCCTATGGGAAGTCACAGAACCCTAAGGAAGGTCACCAAGGCATTAGCAATATAATTTGAGTTGCTTGGTGAAGAAGCCAAAATAAAGATTATGAAATATTGTTGTTTGATTTCAAGTTTTAAGCTCCTAACTTCATTCAACTTAGTTACATTAAAATTCCCAGAGTGAGAAAAGGAACTGAACAAAGTAAAAAAAAAAAAGAATATGGGAAATATACTCACATGCATTTTTATTCTCACAAAATCTTTTTAAAAACTGAAATTGCAAATAATTATTTCCAATGGGACAAGCACAAAACATTCTATGACAAATATTTTAAGTCTGGTGCTAAAACACCCTATCTTGTAAGATTCATTTTATATTTTCTTCATTGCAATGATTAATTACAACTGCTATGGTTTAAAAAGAAATCACAGTGGCTGCTCTTGCTAATACCCAGTACCTTAAATCAGTGCTGCGTAGTAGATAAGTAAAGACTGCAGATGTTTTCTAGGATAGCACATCCTTCCTCACTCCTAAAACTTCTTTCTGATCACTGACCCCTGATGTAAAATGATCCATTGTCCACCTGGCACATGGATTGTGCCATATCTTAAGCTTTAAAGTTTCATGGATTTGGCTGAACCCACAAGGGTACTGGAATGTTTGAACTTCAGTTGACATCCTTGAGGATGAATGGTTTCAAGGAAGAATGGTCATGGTCAGCCCAGAACACACTGAATTCGTCTGTACCTAAGCCATTTGCCTCCAGAATTTGTTTTCTTTATTTGAGAAAGTCCAGATCGTATAATCTATGGGTCACCTACATGAACATGTTGTATTTATTTACCAGAGTTATTTTTACTCCCAACAGTCTAGTTTGACATGCACAAATAACTTGGTACTCATTAAGTCCAAGGAATTGTGAAGCAAATAAACAACAATATGGCCTACCACATGCTCTGATAAATGCTCTTGATAACCTTTAAAATTCTTAAGCCTATTTGAAGACAACATTGTAACATATTCCAGAATTGTTTACAGCTCTTCAGAATGACCATGGAAATTGGTTGTTATCAAACATTATGAAAGTGTAGAGGGAACAATGAAGGTTTGAAAGACAGAATAGTTATAGAATTCTAGAGTCATAAAACTGAAACAAATATAATAGTAATGATAATAAGGTCTGACACTTCACCTCTTTGTCCAGTCAACAAAACATTTATTAAGCTTCTACTCTATGAGAAATTTTTGACATGAAATGATAAAGAAGTCACATTCTATGCTCGAAGGAGCACAGGTTGAGATACAGACAGTCGGACACAAGTAAATAGAGACATTGGCAGGAGCTTTGGGAGCACAGAGGGGGCTGCAAATCTCTTTGAGGGCTAGAAGACACGTCTTCCTCTGCCATCTATTTATTTCCTTCTTGTGATTACTTCTAAATGGCACTTGTGATCTTGTGAGTTCTTATATGACTAAGTGGTGGTGATGGCATATACTTTTTCATTATATGTCCATCATGTCAGTAATGAGAAATAATCTGCATAGAGATTCCAAACTCATCTTACGTGTTTATGCAATAGTTTAACTTTCTAAATCTTAGTTTTCTTTTCAATAATAAGGAATAGCAGTTGTACTTAGTCCATAATATTATTATAGGAGTTAAATGAGACAGTGCTTGTAATGTGTATAGCACATTTTCTGACATAAAAAACTGATTAATAAATGTTAGCTTGATGATGATGACGATAATGATGAAGATGATGAAGAGGATGAGGATTTCATTAACAATCTCAGGTTGCCATTGTTCCCAGAACCATTTAGTAAGGATTGAATAAAAAGGAATCTGATTCTTTTATTGGAAGCACATTATTTGGAATGGAAATGAGCCTCGGTTAAATTACAAAACCAAATAAGTGATTGAAAGCAGATTTTAAATTGTTTTAAAGCTGAATCACTCTGTACCTATAAAGTTTTTATTTCTTAGATAGAAGTATGTCTAACATTTATAATCCCAAAACTCATGCTTCAGCTTAAACCATGTTAAGGGTTAAAGTTCTAACTCCCTATGCCACAGAATGTGACTGTATTTGGAGATAGAATCTTTAAAGAGGTAATTAAGGTTAAATGAGGCATTAGGGTGGCTTCTAATCCAATATGACTATTGTCCTTATAAAAAGAGACGATTAGGACACAGATACATACAGAGACAAGACCACGTGAAGACACCAGAAGACAGTCATTTATAAGCTAGGGAGAAACCAACCCTACCAACACTATGATCATGGACTATCATACTTCAGCACCATGAAAAAATAAATTTTTGTTGTTTAAGCCATGTAGTCATTGGTACTTTGTTATGGCAACCCTAGCAAACTACTACAGATCACATTTAATTTTTGCCCTCAGTAGAGTTTAAAAATTTGTTGGTTAGCCTGTCTCTTTAAAATATATCATCATCATTATCATTATACTTCTTTTCACCAAAATAGCCTTAGTTCTTATAAATGTTTCTCATAAATTCTATTTTTCAAGTATTTTGGTCAAAGTTACAAAGCTGAAGAGATAAAGAGCTGCTTCAGTCTAAATATTTGTTTTCCTTAAAAATAAAAAGGACGATTTCTTTTTAAAGTCTTGGCTTTCTACCCTGGTCTTACTACACTATTTCTAAGGTATGTATAGCCGAAATTTTCATTTCAATATTTTTATTGTCAGTTTATCTTTTCTTATTAGACTACAGAAGGTATATATAGGGGTTGGCAAAAGTTGATTTACGGTTGTGAGTATGCGAAACAGTTTATTCTTGTATTATTATTTATTCATTAATTATTGTATTATTTATTAGTATTCTAACTTTAAACCTACTTTTGCTTACCCCTGAATATATGGCACTTTCATAAAGGTATATATGTACATATATCCTATATAATAAAAGCCTAATATGCTAAGTGTCTGGTCGTATGGTGACCGGTCGACTGTTCAACCAATCAAAGCGTAATATGCTAATGTTATGGAAGGCCGCTCAACTGCTCACTATGACATACACTGACCACCAGGGGGCAGACAAATTGACCAGTCGACCAGTTGCTATGATGTGCTCTGACCACCATGGGGAAGACACTCCAATCAGTAGGTTAGCTTGCTGCTGGGGTCCGGCCGATTAGGACTGAGCAAGACGGGCCGGATATGCCCTGGAGCCCTCCCGCTGTCCCTTTCTGGCCCCTATCCTGCACCAGTGGGGTCCCTTGGCCTGGCCTGCACCCTCTCACAATCTGGGACCCCTCAGGGGATGTCCGAGAGCCAGTTTCAGCCGGATCCCGCAGGCCACTCCCCTTGGGAGGGTGCCAGGCGCAGAGCTCATAGCTGGTGAGCACTGCTGTGGTGCTGCGAGCCTTTCCCGATTGGGACTGATTGGGTTCAAGCCCGCGGCAGGCTCAGTGGGGCCAGGATGAGCAAGAGTGCCAGGTAGGAGCTGCATATAGCGTTGGACTGTGGGTTTCGGCCTGATCCCCGCAGGCCACCCCAAGGGACCTCACCCATGCATGAATTTGTGCACTAGGCCTCTGGTATATATATGAATGGACTCCTTTTTATGCCTTTTCTAATATCTCATTTTCTCACTTACATCTAAAGCAATAACACATCTGAATGCTCAGTAAAAGTTATTTGTTTGAGTGAATGTTTAGAAGAGACTCAATGAGCAGTTTGAATTTGCAGTTGTGAAAGACCAAAAGAGCCAAACAAGAATTATATCTGATTGCTCAGAATTCCACAAAATTGAATTTTTTTTATTTTGCTTGAACTTAACTCAATTAGCCTCTGAAAGATAAACTAGCTTTATTTATTATTTACCCATATTTTCACTTGACAAGTAAAGAAGAAAATAGTATCTCTCTCTTCTCATTAAAAGCAAGTTTTTTAAGGACATTAAAATAATAACATACCACACTAGTTATCCAAAACTCAGAACACAGAGGTGTCCAGTAGTGTTTCTTGCTGTTTGAGAGATTTGTTAAATATGAGCAGTATTGTCATAAGTATGGCCATTATAAGATAATGTCTTTCTTTATCTAAATAGTTGTTGCCAAAAAGTCTGAAAATGGGAGGGAGTATTCTTGGGACTTTTATGCTTAGCAGTTTTCTCCTTAGAATCAGTAAATATACATAAACTTCATATTAAATAAAACAGTTTAAGGTGTTTTATTGAGAAGCCTGGAATAATTAGGTAACTAGTTGCTGCTAACTCAAGAGCCAATTTTTTCCATTTTCCAAGTTTAAGGAAATATAACCAGATCATCATTCTTATACATTTTTTTAAAAACTTCATTGACAATGATTCTACAACTGTTCATAGATAAATAGTGTCTCAAAAATGTTAGAAGAAGCAATACACTTAGGAGAAATTGGCCTTAATTTCTTCTGTTCAGGAGATCTCATTCCCTGAGTATGGTATGTGGTATTTTATTTTCTTCCTCCTAGCTCCCAGTCCCAAGATAATTTTTCTTAATTTGTTTTATGGCATGACAACATTTCAAAGTAAAAGTTAGTATCCCAATTACAGTTTCTTATCAATACCATACATCCTTCTCTATCAATTTTATTCATACCACTATAGACTCTACAATTGGTATGTCTTTTTACCTTATCAAAATTTAATAGACTGGTCCACTTCTTTATCACATTTGAAGGTTACTGGTTCTGGAGTACTATCATCGCAATGTTCACTAGATGCCTTTCTTATAGTGTAAATTAAGTCAATTAATTCAGTTATAGTCATTTTCTGGCAGAGAGAGGCAATTAAACTGTGTGGGTCCAAAGCTAGTAATGATTTCACAATTATAGAGGAACCATAGACCGTGCGGTTTCATATACCTGATCACAACAGACCAACATGGCCTTTCATATGAAACCTGTACTTAAAGTGTAGGACAAAGCTTTCTCGCTAACTGTCATTTCAGCAAGTGTCTTGACATTGGGATTCTCTTTGTTAAATTTACCAGCAAGCCCCTTCTTCCATAGAGCATGATGGAGTGTTTTCATTCTAATCACCCATTGATTCATCTCATTTTATACTGAACAGTCATTATTTACCAGATTTATAGAATTCTAGATGTTTAATTTAGGTGTTCTGTTTGTTTCATTGTTTATGTCTTCTGTTTGGATTCTTTTCCTCTTTCTAAGTGAGGAATCTCACTGAAATCTTAGCCACAGGACACTGTGTGTGTATAGCTTTGGATGGCTTCTATTGAGTCCAGAGGAAGAGGAGAGTGGGTGTCCATTTTTTTCAGTTCCTCAGCTCTTTCACCATCCATCTTAGTCTATGTGTGGTGACTCAAGATGCAGCATTAATGATGCTGTCAAAATAATATTCTGTAGGTTAGAGGTCAAGAAAAAGATGTAAAAGACTTCAGGGTGAACAGATGATAATGTAACCCATTCAGTCATTTAAATGCTAGACGAGCATCGCCTTTGTGGGATCAGGGGTTAGTGGGAGCAAGAAAAATAAATGGGAACATCTCCATGTAGTTTATTCTTGTTTAAAAAAAAAAGATGATAATAGCATTACCAAACAAGCATGCTGGAGGCAATTTTCCTAATTATAGTGCTGACCCAGCAGGGTATAGAGTGGTCTTGCTATTGGCATGAAAGCTTTTACTTTCAAATAATGTTAACCCTTCTTGGTACTGTATGTCTTAATTAAGATAATTCCTGGAAGTGCTGCCAATGTCAGCAGTTTTATGTTCCCATTGGTGTTTATAGGCCATTTGTGAGAGATGTGAGCGAGGGTCCTGGTACAGGCCTACAGTGAGTTACTCTAGCCAAGGACCTTTTTCAGTGGAGTAAAAGGCAAAGCTCCCAACATTCTGTTTTATTAGTTTAGTTAGTTAATATCACACTGCACCATATATATTTAAGAGAGAGAGAGAGAGAGAGAGAGAGAGAGAGAGAGAGAGAGAGAGAGTCTTGATCCCATCATTCTTCTGGGATAGCAAACACCACACTGCATGATCAATACAAAAATACATTCTTTGATTTTAAATATAAAAATACATTTACAGCCTTACAGTTCAATTGTTGGATATAGCTAATTAAATCCACTCTTATTTATAGTATATAAAAGGACTAGAACAATTGCCTGCAGTAATTATACAATGGAAGAATCATTGAAATCTTACTTTAACATTGGAAAAATATTGGGTTGGTGTAATTTCTAAATGAATTGTTACATTTCAAAATGTTTTATTTTTTATTTTATTTTTTACCACCACATGGCTCCAGGAAGGAATCTCTGAAATTCTCCAGAGAATAACCACAGTTAATTTATGGTCACTTACAGAATTGCTTTAGAAAGGAGACCTGAGGTGTAGGTCATTCCAAAGTATGTTTTCCTGATTGCTCTAGGTGAAAATCTGAAATGTAGCCTCTCAGAGAGCACTCCAGTTTCACTTAAGTAGTAAGCACATCGAGAATCAAGCAAAAAAGAAACTTGAATATTATTTGACAAATGTGAGTTCCTAGTATTCCAGACTGGGGATCTAGGTATCCACCACTCTATGGAAAATGGCCAAGTCGCCATGTTACTTGACTCTGGTTAGAAAGTGAGAGGAATAAAATTTTCCCATGGGCTGATTTTGAGAGACTAGACTCACTCTGTTTTGTAAAATTTTACTGGCGTTTCCTTAGATCTCTAATATGTTACACAGATTACTTGTTATAATTTTGCTATTTCTAGTTCAAGCATATTTTCAAACATTTGTTTAGTTTATGAGTTATTTTCAAACTTTACATACCAAGTATAGTAGCAAACCTTTCTTTATTGTCCATGTTATGAGATTATGAGATAATGAAAAAAATATCAATTATTATTTTAGTTGTTTTATGAAAACAAAATGCACACTATAAAACAATGTAATTTTCAACTTCATAAAACATGTTTTCTTTGTGGTAATTGTTTGAGTGGGGTAGTTAGACTCTATTATTGTCCTATGAGTCTTCCTTTAAGAGTTTCTTTTTTGGGAGTTTATTTACAAACACTAACTCTAAAAACTTTTGCCAGTAACATTGGTGCTTATTTGCATAATGCTCCCCAAACCCAGCAATGGCTGCAGATTTTGGTAACTGAAACATAGCAATGAAACCTTTCCTTTAGTGTAAATATATTCACTTTAACAAAGAAAACAAGCAAATAAGTTATAACTAATAAAATAGTAGTGTCTTTATAGTTCTTGAGATTATGTTTGTCCATATTCTAGAAACATCTTGGTAGTGTAGACAGTTTACATTACATAGGTGGGAAAGAAATCAATAGTAGATTTATTTTTTTGAAATCTAAATAAAATGACCAGTGTAGCTGTTAACTACACTCGGCCAAAACTTTTTAAGATCAATCAATGCTAACACTTCTACCTTTTTTTCATTTCTTATTGAAGTATGGATTATTACAGTATCTCACAGTATCAAAATTCCAAAGGAAGAAAAAGCCCCTACATTTCTCTTAGTAGAAGATGTTTAGTAGAATAAGGAAGAACTTAAGTAAATGTGATTATTACTATCATTTTTAAAATGGTTACTATACTAATGTATTAAGTACCAAAACAATCCCAGGTATCTCCAAAGAGATGATAATCTAAATTAATTCAGGACCTCAGTGGATTAGTTGAACAATAGCAAAAATAAAATGTTATTTCCATTTTATAAGACATAGGGCAATTTAAATCACATGAACATAGTATTTCAATAGAATGTAATGTTCTAAGTGGGATGAAAGTTTGGTGGAATGGGCTGGAATGTAATAGAAGGTCATATGCAAGAATGAAGGAGTAGGAAATGGCTAAGAAATATTTAAAAATTGTAGCTAGTAATGAATCTATAGTTAGTACTAAGTCATTTTTCTTTTCCTCAATTATTTATTCTTTTATTCATTTATTCAGTAAGAAGGTACAAAGTCCTATTATATTTCGAACTTTTATATATTTGGAGTAGATTGCTTTATGTATATAATGAACAGGATATCAAATGTTTCTTAGTAAAATCTGTACTAAGATGGAAAAGAAGGAATAATGATTGTAGCAATCAAAAAATTGAGAAACGTTCAAAGTTAATAATTTATTAAATATATGTTCTTGTGCAAGTAATAACCTCTCAGGATCTAAATTTTTTCCCTTGTAAAATGAAGTAGAAGCAACTGAACTTTACTATCTTCTTAAGCTGCATTTGTGAGCTATGAGGTGACCTGGATTGGCAGGCTGACACCTCTTCTGAAACTTGCTAATTCTCCCTTTTGCTAGCCAAATTATATCTCAACTTGTCTCCTGCCATGAAGTTGTAAAGATAGCCACCACCTCAAAGGTTAGAACAATCTCCAGAAAACTTCACTAACTGTACCTGGAGCTAAATCTTTCTGTTCCAAAATGTACAGACTGATGAGCTTTGACTTATCTTGACTCATGCAGGGGACTCAAGGTATCAAATCAGATTTTTTTCCCCATTCAGAGAGCTCCTGTGAGACACTGTGGTTCTCTGTATAAATGTGTGTGTGGATGGAGAGGAGAAAACTTTTCTAGCTTCATTTTGAAGAAGGACACAGAATCTTGACTAAATGACTCCAAGGACAAACTTACATTCTGATGAAGGGGAGCTAGAAAAAGTTGCAAAATAAGTAAGTATGACTGTGGTATAAATGAACCTGTTGAAGGCTAGATTAAGTTTGAGAACATTAGACCTATTGAGGGAACTTAGATTTTCTAAATCAAAATATGAGTTGCTCTAGTGTTTCACATCACAACATTGTGTCAAATACACAAAAATCATAAAGTCTTTGCCCCCGCCCCCCAAAGAGACAAAACTCTCTTTAAAGAATTAAAATTTTTTGGTTTATGAATAAAAAGTAGTGAAAAATCTCAATTACATCTGCAATGGCCTTATTTCCAAATAAGTTTACATTCAGAGGTATGGAGGGTTAGGAATTCAACATCTATTTCTTGGGACAACAGTGAATGGGTGGGTATACAACTCAACTCAGACCATACCCCATAGTATGTAGTGGAGAGGGCAGTAAAGTGAATTATTCTGGGTCTCTCTCAGTTGGTTCCCTGGTTTCTTTGACATTCAACTGAGCTCTGTTAATGAAAACCTGGAGGAGCTTTACCAACAAGAAAATAGGAAGGATGCTCATCTCTGTCCCTCTCTTCTTCCTGATTCCCAAAGCAGTTAATCATTTCCATTTGGAGAAACCATGGCAGCCCTTGCCCACTGCTTCCTGTCTCTTCACAAAGTGTAAGCCTTGCTTGCCAGGCTAGGTTTGCAGTCATTGCTCACTGACCAGGCAGAGAACACCACAATGGCTAATGGAAATGTTC
The DNA here is from genome assembly GCF_000147115.1 of Myotis lucifugus. Lineage (NCBI taxonomy): Eukaryota > Metazoa > Chordata > Mammalia > Chiroptera > Vespertilionidae > Myotis > Myotis lucifugus. The sequence continues at coordinate 2,797,647 of NW_005871156.1, forward strand.
TTCTCAGCATATATTGTGCAGTTCTTTAATTTGTTTAGCTAAACTGCATTAGTCATACTGAAAGTTTTATTATTAGAGTCAAATACAGGAAGCTGGAGAGGATATGCTGTATTTTTAAAAATTAAAGCATTTTTAAAAATAAGCTTGGCATATTGATGAGCTAATTTTCTAAACAAGAGGCTCATTCCTTTTAATCCTCAGCATTACGGTAAATTCTATTTCCGCCTATAGTTCATACTGTTCAAAATGGGATTAAAAAACTCTAACAACAACGCACTCATATTTCATGTTAGTTTTTGCTTTAAGGTCACCCTTGCTAAGATATTACTGGGTTGGGTGAGAGAAGGATGCCCCTGGATTTCTACAGGACTTTGACGCTAAATTCAGAAGAATAAACTTTGCCTTAGTTGAAACTAACACTTTATATTCATAAACATTTTTTGTATGTTTTCCCAATGGTCTAAGGCAAGCCACTGTGGGCAATTATTCTCTTATTTCTATGGAGGTCACTTCATGAGACCTGTATTTTATTTCTTCCAGCCTTTAGAAGGCATAGGCCCTTTAGCATATCTTTTCTTCTCTCTACTTATTGTCATTGCTGTTTGTTTGTTTATAACAGAGAACAAATGGCCTTCATCAAAGACTCCATCAATGCTACTGGATAAGTCCTATTATTATGGAGTCAGGTATATTTCTTGTGGACCAGATCCTAATAGGTGAGTGAGCTTTTTCATCATAGTATATAATGTTTTATAGGGACAATTACTCAGATATCCTGGATGCAGATTATGTAAAGCCCTTCTGGTGTGTTACCACATAGTGAGCCCATTTGAAATATTCCCTTCCAAATAAACCTGAATGATTACAGACTCCATTTAATCAGATTTATTATTATTGTTTCCAATGCCTAACAAGGTGCTCATATCCTAGTAAGTCTCAATAATCTGTTGCATCACAGTGAGGAACAAGCAGACAACTATTTCTTAGTCTACATTTAAAACCCAAATTTCTTATTCTTGGTCCTGAATTCAGCCATTCCTACAATAAAGATTTTACTAGATCCCTATATTAATGGAAACTTCTCCTAGTACAAGAGTAGAGGAAAAGTCTATGACTTGAAAATTCTCAGATAAATCATCTTACAGGTAAAAGCTTTAGGTTCAGTGGATTTAGTATATGCCAAACAGGAAGAAATTAACTTGAAAGGAAATGGTGGAAAGGTTTATGTATTTTCTCCCAAAGTTTAACTAAAGTAATTAAATTAGGAAACCAATCACTTTATGTTTGCTCCTGGAGTTTATTTGGAATAAGCAATTCATTTAGTAGATTTTGCATTGCCAAGTTAATTTTTTATGACAGTTGCAAATGGATCAGACAGTGTAACATTACCTCCTTCTCCTTGCAAAGAGAGAGAGAGAGAAAGAAAAAAGAAAAGCAGCACCAAAAATAAATGTCGTAGGCATAGCTCTCACAGATTTCAAATGACCCAATTCAGTGTTTGAAGCCAATCTATACAGCTTTACCCATCTCATCCACTGCCTTCACACTGGAAAGATGTCTCCCTGTAAGATGTCTTCAGGATGAATGAGCTAATGTTTATGAAGCACTTTGAGATCCTAGGGCAAGACACTACCTAATTATAAAGTATAGCTCTCATTATTAAATGGAAGCTATTCCCCCCCGCCCCCTGTTTTTTTGTTATCCATACCATTTCCATGTCATACCCTCCTGATGGTTTCCATTGCACAGTGGAGTCAGCTTCTTAAAAATAAGGGTTTGGGAGGAGTAGGGAATGGGTGTTCAATAATTTTAAGTCACAGTGCATTGCACATGCCCAGAAAAGCCTAGATCACTTCCAAATTCAAGGACTAATAAAAATTGGAAGCACACCAGTAATTTTAAATTGCTTTGCACATTGAAGAGTGATTTAAAATCATTGAAGTGATTCAATTTTCTTTATATGCACTTCAGTTTAGAAGTGAGTCAGTCAGACAGCATCACAGTGTAGAATAGAAGTCCAAGACATTGAATTAATGTTTAAAAGTTAGGAACTAGACTGAAACAGAACTGGAGGAACCAAGATCAAACAATCACCAGAGTCCATTGGGCCATTAGTTGAAGGATCATGTGACTATCTGGACACATTTTTCAAGGCCTGTCTTCTCATGTCCATGGCCATCATTTTCTTCTGAACAAACAGTACTTACAGTCATTAGTGCTAATTTATAAATGCATTACTTGTGCGTTTTAACTTTTCTCAGGTTCATTTTTCAGCAGTGTTATTTATTTTTGTCTGGTCATTTCATTTTTATTTGAGTAAAAATTTATGTAGAAATGTAACGGGAATTACAAATGCAATCCATATATGTAACTTAACATTGTCAGCCACATTACAAAAAGAAAGTTTTAAAATGTGAAATTAATTTAATAATGTACTTCACTTAATATATCCAAAAGATTGTCATTTCAATGTGTAATTCATATATAAAATTACTGAGATATTTCACATATTTTTCAGTTTTGTCTCTGAAACCTGGTGTGTATTTTACAGCTAATAGCAATGAGCTCAATTGGGAGTGGCTGCACGTGAAATGCTCAATAGCCACATGTTGCTAGCGGCTACCATATTGGACAGTGCAGCTATACACTATAAGCACCTTGCAGGTATGAACTATGTTTTCTATTTTGCAACCTCAATTATAATTTGAATTTGCATTTTTTATTTTTTACCGTCTCTTTACTTTGTGGCTATAAAGTGCAAGTTTATTAGCATAAAAAGAAAAACAAACAAAGCAAAACCAGACAACCCAGTGATCATGCTTCAGGCCATATGCAGTCTGACAATATGTATTCTACCTGAGCTGCATATAGGATTGAAACAGAAAGCTGACATATGGGGTTTCTTGAAGGCCTAGGGCTAAATTTCAGCATCTATGCACTTATGCATAAAATTCAAATATGGCCAAGGAAAAGACCTCTCTATTAACCATGACAGAAAGAAGAATAAGAAAATACAAAAATAATTTTTTGGTGGTCAAATTGAGCAAGAGTTTATTCACAGCTACAAACAAAGGAACATCATTTTCCCAGTAAAGACCCAGGCCAGTGATTGGTTCCTATCTCATGTCTCTGTTGGAAAAGGCATTCTATACTCAGGGGACAGATTTTTCAAAGCCTCCCAGGGCAGCACATAAGGATATGAGTAAATGTAAAAAAGATGGCACCACACAGTGTATGCATTGTCGGGAAAGCAAACGTTTCTACGTGACTCAGAGCAAAGAAAGGATGTAGAAGGCCACACATGACAGTTTGATGGATCGAGATGGATGGGCAAAGAGAAACTCACTTAAAATTCTTCCTTTGAACATTCCTCCACTGAATAATTTCATAGAACTACACTGTATTTTTTCTCCTTTTTATGTCTGTTAATTATTTATTTGAGATTTGTAACGTAACGTATGTTCTTTATAGCAATGTTGAAAGTTGAATAAAGAATAATAAAAGATGACCTCTTTTCCCACCAGCCAGAGGAAATGATTTTAACATTTTGACTTATTTCCTTCTAGTCTTTCTTTCATGGATTTTTATGTAGTTGAGATATTATTGCGGTTTCTTCATTTTGCATTTTATTGTGAGCATTTTAATGTAATTAAAAACCTCTTAGTACACAATTGACTTGGTCACTCAATTACACTTTTTTCCATGATAAATTATGTTGTAATGAACATTTTTACACCTAAATTCTTTTCTACTTTGTAAGGGTTTTGAATTATATTGCCATGCTCTCTTGGTACATTTCCTTCTGATAGATATTTCTACCATGTTTGTCACACATTATACTATAAAACCAGAGCATCTTGACACCTTTATTTCTAGTCTTGTTCCAAAAGCACTGGTTTAATACCCTTTATGGTGTTTTGTTGATGATATTCCATAAGTTGATGTCAATAACTAGGTAAAATAATTCCCACCCTAGTAGCAACATGCCTTTAGCATCTACTCACCTATCTGTGAACAGATAGTAGAGAGAGGAGAGCCTTTGACAATATTTGCCTTCATTAAAATGTATTTTGCTTTAATTCCCACAGATAGATTGGTGGGGAAAAATTTGGGGGAAAGATTTCCTTTCCATATATTCTAAGAGAGCAGCATCTTACTTTTAATAACCTTGATTTTGATAATTTACTATGTTCCAAACATTTTATATTTTGGATTTTGTATGTCATCCTAATAATAACTATGAGGAAGAAACCATTGTCAATCCCTTTCTACTGTTCAGGGACTTTAGCCTTAGAGATTGAGAATAAGAAGTTTAGTCAAGTTACAATGCTATTAAGCAACAGTGTCAAGATTTAAACCCAGACTCTGCAGAAAGTTAATCCTCACCCGAAGATATTTTTCCATTGATTTTTAGAGAAAGTGGAAGGGAGGGAGAGAGACACACAGAGAGAATGATCAATGTGAGAAAGACATCCATTGGTTGCCTCCCACACGTGCCCTGCCCAAGACACATTTACTGAATAAATGGTGTAGGTCAAAAATCTTTTAAGAGTGTGGAATTTTGCCAGTGTTGATGGTCTTATTCTTTTGAGTGTAATTTAGAATAATCACTCATGCCCTGGCCAGTGTCACTCAGTGGTTGAGCATTGTCTCATGCACCAAGAGGTCACAGGTTTGATTCCAGGTCAGGGGACATGCAGGAGGCAGCCAATTGATATGGATGTTTCTCTCTCATTGATGTTTCTATCTCTCTCTCTAAAAAAAAATCAATAAAAACATATTTTAAAACAAAACAAAAAAATCACCCAAAGAGGAGGAACTGAATCACTTAGTACTGTGAGAACTTTGGCTACTGAAATGACATTAAGGGTACTCTGGGTTATATTTGGCCTGTAACACAAAGCAAACATTTAGTCAACACTCTTTCAAAGATTTCCAAGCTGTTTTAAACCCCAAACCCATTTTTTAACAAGGGATTGATGTATAATAACTTTGTTAGAAATTATGTGAAACTTCATGGTTTCAATTGTTTTACTTTGATTTTTTTCTTTCCCAAGTGTAGCTCCGCGGATGTGAACCCACACAAACCAAAACAAAAAGGGGTTTGCACAGAATCTTTGGAAACTGAGATGTGTGGTACTCACAGCTTCATTCAGCCACTCAAGGGGGCCAATATGTCCAGCACTGCAATCTACCACATTAAGAAAAATGATGACTCCTCAGACGGTTGGAATAAAGTGTTTAAAAACTAAATAGCAAGGAAACTATTTAATGACTCTTGTGTGGGTTTATGACTTCTGTCTGTTTACGACTTCTGTGTGGTTTTTAAATAAGGATGGATGTGTTCTTTGAAGAGAAAAGATGTTGTGTGAAACCCCAGATGCTCAGGTTAATACCCAAGGATATAAAATATCTTCCTCACAGAGCCTCACACACACACACACACACACACAGGTTTTAAGTACAATGACTGAGAAACAAGCTTCCATTTGTTTGGATCATTCAGTGCTGGATGGAATGATACATCTTGAACAGTGTGTCTATTTTACTCTTGTTATTTGTTTAGCATTTCTTAGAAAGGACCACTTTGGAGGTTTTATTTGATTTTATGTTTGTTTCACAGGCAGTTTGGCATTATTATTTATACTTAGTACCTTTCTTTTATACTACAGCCTTGCTACACCCAAATGAAATTAATGTGGGAAAAATGCAGCTGAACATAAAAATAATAATGGAAAGTGGTTAGGATTAGGAACATTGTATATTTATTTATAGAAGCACATTATATGTATTACATGTATGTACACATATATATGTGTGGTATATTCTTTATGTATGTAAACATATACATATATACACATATGTGTTTAGTGTACATGTATATCTCTATATCCTAAATAATAAAAACCTAATATGCTAAGTGTCCACCCGACCTGTTGTTCGACTGTTCGGCCAGTCGCTATGATGTGCACTGACCACCAGGGGGCAGATGTTCCAACTGGTAGATTAGCTTGCTGCCTGGGGTCCGGCTGATTGGGACTGGGTGAGACGGGCCAGACATGTCCTAGAGCCCTCCCGCGGTCCCTCCCCTTGCACCCTATCGCAATTCTGGACCCCTTGGGGATGTTGGAGAACTGGTTTTGGCCTGATCCCCGCAGGCCAAGCCGAGGGACCCCACTGGTGCACTAATCCGATGCCTCTAGTATTTAGTATATTTATAAGTATGCTTATGGAAATTTTCTAAATCAGCTCCATGTAGAACTTTCTCTTCCTCTTTTATATCCCCACAGTATCCCATACCTTCTCTTTTCAGAAGTATACTGATACTATTTTTCAAAGTATACTTAGACAAAGAATAATTTTTTTTCTCATATCATCTTTTATGGGTTGCCAAAATGTTTGCAATAAGAAGCACCAGCTTTCATAGAAATATGAAGTATTTTGCTAATCATTCATTACAGGAATGCTCCACAGTGATGCCATTTGAATGCTTTAAATGGCTCACTGTGGTAGCCATGCAGAGATGGGGAATATACTGGGTCAGGCCTAGCCAGTCTGTAACTAAGTAGAGACATTCAGAAAAAAAATGATAACTGGTACCAAAAGTTGATGAAGTGGCACCAAAAAGGTATTCTGAAATTGTAGTTCATTGAGGGATTAAATGTCTTAACAAAGACATTTGATAGATACCAAAGAACAATTGCATAATTTCTACCCACATTTAACTACTTTTATTGACTTAAATGTATCATTCATGTTATAATTGATGCTCAGGATAAATTCTTTCCAAATCTACTATGTATTTAAATTTTGCTTTGGTGCCATTAGAAGTCTACGTCAATTCAAGTCAGATTAAGGTGGGTAGGGCAGCTGGTTTTTAAGAGAGATGAGAATCACACCTTGGTACAGGGTGTGTGTTGTGGGTGAGGTGGTAAAAATCCAACTAGGAGAGTAAAATCCAACATGGAAAATCCTGCGTGGAACCACAGTGGAACAAATGGCTTCTAGGAATCACCTAAAAATCTCTTCTGGGACAGACACATGAAGTCTAAATGATTCATTTAGACTTGGTCTTACACCTCAGGTGGTATTGCATGTATTTATTAAATATTTCACTTTAATTCTTCTATAAAATGGGTAGTAGGGTCAACTAGAGCTTTGAGAAATTGTAGACCAGACCTGGCATTGTTCAGAGGTACCTCAGAGAATACTGTAGTAAGGGGTGCAATGGGGCAGGAAGGAAGGAGAAGAACCAAAATGAAGTTCTCTGGATAGTCCACCCTTCCGTCATCTAGAGTAACTCCACATAATATGTCATTGAATAAAGGGCTTTATCATTCAAAGTGCTCCAAGGGCCTCTGCTTTAGAAATTTTATTTATGTGGACATTGAAGTAGTGCCACATACTTCTCTGATACTAAAACCAGGCTATATGAGTATTGGATCACCAACCTAATATGAAACTATGCCTCAAAGAGGCTATTCAGACTTAAGTGGGTCAGAGGTTTTTGTTGCCATGCTCCAAAGGCATACATTTGTCTTGAATAAAGTGATCAGTGTCTTGATAGGGTGATTAAAAAGGACCAAATCATGAAGACCAAGTCTTGGCTTAGATTTTAGAAGGTTAATCATTTCATAATTATTTTTAAGTGTATAGTGAAAAGACTGGGTAATTTTATGTTCATATTGTTGATGGGTGATTTTAGTGTTCAGATTTTTATTTTCCAAAAACTTTTTCAAGGACTTTGGGTTACCTTTATGATCAGAAAAATAGTGAAATCATAAATGTTTTGAGATCTCCCTTGGCTTATGCTTGAAACAAAACCTGGTTCTCATCTAGGTGATCTAATAAAGCAAGGGCCCTTCAATGGCAATTACCTGATTGAGAAGACTAAATAAAAAATGCAAAGAATTCTCATAAACCTCTCTAGGTACTCCAGAAAAACAAGCAAAGGCATGGGCCAGTTGTTATGATGAACTTATCCTCCTGAGTTAGGAGTTGTACCTGTTTGCTATAATCCACATTCTTGGTTAAAAAGAAAAAAGTAGCAAGTCTTTGTAAACAGATAGTGAGTTAGCTGGGAATAGGCAGACTTTGGTAGAATTATGTCATGTTCCATGTAATGCAGAAAGTGGAAAGAAAAAAATATTTTTGTATGCTTAGTCAGTACCACATATTCAATAATGATGTTAGAGATACTACCAATAATCTCTTACCAACAATAAATAGAAAGATTTTATAAGCTAAAAATCCAGCTACACAGAAAACAGGAACTTAGTGCTGAATTTATATCAAGGAATTTCTGAAATCAAGTGCAAGGAAGGTGGGGAGGTCAAGGAAAGGACTGTATTCAGGTATCAGAAAATGGAAGCATGGGTTCCTTCCAGGAATATCTCAGCAAATTCTGCCACATTACTTTCTGTTTCTATGGGATTATCATTATTTAATTTTCTTCTTCTATAGCAACTTTTGTCTAATGGCAATGCTTTTGTTCCACAACACTGCTTAGCTCCAGACACTTCTATTCACACATGTTCCCGGATTATCAAGTTCAGGGACTTCTCATGAGGCCACAATGGATACAGCCATATTTCAAATATGTCCTCCTATGTACACTTATTAATATTGTTGCATATTTCTTGTCACTCTCAAAGTCTCTACGGCTTTGGTGATATCTTTTCTTCATTTATATCATATTACAAAAGAATTGCCTCTCAAATACTACCATAATTATTGACTTTCATAATGGCCACTTTAATTGAAATCATTTGGGATTTCCCAAAGGTAGTCATTCAAGTGCCATATAAAAGAATGACCTATTAGCAGCTTTAGAATGCTACACATTATTAGCAAGGGGAATTCCCTTTTCATCCATCTTAAATCCCAAGGATTATATCATTTCAACAGGAACAAATCTATTTCTCTTCAGGATTCCATTAACTAACACTTGGGCTTACCTACTATACACCTTATTAATACACATCTCATGCCAGGTTTATTATTAATTCAGAGTTTGTATGTGAGCTTGGTTATCATTCACAATAAAAAGATTAATTTATTCTTAGAATTGGAGATTGTTAATGAATGCTAAAATTCTCATCGGAATTCCGTATTTCACAGACATCCTAATAAATTGGCAGGTCTTGTAATTCTAAGTGAGATGTCATAAAAACATTCTCTCTTTGGTAGGAAGAATTTAGAACCAATTACTTTAAAATATCTTTAAGTAGAACTTTACTAAAAAAGAATCCTACTGAACTATTTTTGCTTTCAATTTATATGGAATAAGCAATCTCTAATAACTTGTTCTTTCAACATATTTATTGCAATATTTTTTGAGTGTGTAAAATATTGTTTGAGATCTTAATAAGATCATGAGTTTTTTTTATAAAGAAATAATTTCAGTATATGTCTTAGTATTTAGTACAAATTTATTTACATTCTTTCTCTTACTAAGTTAAGAAATTAGGCTGATTTATTTTCAAGAAGAATTTCAGCAGCAATATTGAAACAGAAAGTGATTAGTCTGAATTAACAACAATAAGAACATAATTAACCAGAATTCCTAATGAAAGTGCTCCTTCTTGGGCTAATTGTGATTTTACTCTTCTTGGTGCCATTGGACCTAAAAGTGAACTAATTGTAAGCTTCATAGTTGTTAGGAAATAAAAGAGATGGCCTGGAATCAGTGTTAGAGTAAGCTATTCATACTTACCTTCTTAATATATTTTATTGATTTTTTACAGAAAGGAAGGGAGAGGGATAGAGAGTTAGAAACATCGATGAGAGAGAAACATCGATCAGCTGCCTCCTGCACACCCCCTACCGGGAATATGCCCGCAACCAAGGTACATGCCCTTGACTGGAATCAAACCTGGGACCCTTCAGTCTGCAGGCTTAGGCTCTATACACTGAGCCAAACCGGTCGGGGCCATACTTACCTTCTTTTTCACAGATATATATTGTTGTAATCACTCATTATTCAATTCAGGAATCTTTTACCTTATCAGGGTCTTCAGTGTTATGATGTCTTCAATATGCAAAATTTCTACTGTTCCATATACCATGGGTGGGCAAAAGTAGGCTTACAGGTGTGAGTGGCACTCTTTTGATTTAATAAAACTATTGTAATAATCATAACCTACATGTCTTTTCCATACAGACAACTGTAAACCGACTTTTGCCTGCCCCTGTTAAGACTTTCTAGAGCTTAGATAAGGTTTTAAACTCCACAATGTAAATGAACAAATAGTCCTTTAGCAAGGGGATACTATAGCATATGTTACTTAGGTTCTTGTTTAACAGCTCAGTAATTTATTTTATTTTTGAGTATATGTTCCGCTTAATTGACTATTTCATCACTAAGGGTTTGTACAGAGTGCATATTTATATAACTACTACATTCTATACAATAAATACTTGGAAAGTCTAACCAATTTAACCAATGTCTTCAAAATAGTGCAAATGTGTTCTAAAATAGACCTAAATATTTAAGTCTACAAAATGATCTGCTATTCAAAGATCCTAAAGTTTCATACATGTTTGCCAGACAGAAGATAACATAAAACTTAAAAGGACTCTACATTTTTTGAGGTTTGTCAGCATAAACTCAACTTGTGATGTTATTTCAATTTTATTTGCTGAATGTAATCCGTATTACTTTTACTTACTTGAGATTGAAATGGTATTCTTTGGCCCCTTTGTGAATATATTTTTAAAAACAGTAGTAGATAACAGCTCTTTCAAAATAAGAAAGCTTCGAGGAAGCTTTAAACTTACATTAGTTTATTGTTCTGTTATTTTGTGTTTATCTCTTATTAGCTATCTCTTATTTCTATTCCAATGGTTGTTGATTATTCTTATCAAATAGCAAATTTTATGCTTGGGTTTTTGGAAATGTGAGCAATGAGCAAGGGATTTATTTACCTCCAAATGGTCATTTGTAATGGATTGAAAACATTACATTCGTGTTAATTTTAAATGAGCACAAGCTTTTCACATTTTTTGGTAAGTCTTATATTGATTCTAACTTTTTCAGGAAAGAGGGAGAGGGAGAGAATGAAAGTTTTTAAGAGAAAATATGATTATTCCTAAGACCTCTTCTTGGAAGAAAGATGCTGGCATTACACAAGCCAATAGGTGATTTTCCTTTGCAAACTGAGTCAGGAAATGTTAATTCTATTGCAAAAGGAAAACTTAAATTTGAGAGCAGGATGACTATGCAAAAATCAACGTGAAGCTTCTTTCAAAATATTTGATTATGTGCCAGAGAAGAATAGTATTAGAAGAGTCAATTGAACAAAAGAGTAAGAAAATTTCCTTTGTTATATCAAATCACACATTGAAAAGTACACTCTACACATAGCATCCAAGTCAAAAGAGTTTGATTTAGAGAAAAAAAAAGGTAGCTGCTACATATCCTCTTAAAACACAGATGAGATCAATGGGAATGCAAATAAAACCACACCTGACCCATGCCTCCAGCGTTGGTGCTAGGAAACCGAGAATATTATGAAGTGTGCATTGCCTATAAGTAGAGAAATGCATACCAAATTCCAACAGAGCTTCCCTTGCCTCTGCAAGTCTATAGTTGAAGAGAGAAGGGAGGAAGGGATCTTTGGCTATTTCATGGGAAAAATTAGATAAAAGTCATTGTCTTAGATGGAGCACAGAAAAAATCATTCTCAGAAAGAGAGAGAGATCAATACTAAATGGTGAAATGCTGAACACAGATCTGGGTCGGGATCGGTCACAGCGTTATGTACGTACAGAGATGGGGCTTAAAAGTGAGCAGAAATAGAGGCTGAAGCCTCAAAGACATATTGTTTCTGGGAGATAAGGTTATAAATACCGAAAGAATGTGACCTGTAGAAAAGTGGCAGTGAAGAGAAAGAGAAAGTAAAAGAAAAATTATGAGCCCTGAAGAAAATACAGAGAACATTAAGAATGACAACCTCTCCCCTATTCCTCCACACACAAAATCATCTGTTAATAAGTTGCATTTTATTATATTAACAGAAGAGGGAGCTTTTGAAGGAGGACCCATATCCCACTACCTAGAAATAGAAACCAACTTTTTACAAACCTACTTTAAGTAGAAAAACAGATAATAAGAATTTGAATATTTTAGATGATGAAAATTTTATTCTCTAATAATCATGAAGCAGAAGAGAAGTGCTGTAGCACAGTACTCCCAATTTAAATATTCTCAAACTTGCACTAGGATATATATATATATATATATATATATATATATATGCACATATAGATATATTTCTTAGTGTAATAGATACATATCAAATCTATAATAAAAATTCAAATACTAAAAAAAGAACTGGACAATAATAGAATGGCAATAAGTGCAGTGAGAATTGATACAATTCAGGAAAGAAATTAAAGAAACAAAATTATCTCAGAATCTCAAAAATAAAGAATAAATTACAAAGTGACCAAAGGAGAATAGATTCAAATAAAATTTTATAAGGGACATTGAAGAATAGCAGGAAAACTATGTAGAGAATAAAAATAAACTTTAAAAAGAAGTGAAAGCAGTGAGAGAAATAGTGCTTAAAATGAAAGACATAAAAATAAGAAATGACATTTGTATAATTGAGTCCTGGAGGAAGAAAAACAAAACAATTAATTAAACTATAACCCCCCACATAATACAGAAATAAGAAAACAGACATGTGCATATTATTACAAGGGCCCACCATGTATCTGGGAAAATCTATTTGACAAGAGATATCCTAGTAAAATTGTTAAAATTTAAAGACACACACATAAAAATTCTTGGAGTCTTTAAGAAAAAGAACAAATTATTTAAACAGCTGAAAATTTAGGCTGGTTTTAGATTTTCAAGAGTAACATACAAAGCACAACATCAATGAAGTACATTAAAGACACTCAAAGGAAATTTATGTCAAGGACTTTACATGTTACCAAGCTGTCTTTCAAGTATCATAGTTTCAACACGTAAGAATCCAGGGAATAATTTATCCATAAACGCTCCATAAGTAATCTGCTAGACGTAGATCTTTATCTGACCAAGAGATGACTGGGATAACAGATAAAAGGACTAATGGTGAGTATTTAGTATATGCAATTTTAGATGTAACCATAAAATAAGAGTGGGGATATGGTGAAATGATAGCATGTAAATGCTGTATGCTCTCAAAAATAGACAAAAATACAACCTTTAAAATGTGAAGAACATGGAGAAAGAGGAAAGTAGAATAAGATCAGTAATCCCACCATATGGAAAAAAGGTGAGGCTAAAAAGAAACAATCTAACACTGACAAATCATTTAGAAAACAGTTAAGAGCGGGCAAAAGGCATTGCACCAAGTAAAAGTACAAATGTAACCACCAGAACAAAGATAAAAAACTTTCTTAATAACAAAGGAAATAAAGGGAAAATTTCAAAAAAGAGCAAGAGGGAAAAGCTGGTGCTGACTAGACAGACCTTTCTTGCACCTCCTCCCAGGGCCAGACTGGAACTGAAACTAAATTGGGGAACATTTTCCAGGAATTTCCAACTGAGGTGCAACTGAGGAGGAGACTTATATCAGGGACAGACAGAAAACGCCTGGAGACTGGTAGGAAGGGCAAGGCCATGAGAAGAGCTGACCCAGCTCCCACGGGTGGCAGGCCGAGAGTGGAGAGGGGTCTCTCGGCTACGGGAGGGTTATTTGCCTGAGAAGATCAGATGGAGGCCAGGAACCCAGGCTGGCTCCACAGCCCAGGGCAGCAGAGCCCACATAACATCCAGCCCTGGAAGGTGGCTGGGCTTCTGCCTGCGGGGAGACCAGTGCTGACAGACTGGAGCCCGTCAGAGATAAAGCCTCGGTTCTTTAAAAGAACAACCAGAGCACAGGATTTTCATTGGCAGCTGCTCACTTGAGGCTTTGGTGGCGGGAGGGCAGTGCAGATTAGAGGTGCCTAAGGAAAGGCTGGGGTGGGAGGCATTGTGGGGAGACATGGAAAAGAAGCAGATGGGAGACCTGCATTCAGGCCTACCCCTCCAAACCGAAACTGCCATTGTTTTTGCGAGAGGCGCTTGGCCTTCCCAGAAGCCACAGCCCAAGAAAGGAAAACCCCCACCCTAGGCGATAGAGCCCACCACACCCTCAGGAGCCCTGCCTGCCACAGCCTGCATCTCCCCCTTCGCAGAGGAGACAGCAGCAGAGGCGAAGCCTAGGGGTTTGACAGGCTCAGGGAGTATCAGAGACTGGATTGGGGGCAGGGTTGTCTACCCCACTATTCTGGTATCTGGCAGGTGCTTCCCACACACGGGAGGGCTTATAGAAACTCCCGGTGTCCAACTGATCCCACTGGATTGCATACGAGGATTTCCACCCAGCGACATATTCTAGACCCTCTCAGAGGAGTAGCTCCGGGGTGGGGAGACACACCCACCACTGTCCCTGAAATCTGAACAGCACCTCCCCCTCACAGGAGACCCAGAGGTCTATACTCCGAGGTCACCTAAAGCCCTTTCAGAAATAGGCTTTTGAGTAGTGAAGATTGATAGGTAGCTGGCAGGTGAAGGTGGGTGAAGAAGGAGCCCAGGGAACCCTGGGAAGTTTGCCGACGCAGCCCTAGGCCCCGTGACAATAACAAAGTGGCCTCAGAGCGCAGCGTGGTCCCCCCGGCACAGCCAAGTCCTTTGAAGACAGACACAGACTGTGGGTCGCTTGGAGCTTCAAGCAGGTGGCTGAAGACAAAGGAGGGCAGTTTCTGACAGTGGTTAGCATCTAAGTGCCTCTTGGGAAGCCAAGAATTGGCAGGAAAAATAAGTCAGACATAGTCATCAGAAGATTAGGCTCCAAAGGGAGCTTCCAGGAGGCACTAAACTCTGCTGAGTAGAACACCACTTCACTCTTTTTTCCTTCCTTTCCCCCCTTTTTTTCTTTATCTTTCTGCTTTATTGATTTATTATTATTTTAGCCTCTGTTTTTTTCTTTCATGTACTAGTATGCACCCAATAAAGGAGCATATATATATATATATATATATATATATATATATATATATATGTAACAACTTCTGGAGGACTTTAAGGGAGAGATGGTCAGCAATACAATCACAGTAGATGATTTTAAAACCCCATTGACATCACTGGATAGATCTTCTAGACAAAAAAAAAATCAACAAGGAAACAGCGATCCTAAATAACTAAAAAAAAATACAAAATAGAACTACTGTATGAATCAGAAATTCCACCTCAGGGTATTCGAAGAAAACAAAAGCACTAACTTCAAAAGATATAGGCACCTTCGTGTTCTTTGAAGCATTGTTTACAATAGCAAAGACATGGAAGGAACTTAAATGCCCATGAATGAATGAATGAATAGATAAAGAAGATACTTATCATTCAGCCATATAAAAAGAATAAAATCTTGGATGGACTTTGAGTTATTATGCTAAAAACAAATACCATATGATCTCACTTATGTATGGAATCTAAAAAAAACCCCAACAAACCCACAAAAAGCAAATTCAGTTATAGAGAAGACTGGTTGGTAGTTGCAGGACTTGAAGGAGGAATAGATGAAATAGGTGAAAGGAATTGAAAGGTACAAATTTTCAGCTATAACATAAATAAGTCATGGGGATGTAATGTACAGCATGACAGCTATAGTTAAGAATATTGTATAGCACACTTGAAAGCTGCTAAGATAAAATATTAAAAGTTGTCATCATAAGAAAAATAATTTTGTAACTATGTAAGGTGACAGATATTAACTAGACTTATTGTGGTGATCATTCTGCATTATATATAAGT
This sequence comes from Myotis lucifugus, assembly GCF_000147115.1. Taxonomy (NCBI): domain Eukaryota; kingdom Metazoa; phylum Chordata; class Mammalia; order Chiroptera; family Vespertilionidae; genus Myotis; species Myotis lucifugus. Next base: position 2,813,434 of record NW_005871156.1, read on the forward strand.
ATCAAGTCATTATGTTGTACACCTGAAACTCATATAATGGATGTCAATTATACTTCAAGAAAAAATGAAAGCAGGGCTTATAATCCTGACATCAGATAAGGAGATTTCAGACCAAAAAGCATTAAGCAAGACTCTTTGTAATTCTAAAAGCTGACTTTATAATGTACATCTCACAGTTATGCATATCTCTGAGTCAAACAAAAATAAATACACTGATAATAGGATATTCTGACACTCCATCCTTAGTGTAAAACAGGCCAACTGGATTAACAATTAAGGCTATACAATAGAAATAAACAAGATAATCAATAATAAGATCTTATTATTATTATTATTAATATAGCAAACACTACACCCTGATAATAGAGAATATATCTTTTTTGCAAGTATACATAGAATTTCCACAAAAATTGATCATATATAACAGATTACTCAGAAAATTCTATAAATTATTGAACATTTAAATATTAAAGGCAGCATTCTCTAATTACAATAGAATAAAGCTGAAAGTAAAATATTAATTAAAGCCCATTTCACTTGGAGATTTAAAAATATTTTTACTCTTAGCTAAAGGGAAAATGCAAACCAAATTAAAGTATTTTAAAAAATAATGAAATTCTATATACTTAAATTTATGTTATTCATTTAAAGTAGCAATCAGAAAACTATTCATACTTTTAAACATCTATATCAATATAAATAAAAGAATACAAATAAATAAGTTCCATTTCCAACTCAAAAATCTAGAGAATTAAAACCAAAGTAAACAAAAAAGAAGCACAAAGAAAGAATCAATAAAGATAAAAACGGCAATTAATGAGATAAAACACAAGAAAACAGTAGGTCACTTTAATAAACCAAAGCTGTGTTTCTTTGAAAAAAGTCAACAAAACACATGGGTGCTATTTAATCAAGAAATAAGGGGGAAATTAAAAATATACAAAACAAGAAATGACAAGGAACAAATAACTATTGATTCAGAGGAAATATTAAAGGGTATTAGGAAATCACTTTGCACACCTCAAAGCAAATAAATTTGAAAAACTAGATGAAGTATATAGTTTCCAAGAAAAATAGAGTTTACCAAGATTAACCCATAAAGATATTTTTAAAAGGAGGAATTATTCCACAAAAAAGACTTTGCCCAAATATCTCATAATTTTTGCTAAGCTCTTAGTGACTAGCTAGTTTCAGTGCTATATAAAATGTTTTAGAGCATAAAAATGGAGACATTGAAAATCTTTTTATAAAGTGAGTATAACATTGATATTTAGATCTCATATTGATAGAGAAAAATATTATAAACCAAAATTACTTATAATATTGATACAAAATCCAAATATAGTATCAGTAAATAGAAAATTATCCAGGAAAATCTCTCTATATAGAAGGCTAATATGCAAAGTGTCCCCTTGGGAGTTTGACCATGAGAATGGGAGTTTGATCGCTTGCTATGATGGGCACTGACCCCCAGGAGGGTGGCATGGAACAAAGGAAGGCCCCTGACAGCAGCTGGCAGTCAGGAAAGGAAGGCCCCAATTGGCCCTGATCACCGGCCAGGCCTAGGGACCCCACCCATGCATGAATTTTGTGCACTGGGCATCTAGTATTAGATAATGACCAAATGTTATTTATATCAAGATTGCAAGGAATAGGAGATTTGATAATGAGGTAGAAAAATTATTTGACAGTTTTCATAGATACTGAGAAAAACCTTAACAAATTTTAACATCAATTATTAATAAAAATCCTTGAAAATATAAGAATAGATGACCAATGATAAAATGATTCAATTATAAAGCCAGCATGTTACTTAATAGAAAAGCATTCGTGTCAAAATCAGGAAGAAGTCAGTAAGTCCACTAGTTGCACTACATTTTATATTTTTCTAGTTAGTAGCAGTTATACTTCAATAATAGAAAACTATTAGAGGCAGACAGATTGATAGAGTGAAAGTCTTTGTAGATGGAATGATAGTATACCCATTGGAAAACCCTAAATAATCAATGAGAAAACTAATTGAAACAATAAAATAATTCATCACTGTAGCAGGCTCTAACATTTACATGCAAAAACCATTAGTCTTCATACATAGTAACAATAAAAAAATGATATAATGGAAGAGAAAAAACATTATATTGACAACAATAAAAATGACAAAGTATAAATTTAAAAAGGTAATGTAAAAAAACATGAAAATATCTATAAATCACACCTTAAAAACAAAAACTACACTTGAACACATGGAAAGGATAGCTCAACATCAACAAGGTGTTCCTTTTTTCCAGTTTGTGAATTTAATGTGTTCCCAAACCAACAAGCTTTATCTCTAAAGCTAGAGAATTGATACAGAAGCTATTATGAAAAAGTGAACATGCAAGATTATTATGGAAAATACTAAAAAGAGAAGATTTGGGGGTATGGGTAGTGTTACTCCTGACAAGTATTAAAATGTACTACAAACCCTCTGTAATTAAAATAGTGTGGTACTGGTACTTGAGTAGACAGAAGACATCCAGAAATAGACTCAAGTTCATATGGGAATTTGGGATCTTTTGATAAATGATGTTGGAACAATTGGCTGGATAATCAGAAAAATAATTTTTAAAACACCCATCCCTTAAACTATACAAGATAACAAACTCCAAATGGATTAGTTAAATGTAAATGTAAAAATTAAATTGTACAAATATGAGAATAAAGCAATAATATCCATGCTAATCGGAAAGCTTTAGAACTATGATTCAAAATACAGAAGCAATGAAAGATTTATACATTTACTACCTAAAAAATTAAAGCATTTGCATACATTTGTCTAAAGACAAATAGCACATTCAGAAATAATATTTTAAAGATATATCCCAGTTAAAGACTAATGTTTGCAAAACAAATAACTTTTTAAGATTGAAATAAAAAAAGACTAAAATTAAAAATGAGCAAAGCATCTAAACAGATATTGTTTTAAAAGATATTAAAAATGGCCCTGAAATCTATTAAAAGATGTTCAACTTCATTCATAAAAAATACAAATTTAAAACTATAGCAGTCAGAATATCTCTCTGGTAAAATTCAAAAGGTTGGCAATATCCCGTTGGTGAAGATATTGGAAACAGTTTTTCTCATTCATTGCCGGTAGCAAAGTAAAATGGGGCAACCCTTTTGGAGGAAAATCTGACGGTGTCTAACAAAGCCACAAATGCACTTGACCCAGAAATTCTACTTCTAGGAATTTAGCCTGAAGACACAACTCTAACAAGCATCAATTGCAATCACAAACTACTGTCAATTCTTAATTGCCCAAGCAAAGAAGATTGGTTGAATAAACTATGGTACACACACACACACACACACACACACAGTGAAGTACGATTCAAAAAAGAATGAGGGAGATCTCTTTGAATTGATAGAGACAGATTTCCCATCTCTATTGTTAAGGGGAGAAAAGCAAAGTACAAAAAGAATTCCTATAGCATGCTACTCTTCATGTAAGAAAGAAGAGATAAGTGAACATGCTTATTTTTGTGAAAAGAAACAAAGGAAAAGATAAAGCAGAAACTTATGGAACTGATTTATTGTGGAGGAAATTATAGAGGAGAGAATAACTTTCTCTGAATTATATATATATATATAATTACTTATCTACACTAATAAAAGAGAAACATGGTAATTAGTGTACGACCGCTACCCTTCCCATTGGCTAATCAGCATATCCTTATGCAAATTAGCTGTCAGCCAAGATGGCGGCCGGGAGCCAGGCAGCTGGAAGCGAACATGAGGCTTGCTTGCTCCAGTGACTGCAGACTCCAACGTTCCCCGCCTGACTTGCCGGCCTCTGAGCTACAACTCTAAGAAACTATGTTGCAAATATAGAAGCTAAACAAAACACCAGAAACCAGCTTTCAGCCAGCTGGGATCTCAGAGCTGGAGTTATACATTGTTTCGATTATAGCAGCTGAAGCCTCAGAGCTAGAGCCAGAGCTAAAGCTGGCCCAGAATAAAAAAAAAAAAAAGAAAAAAGGAGTGGTTGGGAGCTTCAGTCAATTGCCAGCCTGAAAGCAGCCCTCAGCTCCTCACCCAGAGTGGCCAGGCACCCAAAGTGGGGACCCCCACCCTGATCCAGGACACCCTTCAGGGCAAACCAGCCGGCCCCCAGGCCTCTGTCCTATATAGTAAAAGGGTAATATGCCTCTCAGCACCGGGATCAGCGGAGCCGAGAGGCCTCCTGGCACTGGATCAGTGTGACAGGGGCAGCGCCCAAACCCCCTGATCGCCCTGCGGCTCTGTGTGTGATAGGGTGTGGCACCCAACCCCCCCCCCCCC